>NC_139549.1:4033467-4448579 GCF_965153285.1 Podarcis tiliguerta
CAGCAACAGGGTAGCAGATAGTAGCATGGAGGGGCCGGTAGCCAGGAATTATGAGGGGTACCCACCTGTCACCATCCTCTGCCTGGCTCTGTCTAGCAGAAATGTCTCAACAACAGCTGTTCTATATTACTTTCTTTTGACCCCAAGTGCTCAGAAGAAACCTGCCCAAATCTTTCTATAATTTCTACTTTCAGTATTTAGATTTATTTACCGTATTTTTCGCCCTATAGGACGCACTTTTTCCCCTCCAAAAATGAAGGGGAAATTTGTGTGCGTCCTATGGGGCGAATGCAGGCTTTCGCTGAAGCTTGGAGAACGAGAGGGGTCGGTGCGCACCAACCCCTCTTGCTCTCCAGGCTTCAGGAAGCTTTCCGCAAGCCTTGGGTGCCCGCGGGAGTTCCCGCAGGGCTCCCTAGGCTGCGGATAGCAGCCTGCTGCACGGAGCACGCGGAGCGCTGAAGCAGAGCGCCCCGCGCTTCGGGCAGACATTGGGCAGCCCCACAGCGGGGAGGCGCAGCGCCGCCATCTCACTGTTCCCCGACCTGGTTTGGATTCCCCGACCAGGTTTTTTTTTTTTTGGGGGGGGGGGGAAATAAAGAAAAAAAAATCCCTTTATTCCCCCCCCAAAAAACTAGGTGTGTCCTATGGGATGAAAAATATGGTACTTGATTTTTTGGGGGGATAGTCCCTGACTATGCCCATGGCTGGTAGACTGCCTCTAAACTTGGAGGCTCTTCTGTGTCGCCATTTAGGGACAAATCTGGGCTGCCGGTTTTCTCAGTGGCTTTCGGGGGTTTCGGGCGACAGGCGTTCCTAGCCCTGCTTGGATTCGCCAGAGATGGAACCCGGGACTTTTGGTACACCAAATAAAGTGTTCTGCTGCTGAGCTGTGTGGCCCTTCTCTTAAACAGAACAATAAGATTCCAGTCCTCATTGTTGCGAAGGAAAGGGCTGGTTTAAACAGAAGGTGCCCGACATATAATTTAGTTTTGCTTAGAAATTGCATAGAAATCATTAAAATGATTGCCAATTATATTCTAATTTTAGTAGTAGTAGTAGTATTTAGCGTTAGCTGACATTTTCAGAAAGTAAAATTAAAATTATTTGGTTTTCCAAAAGCAGTTGATGTGTGTCTTCATTGAATGTAGACTTACCAATCTAAATGTAGGACATTCGCTAGCCTTTAAAAGGCCTCTCTTACCTGAATTTTCATTTTTCACTTAGCTCACTAAATTTCTTAAATGCCTGCTTGCAATAATAATATTGTTATTACAGCCGATTTCCAAAATCAGCCTAACCCTTTCCATGTTGTTTTCTTGAGTAGGCCCACTGAAATGAACCAGGTCTATGAAGTTCAATGGTCCTACTCTGAGTAGGGCTTAAATTGGCTGCAACTCTTGTAAGATATATATGCATGTGGGATATTTTGCAAATATTCATCAACAGGATAGAAGGTTGCTTACATAATATTTTTTTTGAAGACCTCAAGTGGAATGCCTCTGAGCGCATCCAGAGTGCTTCTCCCCCTAAAACACAGGAAGAAGCAATCTGAAGGCAAATATTGAAAGCATACGAAACAAGCTTCTCTTTTTGTTTTTGAAGGGATGAGATCCCCTCCGAGGGTGTCAAACGACATGGACAGGAAGCCGTTGATAAAAATAACACCTGATAAAAAAATAACATTGAATATAAAGCAACAGAAGTTTGTACAATTACTTATATTTAGACTCACAACCGCTATGCGTTGCAAATCTTCAAGGCCGTTTTCTAAAAAGAGATTACTCTTCCTAAAAGGAGGTTTATCAACAGCTATAAGCGACGAGATTACGTCAGCATGAAACACTACAGCCCATAATTTACCTCTTCTCGAGTGCTCAAAAAGCATCCGCTGCTGAAAGATTCATGAAATTGAAGACAAGCTGCGAGGTTGTTCCGAGACCTGCTGAGCAATGTCTCCCAGGAGTTTTAAAAGAACACGTCGTATCCGTTGCTGGCAGTGCTGCAGGCTCGCTCAAAAGAGGTTATTAAGGCATTTCCCTGTGACAGGGAGTTCCACAGGTTCCCTGAAAATGCCGGCAAGGCGTAAGGATGGGGAAATGAGTCAATTTCAGGTTCTGTTTTTATTTGTTACCAGTCTTCAGTCCCCCACATTTCCACATTAGTTTGGGTTTAGAAAAGAGAGGGTCATGTACGCATTCTCCTTCTCCCAGACTAGCCAGACTCACAGGGTTGTTCTGCGGCTATGATGGAGGAGGACAGCATGCAGACCATAATCTGAACTCCCTGAAGGCTGGTCGGTGCAGACTGGCTGTCCACAGTCTTCCCCAGCCCTACCTGGAGATGGAGCGGACCTGGGACCTTCTGCATGCAGAGCAGGTGCCCTACTACTGAGCTAAGGCCCTTAAGTATAATATCAAGTTTCTAGTCCTCATAGTTCCGAAGAAAGTGTGGACTTGGGTAGGGACATAGGAAGCTGACTTACACTGAGTCAAGCAATTGGTTCATCTTGTTTTTCCTCTGTACGTTGCTATGCGCAAGGACTGAGCTAAAACCTCCCTGTGACTTTCTCCCCAAATCATAGGCTGTTTTTGCTCAGTTTCCTCAGTAAAGTGTCATCTTTCACTCCAGACTGTGTTATTTAAATTACTTTTCTAACACAGGAATCTTTTTTTTTTTAATGGTGCAGGGTTCCCTGGGAAGAAGAGTTGATTGTTAAACAGCTCTGGGAATTGTAGTTCTGGGACTACAACTAAGCTCTCTTAGTTCCCAGGATTCTTTGGTGGAAGCCAAAGTCTGTTAAAGTGCTATAAGAGTGCTTTAAATTTATGGTGCAGGCATAACCAGGCTCCTTGCCTGAAGCGCTGGAGAGCTGCTGCCTATCAGTGTGGACAATATTGAGTTAGATGGATTGATGGTCTCAGTTAAAGGCAGCTTCCTAGAGCATCACCAGAGCTATATCCCTGAGAATATTTAGAGATATACACGGTGTTATGTATTGAAGTTTGTCAGCATCACCCTTGAGCCAGTGCCACTAACTGGACTCATCCACTTCAGCCCCGACTGGGCTAGGCGAGCTGGGTAGCACTTCCAGAGACCACCTTCTGCACAGGAACAGGTCAAAGTGCTGTGGACTCACAGCTTAGAGTTGTGAGCACCGGATTCACTCCAATAAGAAGACAGTCGTCGCACAGCAGAGTTAAGCAGAGCATAAACGACTCGGAGAGCAGCTCTGTAGAATATCTTCTTTTATTCTATCTACAACTATAATACACAACTATGTACAGAGCTAAATGAGGTCTAAACGAAAATGCTGAGTGTCTGCAGCTGCTCTTAGCAGCAACCTTATCTATACACACGATCTCTCTCTAACACTCAGTCTCTCTCTCTCTCTTTGATGTGAGGCTGGGGCTGAATAAGTAGAGAGCAGAAACCGCCCCCTCCTCTCTCGAGAATCAGCAGAGAACATAAGCATATTCTTGGATATGGGAGGGGTGATGTATTGAAGTGTTATGTATTGAAGTTCTGTTCCAGCTTACAAATAAAGAGCTGCTTTGGAGAAATCGCTGTGTCGTCTGCTATGTCTACCCACAACTTAACACTGGCGACGAAGGTGGGATCAGTGGACATCAGAGCACAGCCAGATGCGGCCACCCTCTGAGATGAGCTGAATCACGGAGCAGAACCAATTCAGAGCTGACCGTTCTGGCTAGAGCACTGTGTTCCATCCATCGCCCTCCACGTCGGCATCAGAACCATGGCTTCACTCGTGCCTCTACCGCCGTTTGCCCCAGCCTCTGAATTGTGGGACTCCTACCTCGGTTCGACTGCTACCTCCACGCAAATGAGCTGACAAGAGGGTCTGTAGAGCAGAGGTGGGGCCTCTTCCTCAGCCTTTGTGGCCCCAAAGTGTTCGTGACGGCCTGAGCATTGGTTGCGCCTCTAGCAGTCCAGGCAGCGCTGTGGGACATGATTCAAGAGAAGCTCTGCAACCACTACGTGTCAAAGCCATCCAAGATTGCTGCCCGCCATGCATTCTACCACCGGAACCAGGCAGAGGAGGAATCAATCAACAACTACACCACCGCCCTCCGACAAGCTGCAATGCACTGCGAGTTCCGAGACTTGGACGATGCCCTGATGGACTGAATCGTCTGCAGGGTCCGGGACATCTGTCTGCAACGGCGTCTCCTCGCCAAGCCAGACCTCACGCTGCAGAAAGCCATTGAGGAGGCCGTGGCCTCAGAAGCTGCTGAACTCTCCGCCCAGGAAATCTGCAAGGCCACCCGGACTCTAGTACTGGTCCTCGGCGATCCAGCAGGGTTTCCGAGCGCCCAGCGTATTTAAGAGACTATGTTCACTGGACAAACTGCACATGTAAAGCTGTATGGTGAATAGAGTCAATTAATATGCTTATGTGCCTTACTGAAACCAATAAGGGTATTGCTGTATGAAATGGAACCCTATGATTGTAACTAATGCCTTATCTCTGCGGGGACGGGTGTTATGTATTGAAGTTCTGTTCCAGCTTACAAATAAAGAGCTGCTTTGGAGAAATTGCTGCATCGTCTACTATGTCTACCCACAACTTAACACACTGCGTTTGAACATGGAGGGTCTCTCATGATCAAGAAGGCAGTTTTATAGCAAGTAAAACCTTTGATCCACATAACTCAGTACTGTCAGCCCTGGCTGGCAGCATCTCTCAAGAATCTCGGGCAGGATGTCGTTCTCAGCCCTACCTTGGGATTGAACCAAGGACCGTCTGAATGAAAAGCATATTTTTCAGCGCTCAGCTACCGCCATTTCTCCTCCTCTTCCTCCAATCTGCCTGATCCGCCCCTTCAAAACACCTAAGGCAGTGTTCATCGTCAAATCCTGCAGCGGGGAGTTCCGCAAGTGAAATCTTGCCTTGTGTGGGGAAATGCTTCAACCTACTTCCCATCATGGCCACTGGTCCCATCACCTCCTGGCAAATAGAAGGGGAAGAAATGGAGGCAGTGAGAGATTTTACTTTCTTGGGCTCCATGATTACTGCAGATGGTGACAGCAGCCACAAAATTAAAAGACGCTTGCTTATTGGGAGAAAAGCAATGACAAACCTAGGTAAAGGTAAAGGTAAAGGTACCCCTGCCCGTACGGGCCAGTCTTGCCAAACTCTAGGGTTGTGCGCTCATCTCATTCTATAGGCCGGGAACCAGCGCTGTCCGCAGACACTTCCGGGTCACGTGGCCAGCGTGACAAGCTGCATCTGGTGAGCCAACGCAGCACACGGAACGCCGTTTACCTTCCCGCTGGTAAGCGGTCCCTATTTATCTACTTGCACCCGGGGGTGCTTTCGAACTGCTAGGTTGGCAGGCGCTGGGACTGAACGACGGGAGCGCACCCCGCCGCGGGGATTCGAACCGCCGACCTGACGATCGGCAAGTCCTAGGCGCTGAGGTTTTACCCACAGCGCCACCCGCGTCCCATGACAAACCTAGACAGCATCTTAAAAAGCAGAGACATCACCTTGCCAACAAAGGTCCATATAGTTAAAGCTATGGTTCTCCCAGTAGTGATGTATGGAAGTGAGAGCTGGACCATCAAGAAGGCTGATCGCCCAAGAATTGATGCTTTTGAATTCTGGTGCTGGAGGAGAGAGAGTCCTATGGACTGCAAGAAGATCAAACCTCTCCATTCTGAAGGAAACCAGCCCTGAGTGCTCACCGGAAGGACAGATCCTGAAGCTGAGGCTCCAAGACTTTGGCCACCTCATGAGAAGAGAAGACTCCCTGGAAAAGACCCTGATGTTGGGAAAGATGGAGGGCACAAGGAGAAGGGGACGACGGAGGACGAGATGGTGGGACAGTTTTCTCGAAGCTACCAGCATGAGTTTGACAGAACCCGCCCTGCTGTGGGGGCCACATTTGTAAGAACTTGATTTTTCAGTGTGGCAGCACCTGTGGAACTCCCTGCCTATTGACACCAGGAAGGTGCCTTCGCTGTGCTCTTTTTGGCACCTGCTAAAAACAAACCTATCCAGGGATTTAGAATCTTAATATGTTTTTTTGTGTGTGTGTCTATTGTTACCTTATCTTTCCAAAAGCCTTATCCATTGCTGCTGTTAATTTTTTATTATTGGTAACTTTATTGTTCCATCTTTCTTTAAAAACTGCTTTGAGGTTGTGTTTGTCTTTTTAACCATCAAGCAGTGTGTAATTTTTATTCAATAATTTGCAATCAGAAGAATAGGATGGATATATGTATGTGTGTGTACATGTGTGTGTGTATATATATATAGTTAGCCTTGGTGAAGACTTGACGTTTTTATCCCCAAAAAAGTTTTTGATTGCGTTTCCGCTGAAATGAGGCTGCATTTTAATGTTTTAATGTTGTATTTTAATCCTGTTTTTTAAGCTGTATTTCAATCAATTGTTTTTATATTTGGTGTTAGCCGCCCTGAGCCTGGTCTTGGCTGGGGAGGGCGGGGTATAAATAAAATCATCATCATCATCATCATCATTATTATTATTAATGTGTGTGTATATATTCTGGCCTTTGATACTATAGATAGATGATAGATAGATAGATAGTATCAAAGGCCAGAATAAAGACGTGTGTCACCAGCGTTCATCTTTCTCTGTTCTTCCACAACGTGCATCGTAATTGCTAATAATGCAGCAATTATCTAATCGTTGCCGTTTTAAAAACACACACACACACACACCCCGCTCCTGGCAAGCTCACAGAGATTGCATCCGCCATGCATATATATGGAAGGAAAATCTCCATGCCTTCAGCCTCCTTCCCGGACTGAAAATAGAAAATTCTTCTTGGAGCTGAATCACTGGGGCGGCTGCAGTCCCTGCGATGAAGGCTTAGGAGGGGCTGCATTGCAGCAAAAAAAAAAAAAAAAAGAGGAGAGGCTTGTGCGCAACAGAGACAGACCCGCACAGAGACACACACACACACACCCAGCCAGACAAAAGCAGGAGGGGAGACGGATCACACCATCTGCCCATCTCTCTGGACCAGTAGAGATCTCTCTGTCTCTCCTCCGGCGGCACAAAAGGCATCTCCTGTTTCTGTTGCATCCCGAGCCCCTTTTGGTCCTACTCGGAGGAAGGTAAGGAAGAGCCGGAAAAGAAAGAGGGTATTTGAAATATATATTATTTGGAGGGAAATGGGGGGGATTTTAATTCTGGTCGGATTCTTCCATCTTCCACTTGTCCTTTAAAATAAACAAATAAATCTCGCATTGTTATTAATCTGTTCCGAGTTAGCATCTTCCTGCATACAATTCATTTTGTCTTCTTTTTTTTTTAAAAAAAAGGCTCATTCAGACCTGTTAAGCCTGTCTGACTGTTGGGATTGGAGGAGATAAATGTCATAATAATAATAATAATAATAATAATAATAATAATAATAATAATAATAATTTATACCCCGCCCTCCGCAGCCAAGACCGGGCTCAGGGCGGCTAACAACCAATAATAAAAACAAGTTGATTGAAATACAACTTAAGAAACAAGATGAAAATACAACATTAAAACATTGAAATGCAGCCTCATCACAGGGGGAGAAAGGAAAAAAGAAAGAAAGAGGGGGAGATATAGATATATAGCTATAGATAGGTGTTTAGATTAGACTGATTGAAATAAATGGGCCTCAGAACACCACCTTGCTTGATTTCCACGGGTCTCCTCAGAGCAGGGCTAACATCGACTTCTTCAACCAGCCACCTGTTCAGTGTTAAAAACGTTTTAAAATGCTAATTCCGTCCTCTTTATTGAAACGCAACCCTTCTCTGACCACGCCCTTGTTGTATGGAGAGATATAGGTATTTTTAGAAACCCGAAGAGGCGACGGTGGTCCACAAATGAAATGGTCTTTGAAAATGAAAATTTAAAAATCAGTTTTTTAAAAAACAAGAAGGCTGCAATCCTAACCAAATCCACTCAGAAGGAAGTCCCATTTAACTCAAGGGGGCTTACCCCCAGGTAAGTAGGGTTAGGATCTCAGCCCATCTGATGGCTCTCTCTCTTTCTCCACCTCCTTCCCACTTATTAAATTAAGCAGGTGGTGATTTGGGGCTCGCGGAGCCTCTTCGGTTTTGATTCCGCCAGTCATTTGGTTCCTTTCAATAAAACGATTATCCGGAAAGAATGTTAGAAGGATGTGTCTGCGTACATAAAAATATCCACGCACCCACCCCCCATCTTGCAGAGGGGGCTATTTTCAAAACGCAGATGTCTGCCACATGCTTGGGATGCCACACAAAGGTCTCTCAGAGGAGCCTGCACACTCACACAAATCCCTACCCCATCGCTTTTAAAATTAAAAGTGATGTAATTATTCTTCGGAGCCCAGAAAGGCATTGAAGGCAGAGATAGATATAGCACAGCAGGAACCAGGAGATGGCTCCCTTGAAGGAAAACACGGAGGTGCGTTGCATGCGTACAATTATATTTTTCAAAAAATGAAAGCGTAACCTCCAGATTTCAATTCCTTTTCCTTCCTTTCTTAAAAAAGAGTAAGTTTCTAGAGGCTGAGATATGAGGCGAAACGGACAGGCGCTGCTCTTATTTTTGTGGGGAGGCGAGGCGAGAAACTAGCCTGCTCTCCCCTCTTTTGGAGTTTTATTTTTGAACCCCCGTAAAAGATCTTTCGCTGCCCCATGGGAGTGCAGTCTGGCTAGCCAAGGACAGCATGTCTGAGAAAAGGGAGCAGGGGAAATTGGCAGAGAAGGCGCAAAGAGGGGCAGGTTTGGGGCGCAGCCCCTCCTTGGATGACGGATGGATGGATGGGGAGATGTGCTACTACCTGAAGAAAGGAAATCTCCAGACTGAGAGGTGGGGCGGTGAGGAGGGAGGGGGCAGAGGAGATGTGTGGTTGGGGGTGGGAGAGAGGGAAGGTACAGCAGTTAAGACCCACCCAAGGGTGTTGCTGTTGGGTGTGGGGAGAGGGACTCACAGCCGGAGGAGGGATAGGCCCAGAGCTCAGGGTTCTCTCCTCTCCCCCATGCTTTTCAACATCTACATGAAGCCGCTGGGAGAGATCATCAGGGGGTTTGGGCTGGGCGTCCATCAAAATGCAGATGATACCCAGCTCTACCTCTCTTTCAAATCAGAACCAGTGAAGGCGTTGAAGGTCCTGTGTGAGTGTCTGGAGGCGGTTGGAGGATGGATGGTGGCTAACAGATTGAGGTTGAATCCTGGCAAGACGGAAGTACTGTTCTTGGGGGACAGGAGGCGGGCAGGTGTGGAGGACTCCCTGGTCCTGAATGGGGCAACTGTGGCCTTGAAGGACCAGGTGCACAGCCTGGGAGTCATTCTGGCATCACACAGGTCCATGGAGGTGCAGGTCAATTCTGTGTCCAGGACGGCTGTCTACCAGCTCCATCTGGTACGCAGGATGAGACCCTCCCTGTCCGCTGTCTGTCTCGCCAGAGTGGTGCATGCTCTGGTTATCTCCTGGTTGGACTACTGCAATGCGCTCTGTGTGGGGCTACTTTTGAAGGTGAAACAACTCATCCAGAATGTGACTGCCAGATTTGGTGACTGGGAGCAGCCGCCAAGACCATATAACACCTGTCCTGAAGACCTACATGGGCTCCCAGTACGTTTCTGAGCACAATTCAAAGTGTTGGTGCTGACCTTGAAAGCCCTAAACCAGACATAGGCAAACTCAGCCCTCCAGCAGTTTTGGGACTACAACTCCCATCATCCCTGACCACTGGTCCCCTTAGCTAGGGATGATGGGAGTTGTAGTCCCAAAACAGCTGGAGGGCTGAGTTTGCCTATATCTGCCCTAAATGGCCTCGCCCACCCCCATCGTTCAGCCCGGAAACTGAGGTCCAGCTTCGAGGGCCTTCTGGTGGTTTCCTCCCTGCAAGAAGTGAGGTTACAGGGAACCAGGCAGAGGGCCTTCTCGGTGGTGGCACCCTCCCTGTGGAACGCCCTCCCATCAGATGTCAAGGAAATAAACAACTATCTGACTTTTATAAGACATCTGAAGGCAGCCCTGTTTAGGGAAGTTTTTAATGTTTGATGTTTTATTATGTGTTTATATGTGTTGGAAGCTGCCAAAGAATGTCTGGGGCAATCCAGTCAGATGGGCGCCATTTAAATAAATAATATAATTATTATTAGCGACATGCCTAGCACTCAGCCCTCCGAGCGTTCCCCTAACAGAATATCCCTTCTTCCTCCTCTCTTCTCAGCAAAAAATGAGGGACACAGTCAACTCCCAGTACGACTCCTTCCTGTACTGGAAGATGCCCATCCCAGAACTGGACCTGAGCGAGCTGGAACACCTGGGCTTAGCTGAGCTGGTGGCCTACAAGCCCAAGGGAGGCTATGGCAGCTTCGCGGCAGAACGGAAGAAGCAGAACCGCAGCATCTCCGACGGGGAAGACGACGGCGAAGACACCAGCCTCCTCCAGTTCAACAGTTTCAATTTCTGGAGGGCCCCTATACCCTGCGTCGGCCCTTTAGATTTCGACCTGATCTGAGGCCGGCGCAGCTGGGCTGCTGTCCTTTAGTGTGACGAGTGAGGCGGCTAAACCTTTTGTCTACACCCTTCCCCTTCCGACCAATTCCCTGTAGTGTTTTATTTTTCAAATTGTACGGCGAGGCTGAATTGCAAAATTGCTTCTGTCGGTGTCGTCTTCCTGTGTCTCTCTCCTTCTCATGTTCTGTCTCTTATGTGTTTCTGCGGGCGGGGAAGGGGACTGTGGTTTGCAAAATTGGGACTGAATGTATTTATTGGCTGGAGGGTGAACTGCGTCGAGAGGCCCTGAGGTGCGCCCACGTTCCTGTTTGTGGCGATGGCAGCCGGAAGCGTGCGGGGAATTAAGTGAGGCATTTCCGCACCCCCTTGATCATAAAAATGACTCCGTACAGCTGGGTGGCTTTTGAGGGGATCGCAGCTTGGATCTGGAGCAGCAGTCGGCAACTAAGCAGCCTGTGAGCAAATTCCGGCCCGTGGGTCTTTGGCCCGTTGAGCTGCAAGCTCCATTTCCTTCTTCCTCTTGCCAGCAGCCACTTCCAGAAAGCGTGAAATTACATATCTTGCTTCTGAATAACTTGAGAGGGATAATTTGTGTGTGTGTGGGGGGGTGTTGGGGCGTCTGCACTGCCACTTCCGGGTTCAGTCGAGGGGGGTGGGGCGCCAAAGAAGTGCCATTTCTTGGGGGAGGGAGGGAGATGTGTAGGCCAAGATGAAAGCTCAGCTCCTGGACGTCTTTGAGATTAAACTGCAAAAGAAAAGAGGTGTCTTTAAGAGTGTTTGCAGTGGTGATTTCATAATAACCACAAGAGATTTGCGCACCTGGAGATTTATCATGCACCGAGCGGAGGAGGTTGGCTGTCCCCCGCCTTGCCGCCCCCACAAGTACATTATCAAATTACAGCTTTGTCTTTTACGCAGCTGCTGGGGAAACAGGATTGCGGTTCAAAGTCAGGAATCAGGACGAGTCTTATTTTATCAGCTGGAATGTGGGATAAGACGGGAACTGGGCAGGCTTATCGCCAGTGGCCCTTGGAGCGCGAATGACTTTCCTCTTCAACCATAAAACAAAAAGGGAGGGGATTTTGGCCGACTGCAGCCACAGTCCACAGCAGGAGTTAGCAACTAGCGGCCCGCAAGGGAAATCCGGCTCAGGGGGCAATGTGGTGCCAAGGCAAGAGGCAGTGAATTGGGTAAAGGCTGGCATGGCCTGAAAGTTAACAGACAGCAGCCAATATTATAAACACTGTTGCACCAGCCACCTCGCTGCTTATCCACAGACCAGAACAAAGATCCAGGTTTTTCAATAACATCATGTGTGGAGACTCAGGCCTTATCATGTGGCCTGCAGTGGCCCATTGGCCTCAGGCGGCACATCACTGGGAGCGGCGCCAGTCCCTGCCGCTCACGTTCCCCGAGCCGAAACCTTAAGAGAGCCAGCGGCAAACTTCTAAAGTTACAGATAGATAGATAGATAATTTATTATGGTCGGAGACCAGCTTATAAAACACACTTGGGGGTACAACCCCAGAAGGAAAACAAACATTTAAAACAATGTACAACAATAAATTTGAAATTTATAAATGCGATAAGCATATAGACACTTAAAACTTTAAGATGAGCTACCGCAGAGAGATGACCCAGAGTCACCCATGGAACCGAGTTTGGGGATTTTCTTAACGAACTAGTTTCAGTTAGGGGATGGTCTGCGCCTACAGATCTGTACACAGAATCTAGTGACCATTCGGGTCGTCTTATGATCTTTGCCGAACAGGAAAAGGTCAAATTTTTGCTTTTCCGGGAGGTCAGCAAGCCTCACCAGCAGGGGACCAATGTAAAGTTACAGTATTCTGCTTCTGTTCTGGCACGGCACAAACAGTGCTATCAGGTTCCCGTTGGGTCTGATAGGGTGGGAGGCCGGGAGGCCAGCAGCAGGGGGCGCCAGAGCCGATGGCAGGAATAGCCAACTCATTCCAGTTTTGTCCCCATCCTGCACCTCTGCCCTGCTGAGTTGTCCAAGGAGCAACGCTGAGACTTTGGAGAAGGAGAGTCACGCGACAAGGCGACCCCCTGAATTGGTTGTAAGTTATGTGGGAAGGGTAGTTGAGAGGCTGGCTGAAGGTAAAGACTGAGGGTGGATGTACAAACAGGAAAAAATGCTATAGATATGCAGTGCGTCTTTTCAGGGGTACGCATACCTCTAAACATTTTGTGAATCTTTGTACTTTTGTCCATTTCCTGTATTTATTTCCCCTGATTTGAACTATAAAATGGTGATTTTCTTGAGTCAAAATGAGAGTACCCCTAAACACTTTTTTAAAGAAAAAAAGCACTGTAGACATGTCAGAAATTATAACAAAGGGGAAAAAACCTCTATGTAAAATCGCATAGAAAGGTTTTCTGCTCTACAGTGCCATCTGGTGTCACAGTGTTATAACACATATAAAACGCTTTTGCTTTACTAAGGTAGCTGAGTTGGGTGCCAGAGAAAGTTTTAAGGCAGCATGACTGATGCTGCTGCACTGGACGCCGCAAAAATGCTGTGGAGCAGTGGTGGGTGCTGAATTTTAGCATTGCATGGGCTGCTGCTGAAATGTGAGAGCCCAGCTTCTGCCACTATTGGTCAGTGTCCCCTTTGCCCAAACGCACAGATGAAGCACAATGCAAAACCTTGGATGTCCACATCCCCGATCAACGTCCGTCCAGCCTCTGTGTAAACACCTTTGGTGGAGGGCAGCCGGCCACCTCCCATTTGCCCTATCGAACCAGCCTCCATTACGTGGTGAAGGATATTATCCCATGGGCAGAGTTGGGATAATTCGCTGCCAGTATGGTCGGTTTCTGCAGAATGACTTGGGCCAGCCTTGTGACAATCAGAGGACCAGACAGCAAGGGATGGGAGGAGATCCCACCCGAAGGCACTGGGTTTGGGAAGTCGAGTCTGGAGTGTGCGGAAAAAGAGGAAAGGAGGAATTCAGAGAAAAGGAGGTGTTAGAAAATGATTGAAAGGGTGGGTGGGTGTAAAGAGAGAGAGGGGAGAGTGTGGCAGAACGGGAAAGAGAGAAAAGATAAACAGAGAAAGGAAAAGAAGGAAAAGGGAATGGCACAGAGAGAATAATAATAATAATAATAATTAATAAATTCTGAAGGAAATCAGCCCTGAGTGCTCACTGGAAGGACAGATCCTGAAGCCAAGGCTCCAAGACTTTGGCCACCTCATGAGAAGAGAAGACTCCCTGGAAAAGACCCTGATGTTGGGAAAGATGGAGGACACAAGGAGAAGGGGACGACAGAGGACGAGATGATTGGACAGTGTTCTCGAAGCTACCAGCATGAGTTTGACCAAACTGCGGGAGGCAGTGGAAGACAGGGGGGGCTGGCGTGCTCTGGTCCAGGGGGTCACAAAGAGGCGGACGTGACTAAACGACTAAACAACAACAACAATAAATTTTATTTATACCCTGCCCTTCCCAGCTAGAGCTGGGCTCAGGGCGGCTAATACCAGAAAAATTACAGTAAAAACATAATGGGGGGGGGGGACCCAATTTAAAATACAGGTTAAAATGCAATTTAAAATGCAGCCTCATTTTAGAAGTAGCCCACAGATCAAATCCATAAGGGGAGGGAAACATAAGGGTCAGACTGAGTCCAAACCAAAGGCCAGGCGGAACAGCTCTGTCTTGCAGGCCCTGAGGAAAGATATCTAGTCCCGCAGGGCCCTGGTCTCTTGGGACAGAGCGTTCCACCAAGTCGGGGCCAGTACTGAAAAGGCCCTGGCCCTAGTTGAGACCAATCTAACTACCTGCGACTTGCGACCTCCAAGGTGTTGTCATTTGTGCACCTTAAGGTCCTCCACGGGGCAGACCAGGAGAGGTGGTCCCGTAGGTACGTGGGTCCTAGGGCTTTAAAGGTTGCTCTTGGCTCTTCTGTTGCCTGCTGCCAACATGCAGCCCCACACGGGTTTTCCTGCCCAAGGGAGAGTGGTATTTGACACAGGGGGCTCCTGGCCTACCCAAATCCTTTGACCACATCCCAGACTAAAAAAACCCCAGCTTCTGTTAACCCAGCCTGTGCCAAGCCAAATGAAAAGGCGGCCTGCCCGTACGTCTCATGGAGATCCGATAGAAGAATGGGACTTTGAATACCCAGACAGTGCGCTGGGGCCCAATGTATCGCGGCCTTCCAGCGCCAGACAAAAGCCTCATTCAAAAGACGGCAAGTTGCCTGTTCCCACCATGCAGACTTTGCTCAAAGCCCGGCTGAAGGTCTCGTTGATGGTGATGGCTGCTGGCGAGGAAAACACATGACCTAAGGCCTCAAATGTAATAAATTGCGAGGTGTGGAGGCAGGAGACAAGGGGAGGCTCTGTTTCATAGAATCATAGAGTTGGAAGAGACCACAAGGGCCATCGAGTCCAACCCCCTGCCAAGCAGGAAACACCATCAGAGCACTCCTGACATACGGTTGTCAAGCCTCTGCTTAAAGACCTCCCAAGAAGGAGACTCCACCACACTCCTTGGCAGCAAATTCCACTGTCGAACAGCTCTTACTGTCAGGAAGTTCTTCCTAATGTTTAGGTGGGATCTTCTTTCTTGTAGTTTGGATCCATTGCTCCGTGTCCGCTTCTCTGGAGCAGCAGAAAACAACCTTTCTCCCTCCTCTATGTGACATCCTTTTATATATTTGAACATGGCTATCATATCACCCCTTAACCTCCTCTTCTCCAGGCTAAACATGCCCAGCTCCCTTAGCCTAAAAATGGAAGGCTTTATTTTGGGGGAACAGTTCTGATGCCTTTGAGGGATTCATCGGACGACGCCTCTGCTGCTGCACAGCGCCACGGCTTCCATATACCGGGTGCAAAAGTTTCCTGAAATGGACAAGAAGTGTGTTATGTATTGAGTTGAACAGGATCCAAAATACAGCAGTCTGATTCGTCTTAGAACAATAGGATCCAGAATGCAGCAGTCTGATTGGTCCCAGAACAATAGGATCCAGAATGCAGCAGTTTGATTGGTCTTATAACAATAGGATTCAGAATGCAGCAGTCTGATTGGTCCCAGAACAATAGGATCCAGAACGCAGCAGTCTGATTGGTCCACAGGAGCCACCCAATCCAGCTCCAGGTGGAAGTGAATCCGCAACTTGATTGGCCTACAGGAGAATCCCGGAATTAGCCAATCATGTGGGGCCCATTGTGTAAATAATGTATATAAGGCAGACATTCTGGGGGAACTTCCATTCCTCCTCACCACTATGAGCTGAATAAAGAGTGTGAAATCCACTCTCGACTCTGAGTATATTTCAAAGTGGAATAAATAGGGTCCTTCCAAATCTCACAGTGTGCTGCTGCATGGGTAGTTTAAGTACATTTCATGAAGTTTAATCCTAAAGGAAGAATCGCAGGTCAGTGGGCAGACTGGCTGCCTTGAGTGCAGAAGGTGGCAGGTCCCCAGTCGCATCTCCTGGTAGGACTGGGGGCAATCTCCCATCAGAAATGCTCGAGAGCTGCTGCCAGTCAGTGTGTACAGTGCTGGGCTGGACGGACCATTGGTCTGGCTGGGTGTGAAGCTGCAAGCCGTACATTCAAAGCACCTCCCTATTCAAGAATTACGGGAATTGTAATTTACCATTGTCAGAGCCACTGTTCCCTGCACCTTTAACAATTTCAGGTTGAATGAACTTCACGCCTGTGGCAGCAATTGTAAATGTGCTCAGCTAGATGATTTTAATTTTTTTAAATTTCTTCTTTTATTTCCTATATCTATTTAGGCAATTTTATTTACTTAGACAATTTGTTTCCCGCTAATTGCTACTGTCTCTAACTGGTGCACAAGGTGCGCAGCGTAAAGAAAAAGAAAAGTCAAGCCTCTAAAATCCATAGGATTTAAATTTTTAATAAAAAGAATGCAATGTAATAAATAATGGGAGTGGGTAAAATACAATTAGAAGCCAACGCAAACATTTAATGCGGCATCTCCCCTCGGGCCACCAGTGTGGAGTTCGCGAAGACCGGAAAATAAATAAATTTAAAATGACTTTTTGAAAAATATCAACAAATTTAGATTCACACTAAGGCAAACCAGTGCAAAAGAATGAAGCAGTAAGTCACGAATAACGTCTCCCCTCTGGAGCAGAAAAATAAGCTGAAGACGTTAGCCTTGAGGTTTTTGGGCAGATTTTAGCTTTGAAAAACCTTGGGAAAAGTCACCAATATTGAAATTGCGACTTATCGCCATAGAGAAGCCCATGGCTAGAGCGGCTCCATCGCTCAGCGTCCATAGACTCTCAGCCTCCAGGGCGGTCTTCAGTCTTACCATAGAAATAAGAGGGATAGAGAGGAAGGAGGAGGAGGGGAAAAACATGGCCGCTCCCCATAGAGGTGGCAAGTGATAGAGCGTCCGAGAAAGTCCTCGGGGCAACCATGGCCGCTTACCATTGGACCATGGAGATGGCGACGGATAGAGCGGCAACCCCTCTAGGAAGAGAGCGGGAGAACGCACGTCGGAGGAAGGGGTGGGCTTTCCCCTTACGTACCG
Source organism: Podarcis tiliguerta (assembly GCF_965153285.1). Classification (NCBI taxonomy): domain Eukaryota; kingdom Metazoa; phylum Chordata; class Lepidosauria; order Squamata; family Lacertidae; genus Podarcis; species Podarcis tiliguerta. The sequence continues at coordinate 4,050,495 of NC_139549.1, forward strand.
GATATATCCATTGCGCGACGCTCTCAGGCTTCCTCCCTCACCTCGGAGGCTTCGTTTTCAAACCCAGCCGAGGCGCACTTCCGGTTCCGCCATTTTGCCTCCCTTTCGGCGCCGAGGGGGGAGGGGAGGAGAGGGGAGGGGCTTGAAAAACAAAACCAATTTAATATATATATATATATTTCCCCAAGATGATAATAACCTATATTTTTAAAAAAGGCTAAGGGCGTTTTGTTTTTTTTAAAAAGGAAAGATGCCGGTAGGAAGTTAGGAGAGGAGAAGAACCGAACCCCAGACGCCTCTGAGGGGGTGAGTGAGAGGGGGGAAGGGGGTGGAGGGGGGTCGTTGTTGGGGGGGGGAAAGCCGGTTGGCTTTATGAGGGGGGGGGGCAGTTGGCGTGAGGGGATGAGGCGGCGGAGGCCCGAGAGAGAGAGAGGCAGGGAGAAAGAAAGAAAGAAAGAAAAAGAAAGAAAGAAAGAAAAAGAGAGAGAGAGAGGGAGAGAGACGACCTCTTTGATGTTATGCTATTGGAAAAATCAATAAATATTATTTAAAAAAAAAAAGAGAGAGAGAGAGACGACCTCGCAGGGCTGTTGTGAAGGCGAGATGGCGGGGAGAAAGAGAGAGAAAGAAAGAAAGAAAGAAAGAAAGAAAGAAAGAAAAAGACAGACAGAGAGAGAGAGACGACCTCGCAGGGCTGTTGTGAAGGCGAGATGGCGGGGAGAAAGAGAGAGAAAGAAAGAAAGAAAGAAAGAGACAGACAGAGAGAGAGAGAGACGACCTCGCAGGGCTGTTGTGAAGGCGAGATGGCGGGGAGAAAGAGAGAGAAAGAAAGAAAGAAAGAAAGAGACAGACAGAGAGAGAGAGAGAAGACCTCGCAGGGCTGTTGTGAAGGCGAGATGGCGGGGAGAAAGAGAGAGAAAGAAGGGGGGGAGAAGGCGCCACGTCTCCTCGGAGGAAAGGGCAGCCTTAGAAATAACGCTGGACTTCATGCAGGAATCAACAAACACACAAATGCATTGAGGCTTTTTCTTCTTTTTTTAATGAAGCGGTATATAAACAAACAGATAAATGCTGGGAGCAACGACAGTAAATTAATAGAAACTTGAAACAACCGCACCAAGCAAAGCAGAGCCTGCCCCACAGAAAAGAAGCCACAAATGTTTTTATTTTAAAAAACCCGATTCAAACTAAGGGAAACTTTCCCCCTAATGAGTTTGCTCGTTTTTCAAGGTTGCAGAAGACTCTTTGGGGCAGGAAGACCTGCAAGTGGAGTGATGGGAGGGGTTTTCTTTCCCCCTAAAATGGGTATCGAGGATGATGGATTTAATTTGGCTTCATTCCCAAGAGAGACCTCGAAGCCCTTTGCCGTATAATGACGGACACGCACACATTATTTACATATATATGTGTGTGTGTGTGTGTGTGTATAATGTAATACAGTGGTACCTCAGCTTACATATGCTTCAGGTTACAGACTCCGCGAACCCAGAAGTAGTACCTCAGTTTAAGAACTTTGCTTCAGGATGAGAACAGAAATCGTGCAGCAGCAGCATAGCGGCAGCAGGAGGCCCCATTAGCTAAAGTGGTGCTTCAGGTTCAGAACAGTTTCAGGTTAAGAACGGACCTCCGGAACGAATTAAGTACTTAACCCGAGGTACCACTGTATCTAAAATGTAATACACACACACACACACACACACACACATATATATATGGGGAGGGGACAGAAACAGAATGCTAAAAAAGGACAGGAGAGCCGTGGCCTCTTGCCAATACATTTGAGTGGAAATACAACAAACAAGCACGCTTCTATCCTCCCTGTAACCCCACTTTCAGGTCCTGCCTTTGGTGGGGATACAGAGGGGGGAGGAGGCCTCCCCCAACCCCTTATCTCATTGTTTCTTGGTGTGGGGGAACATGCCTGCCTCTGTGGGTGGATGCCATGTGCATTTCAATGAAATATTAGTGTTCGCTTTCTGCCACAGTTTTAATATTTGTACATACCCCTTCATATGGGTACGATGTAAATATCAAGTGGAAACATCCTTTACGTGTTTATTTTAAATACGCATATACACGTGTGCCTGTTCACATTCATTATTTCTATTCCATTTGACAAGTCTTGCGTACCGCTTGATTGCAAGGAAACCTCTGAACGGTTTGCAAAGATACCATGTGTATCTTTCACGTAAAAGTTTCTAGGGGGTTTGTTTGCCCTGTCGCGGCAAGATCAAGGACACGCCTCCTGGCAGCCAGCTAGGCCTGTGGCAAGGGATGATGGGAGATGGAGTCCAAGGGCACTGGGAAGGCTGCAGGTTTCTCACTCCCTTCTGTAAAGCATTTCTGTAAAGCCCATTTCTGGGCTGCATCAATAGGAGTATAGCATCTAGATCAAGGGAAGTAATAGTGCCACTGTATTCTGCTCTGGTCAGACCTCACCTGGAGTACTGTGTCCAGTTCTGGGCACCACAGTTCAAGAAGGACACTGACAAACTGGAACGTGTCCAGAGAAGGGCAACCAAAATGGTCAAAGGCCTGGAAACGATGCCTTATGAGGAACGGCTAAGGGAGCTGGGCATGTTTAGCCTGGAGAAGAGGAGGTTAAGGGGTGATATGATAGCCATGTTCAAATATATAAAAGGATGTCACCTAGAGGAGGGGGAAAGGTTGTTTTCTTCTGCTCCAGAGAAGCGGACACGGAGCAATGGATGCAAACTACAGGAAAGAAGATTCCACCTAAACATTAGGAAGAACTTCCTGACAGTAAGAGCTGTTTGACAGTGGAATTAGCTGCCAAGGAGTGTGGTGGAGTCTCCTTCTTTGGAGGTCTTTAAGCAGACGCTTGACAACCATATTTCAGGAGTGCTCTGATGGTGTTACCTGCTTGGCAGGGGGTTGGACTCGATGGCCCTTGTGGTCTCTTCCAACTCTATCATTCTATGATTCTAAGAATTGGCCTTGCTGTATTGTGAACCAGCGCTTAAAGTCCTACCTGTTGCACTGCGCTCCCGGCGAGTGGTTATAGGAGGGGCTGGAGCATTTAATAATTGCCATGCCTTTTAAAATGCTAAATTATAGCCTCGTGGAGTTTGATGTCCTCTCCTTGAACCGTACCGTATCCTCTGCTCTCTCTCGCACCCCATGTCAAACTCCAGATTTTTGAAACCACCTGTTCCCATGTATCAAGATGTCCCTGGTGGACCTGGGGAAGAGGCTGCTGGAAGCGGCTCGCAAAGGCCAAGATGACGAAGTCAGGACGTTGATGGCAAACGGTGCGCCTTTCACTACGGACTGGGTGTGTATGGAGGGCAGCAATATTGCGGGGGACGGGAGAGGGAAATGGGGGGAAGAGGGAGGGTTCTTTGGCTGGGATCACAGCAACAAATTCATGGCTACTAGTCACGATGGCTCTGCTCTACTTGCACAGTTGGAGTTAGCAATGTTTCTAAATACGAGTTGTTGAAATCCATGGGAGTGGAGCGGGATGTGCTGCTCAAATCCTACTTGCTTGTTTCTTATGTACTATAGAGCTATGGTCTATTTTTTAATTTATTGAATTTATATCCTGCTCTTTGTCCCGAAGGAGCCCCGGGAGCAAACAGATACAGTGGTACCTTGGTTCTCGAACTTAATCTGTTCTGGAAGTCTGTTCAACTTCCAAAACCATTCAAAAACCAAGGTGTGGTTTCCGATTGGCTGCAGGAGCTTCTTACTTCCGGGAGCCGATTTGTTCATTAACTAAGCTGTTCGAGAACTGTATACAATTTAACAACAAAGCAAAACATTCGGAAACAGTTCTAAAAACAAGTACAATTAAAAGCATCTAAAAGTAGGTACAGTTAGGAACATTCTAAAGGCAACTACATTGAAAAACATTTGTGCATCTAATGATCTTGAGGGTCTCTCTGTATCCTTCAGCCACCAAATTCCTGGGTAAACAGGAGAGTTTTCAGATTGCTCTTGGAAGTTAATGAAGATGGAGACAGGCGCACTTTGCTAGGGAGAGCATTCCACAACCAGGGAGCCACGACTGAAAAGGCCCTGTGATGGGTCAGTGCCAACCAGGCAGCTCCCAGTGGTGGCAGCATCAGCAAGGCCTCACCTGCTGATCGTAGGGTCTGGAGCTTTTTGTACTGGGGAAGGCACTCTTTTAGATACCGTATTTTTTGCTCGATAACACGCACCCGACCATAACACGCATGTAGTTTTTAGAGGAGGAAAACAAGAAAAAAAATATTCTAAACGAAACAGTGGATGTATGATTTTTGTGGTTCATGCTGTGGCCACAGACATGTGATCTGACGGTGAGTTTGGGGTAGCCCAATGCAAAAATCCTGTGGATCCATGTTTGTAACCATGTTTTTGCACCACTGCAGCCCCAGGTAACAGTGGGTGCGTGATTTTTTTGGTGCAAACTGTAGCCATGGACATGCTATGTGATCTGATGGTGAATTTGGGGTGACCCAGTGCAAAAATCCTGAGGATCCATGTGGATCTGTGCTTTGTAACCACGTTTTAAGTGGGGAGGGAAGGAAAAGCACTCAAGGGACAAGGAGCACGCATGGAGCAGGCTCTGCTTGTCTCCCCCCCCCCCCCCTTAGCGAGCTGAAAAACTTTGCTGAAGGGACAGAGAGCCTGCTTGCTTTAAAGGAGCCTATATTTCCAGCAAAGTGGGAGGAGAGAGATACAGAGAGCCAGCTTGCTTTAAAGGATCCAACCGGACAGGAGCCGATTACACTCGTGTAAGCGGCTTCTCTCCCGCTTTGCTCCTTTAAAGCAAGCAGGCTCTGCTTCTCTCCCTCCTTCCCCCCCACCTTAGCGAGCTGAAAATCTTTCCTTCTATTTCCAGCAAAGCGGGAGAAGAGCCGCTGAGTGGGGAGGAGGGAGAGAAGCAGAACCTGCTTGCTTTAAAGGAGCCACCCGGACAGGAGCCGCTTACACTCGTGTAAGCGGCTCCCCTCCCCTCCCGCTTTGCTCCTTTAAAGAAGCAGGCACTCTGTCCCTCTCTCCTCCCCACTCAGCGGCTCTTCTCCTGCTGGAAACCACGGAGGAGGGAAGCATTCGCTCCGTAACACGCACAGACATTTCCCCTTACTTTCTAGGAGGAAAAAGACGCGTGTTATGGAGCTAAAACTACGGTGCTTGCATCCCAAACCTTTTAAGGCCTTGTATGCTCATACTAATGCATCTGCTGAAATAAATAATCGTGGATTTGTGAGTAGTATATGAAGACTATTCTATGCAGCTCGGTCTGCACCAGTTTCAGTGGAACCCACATTTGCAGCCTCTCAGACGGTGATGGACTCCCAGCTCCCATCAGCGTACCTGCCCATTGGCTGTGCTGATGGGGCATGATGGGCGCTGGAAGCGATTGACATCCGGAGGGGCTTAAGTTCCCTACACACTTGTTATAGAAGACTGCATGGTCAGCTGAAGCCATTTGTCTCCCACTGTCCTGTCCGCAAGGCGCACAGTCCCTGCATGCCTCCTGAGTCACGGAGATTGCAAGCCGCCTTGAATACAAGGGCCGCGGCCACAGAGCCATGGATGAGCCCGTTCATCGTGGAGTGTAGTCAGAAATGGTGGACTATGCAGTAACGTTTTCCTGTTCACTCGTCTGGCAGCTGGGAACATCCCCTCTTCACCTGGCAGCTCAGCATGGCCACTATTCCACGGCGGAAGTCCTGCTCCGAGCGGGAGTGAGCAGAGACGCACGGACCAAGGTGGACAGGACCCCGCTGCACATGGCAGCCGCTGACGGGCACTCGCACATCGTGGAGCTCCTCATCAGGGTAGGCGAGGTTCTGTCGTGTCGGGGGTGGCTTTTAAAAGACCTGAGCAACGGTTAAGGTTAAGCAACCAGGTACAGTGGTGCCTCGCAAGACGAAAAGAATCCGTTCCGCGAGTCTCTTCGTCTAGCGAAGCAAGCCCATTAGCGGATTAGCGCTATTAGCGGTTTAGCGGCTATTAGCGGCTATTAAAGGCTTAAGGGATTAGCGGATTAGCTGCTAAAAGGCTATTAGCAGCTTAGTGCCTTAGAAAAAGGGGGTGGGGAGCGGAAAAAAAACCCCAGGAATCGCAAGACATTTTCGTCTTGCGAAGCAAGCCCATAGAGAAATTCGTCCTGCGAAGCACCTCCAAAACGGAAAACCCTTTCGTCTAGCGGGTTTTCCGTCTTGCGAGGCATTCGTCTTGCGGGGCACCACTGTATCAGTTTGGGAATAACAGCAGAACCTAAAGCCCACCATCTGTTTTCACCCATAGAAGCAGTAATAAGAAATTATCCTCCATTCCCTCTCACCTGCTGAACCTTCGCTGATGGGTTTACCCACATCTTGCTTTTGTCATAGTGTCTTGTTCAGGCAGAGGCAACCTTTGGCCCTCCAGATGCTTTGGACTACAATTCCTATCATTCCTGACCACTGGTCCTGTTAGCTAGGGATCATGGGAGTTGTAGGCCAAAACATCTGGAGGGCTGAAAGTTGCCTATGCCTGGTCTTGTTGGTACATCGGGACAGACTAGCATAGCTGTATTCCTGTTGTCTCGACTGTGGCTAGAGTAGGATTTGCGCTAGCACAGAGAGCTGAAAAGCACCTCCTTGGAGCATCCTTGATGGTTTGATTTCTTTGCACGGCTGGGGACCTGCGTTCCCCATGCTCCTCTTGAAATTGGCTTTGACCCATAGCTGCCATTTCTCCTCTCCCTGCTCGTCAGAACGGTGCCGACGTGAACGCCAAGGACATGCTGAAGATGACGGCGTTGCACTGGGCGACGGAGCACAACCACCGCGACGTCGTTGAGCTGCTTGTCAAGTACGGGGCCAACGTGCACGCCTTCAGCAAGTTTGACAAGTCTGCCTTTGACATCGCACTGGACAAGAACAACCCAGAGACCTTGTTGATACTTCAGGTGGGAGAAAAACGCTGCCTTTTTGTTCCCAACAGAACACCAGCCCTGATCAACTGTATCTTAATGAGGACCTAAAAGGGAATTAAATATCCCAAACGCCCTCCAAAACAGCAGTGCTTTATTATTATTATTATTATTACTTTAACTTGCTGTCTGAACCTCCATTGGCAAAGGAGCTGAGTGAGTGCCTTCTCTGAGGGTGTCCCACAATCCAAGCACCCTTGCCACGAAAGGAGCACATCAGACAATGAGGGAAAGGGGTGACTAGAGGAACAAGTAGAGGCCTTAGGAGATCCTGGCCCAACACTGTTGTCTGGCTCTAGGATAATGCTATGCTTGTGGTTAGCAATACAGTGGTGCCCCGCAAGACGAATGCCTCGCAAGACGGAAAACCCACTAGATGAAAGGGTTTTCCGTTTTGGAGGTGCTTCGCAGGACGAATTTCTCTATGGGCTTCCTTCGCAAGACGAAAATGTCTTGCAATTCCTGGGGTTTTTTTTCCGCTCCCCACCCCCTTTTTCTAAGGCACTAAGCTGCTAATAGCCTTTTAGCAGCTAATCCGCTAATCCCTTAAGCCTTTAATAGCCGTTAATAGCCCTTAAACTGCTAATAGCGCTAATCCGCTAATGGGGTTGCTTCGCAAGACGAAAAAACCGCTAGACGAAGAGACTCGCAGAACGGATTCTTTTCGTCTTGCGAGGCACCACTGTACTGGTGTTTATCTCTTTTAGACCCGAAGGACCGGCACCTAAAAATGACACTGCCTCTTTTAGATTTCTGATGTCTTTCTCCCAACTCACAGCTGAAGCAGAATACGCCGACAAGCCTTGAAAGTTTAATTTCTTCTGACCAAAGGCAGTGGTTTTATCTACGTATTTGGCAAGGTTTTTTAGCAGTTTGCATAAAACAGTATAAAACATTCATTAAAAATACTGATAGAACCAAAGGTTCAAAACTAATGGATGTCCAATTCATCAAAACAGAAATAAAACCAGAAGTTTTAAAAGCAGTAATAAGATGGTGTGTCTTAGTGTGTGTACGTAAATGAAAAATGTTTTAAGCAGATGTTGCAAAGAGTACAGTTGTACTTTGGTTGCCAAATGCCTTGGTACTTGTATGCTTTGGCTCCTAAACTATCAAAAACCGGAAGTGAGTGTTCTGGTTTTCAAGCGGTTTTCGGAAGCCAAACATCTGGCACGGCTTCTGTGGCTTCTGATTGAGTGCAGGAATTGAGTGCAGCCAATTGGAAGCCACACCCTGGTTTTGGAACGGTTCTGGCAGTCGAACGGTGACTGTATGGTGAAGGCATTTTCCTAATGTCAATGAGCAGTGCTGCAACACTGAAAGATTGATTCCTTGCAAGTGTGAAAGGGGTTGAATAGGCACATATGGAGCAAGGTGAATTTGGCCGGGTAACAAATCAGCACCCAGGGCAGATCTCTGAGCCTGAAGTGTAACACGCTGAGAGGGTCTTGCTCCTGTCAGGAGTTGTGCCTCAAGAACGGCTGTTTCTGGACCAAGGATTCTTCAGCAATGGGCTTGCAAAGAGGCGGGTGGATATGGCAACTGGAAGGCTGTTTTGGGACAAGCGTTTAGGGAGGAACATCTGCCTGAATCAGGGCATCGTTCTCTTCAAATCAGAACCAGTGAAGGCGGCGAAGGTCCTGTGTGAGTGCCTGGAGGCGGTTGGAGGATGGATGGCGGCTAACAGATTGAGGTTGAATCCTGACAAGACAGAAGTACAGTTTTGGGGGGACCGGGGGCAGGTGTGGACGACTCCCTGGTCCTGAATGGGGTAACTGTGCTCCTGAAGGACCAGGTGCGCAGCCTGGGAGTCACTTCGGACTCACAGCTGTCCATGGAGGCGCAGGTCAATTCTGTGTCCAGGGCAGCTGCCTACCAGCTCCATCTGGTACGCAGGCTGAGACCCTACCTGCCCGCGGACTGTCTCGCCAGAGTGGTGCATGCTCTAGTTATCTCCCGCTTGGACTACTGCAATGCGCTCTACGTGGGGCTACCTTTGAAGGTGACTCTGAAACTACAACTAATCCAGAATGCGGCAGCTAGACTGGTGACTGGGGGCGGCTGCCGAGACCACATAACACCGGTCTTGAAAGACCTACATTGGCTCCCAGTACGTTTCCGAGCACAATTCAAAGTGCTGGTGTTGACCTTTAAAGCCCTAAACGGCCTCGGCCCAGTATACCTGAAGGAGCGTCTCCACCCCCATCGTTCTGCCCGGACGCTGAGGTCCAGCGCCGAGGGCCTTCTGGCGGTTCCCTCATTGCGAGAAGCAAAGCTACAGGGAGCCAGGCAGAGGGCCTTCTTGGTAGTGGCGCCCGCCCTGTGGAACGCCCTCCCATCAGATGTCAAAGCGATAAATAACTACCTGACATTTAGAAGACATCATAAGGCAGCCCTGTTCAGGGAAGTTTTTAATCTGTGATATTTTACTGTATTTTTTGTTTCTATGGAAGCCACCCAGAGTGGCTGGGGAGGCCCAGCCAGATGGGCGGGGTACAAATAATAAATTATTATTATTATTATTATTATTATTATTATTATTATTATTCCTCAGGAAGCAATGCAAAACCAGGTCAACACCAACCCCGAGAGAGTGAACCCGGTCCCAGGCTCCGTCACCGTGGGCCAGCCATTTATTTTGGCTTCAGGGGACATGATGAGTCTGGCCAGCATCGTCTCCTCGGCAGGCACCAAAACAACCTCAGGTAGGACTCTGGAAACGGCCACACCCACTTCCTCCCCTCTTGCTGTGTCAACACAGGATAGTGAATCCGCCTCTGTGCGCGTCTGCCATTCTGGGACGTCTCTGTTAACATCCTTTGTTCCCTCTTCCACCCTCCCGGGCAGGCGATTCCCACATTTCCACGGTGCAGTTTCCAAACTCAACAACCTCAGTCCTCGCCACGCTGGCAGCCATCGCAGAAGCCTCCGGCCCGCTTTCCAACTCAAACAGAGCCCCTGGTAGGTCAAAAGGAATCTGGGTCTTAGTCGCCAGGGATGAGCGGATGAGTGGAAAGACTTTGGGCATTGTCCCTATGCAGACTGTCTCAACTCTGACAGGAAAAAGCAGGTCATCTCTGCTCCCTCACCAACAGCCCTCCTGTCTGTCCAGATCATAAGCAGGGAGGGGGGGTTGGCTTAGCTCGCTGGACTTTCCCCAGTAACCTGGTGGGCATTGTAAAAACAAACTAGTTAGTTACAGTAGCGTGCCCTTCAATGAATGCTAGTAATAAAAATAAACAGAAAAGCAATACAGAAAAGTTACAGAATCCTACAAACAAGACCAATAAACAAAGAAACAATTACATCATAAGGTAAACGAACAAAATTACAACATGAATTAATATTTCCAGTTTAACAAAATGCAGGCCTCATGGCTAGCAGGGCTGCCAGGTACCCACTGCTTAACCCCTGAGAGGCCTGCCGCAAAGACGCACTTCTGAAATATTTAGGGGTAGGATGAGGAACCAGCGACTTTTCAGCAGCCAGCAGGTTGTAGGCGCAGCAATATCTGGATAGCGACAAAGTCCCCATCCCTGTTCGGATCCTCACAAGCCTTTTATCAATGAATGAAGGAATGAATGAATGTGGAAATCACAAAGAGCTAGTAGTGTTACTCTGCCAATCCCCCCATAGTGCATTTTAAAGCAGGGAGAGGGAAACTGCCTCCCCCCCCCCCCCCCCGCCAGCAGGACAGATAGTCAGGGGTGAGCATCCTGCAGGCCTCAGATCCCGCCAGTCCTGAGTTAGGCCATTCAAGGTCTCTGTGTTCAGAAAACGGCCATGCCCCTACACGAAAAAGGGAGCAAGAAACCCTTCTGTCCTCTGTGCTGCCATGAGGTCTAGAAACCTCGTTTTGAAATTAGTGTTTCTCGAGTCCATTCCAACAAACGTGAAAACCGCAGCTGCGTGTGGGTTGCTAGACCTCATTTGTTCATTTTCTTTGTGGCGCCAGATCGTAAGCGCTGTGTTTGTCCAGCTGGCCCCCAAAGCTGTGATTTAAGCTCTTTCCTCCCTGGTTAATTTTTTAAAAAAGAAACAGAAGCGTCTGAGCTCTTGCCTTGGACTTCTTTCTTTTTCCTTTTTTTGCAGCGTCTGAGGAAACAGTGGACTCCAGCTCTGCCAGTTCCCCCCTCCAGCACGTGGTCGGTGGCGGGGGCCGGCGGATTATCACGATCATGACCGACGGCGTCCATCTGGGCAACCTCCAGGCGGCCCTTCCCAGCGGGGCCCTCGGCCAGCCCTTCATCGTGACGATGCAGAATGGGCAGCAAGGTAAAGGGGGGGGGGGGAAACGACTCCAGGAAAGAGGTGCAAGCTGCTCCCTTCTTTTTGGGCTCAGCCAGCATCAAACAGAAGACAAGGGAGTGTGGGGGACACACCTCTGGCCCTTCCAGCGTGGCTGGACACTGACTGACTACATCTGGGACGTGATAGGAGAGCCACCTTCAGATACCTGGAGGAGACAAGCAAGCTTGTTCTTCTGTTGCTCTGGAGGGGAGGATCCCAAGCATCAGTTTCATAGGACAAGGAGATGCCAAGCAAACATTAAGAAGAACTTTCTGACAGCAAGAGCTCTTTGACAGTGGATCTCGGAAGGCGATGGACTCTCCTTCCCTGTAGGTTTTTAAGCAGAAGTTGGGTGGCTGTCAGTCAGGACCTCCTTAGCTGCGATTGCTGCATTGCAGGGATTTTGGACTTTGATCACCGTCCCTGGCCTTTGGAGGGCATCCCTGTCTTGAAGGCACCAAGTTGGCAAAGGCCTTCGTAGTATCTTTTTGGTCTGGCAAGCCAGACCTCATCTCTCCCCCATCTTCCCCTTCCACAGTTCCAACTGCGTGGGGCCATCCATCCGAAGGAACTTTGCTGAAGATTGTGGGTATGAAATAAGGTTGCTGTTTGGAAAACCCCAAAGTCGACGAGCCTTTTAAAGACAAACCCCAAAGTTGTTGAGATTTTATTTTTTTACAAAAATGCCAAAAACACCCTGTGATTTTTCTATTGAGTTGTCTAAGATCCAGGACCAAGCCAGACGTCAGTTCCACCTTTGAAATCCCAGTAATGTCCAGCAAAATCCAGGCATATGGCAGGCCTGTATAAAACAATAGAAACCATAATATAATAATAATTGTTATTATCTTTATTAGCATACCACACTTCAGTCTCAGGTACCAAGGGGAGTTACAGCAATTTAAACACAGTATTAAAGAAATTGAATTGAGCTGTGAACTGAAGATGAACCGACCAAGCTCTGTTCTGTAAAGGGACGAACGTGAACTGCAATTAGTTGAGGCTGGAATGGCTCCTGTTCTAAAAATTGAATTTTCCAACCCCTGAGCAGCACTGCGTGCTTTCCTCCCCTCACCAGAATTCCCTGTGTCTCCCCCCCACCCCCGCCCTCCTCTTGCAGTCCTCACAGTGCCTGCTGGTCAGGTTGCAGAAGAAACCATCATCGAGGAGCAAAGTGACAGCGATCACCACATAGTAGAGGAGGAGGAGGAGCCCCCTGCTAAGAAGATCAAGGTAGAGGAAGTTGCAGATGACCTGGAAGAAAGCAAGGTAAGGGGTGGGGGCGGGGAACCCTGCAGCCAATCAGAAGCTGTGATTTGGTTCTCGAACATTTTGGAAATCAAATAGACTTCCGGAATGGATTCCGTTCAACTTCCAAGCTACGACTGTTGTTATTTTGTTGCAATCATATCCCATCATTTTCCCTCCCAAGAAACTCAACATGGCATAATCTGGTGAACTGGGTTCGCTTCCCTGCTCCTCCACCTGCAGCTGCTGGGTGACCTTGGGCGAGTCACGCTTCTTTGAAGTCTCTCAGCCCCACTCACCTCACAGAGTGCTTGTTGTGGGGGAGGAAGGGAAAGGAGAATGTTAGCTGCTTTAAGACTCCTTCGGGTAGTGATAAAGCGGGATATCAAATCCAAACTCTTCTTCTTTATTCTCTCAGGTTAGGCTGAGAGGCAGCGGCCGGCCCAAGGCGCTTCATGGGCAACTGGCAGGATTTGAACCCTGGTCCTAGTCCGACACTCTTAAGCACAAGCAGTTCTCCCTTTTTGCCAGAAAGATTTTACTTGTGCGGAATATTCCATCCCTTCGCAGAGGGAAGATGGACGGGGCCCCTGTGCTTTTTCCCTCTGCAGTTCATGAGGTCTAGAACCTTGCTTTCCCCCAGCAGTAAACTGGGACTTTTAGCCCAGCCCTGATCCACCCCCCTCTTTGGAGGAAGCCCTCTCTGCAGCTGCCCTGAGCCGCCCCTCCTGACGAAGAAGAGAAGAAGAAGAGAAGATGAGTTTGGATTTGATATCCTGCCTTTCACTCCCCTTCAGGAGTCTCAAAGCGGCTAACATTCTCCTTTCCCTTCCTCCCCCCACAACAAACACTCTGTGAGGTGAGTGGGGCTGAGAGACTTCAAGGAAGTGTGACTGGCCCAAGGTCACCCAGCAGCTGCATGTGGAGGAGCGGAGACACGAACCCGGTTCCCCAGATTATGAGACTACCGCTCTTAACCACTACACCACACTGGCTCTCAGTGACATGGGTCTGCTTCCCCCCCGTAGGAGAGGGAGATTTTGCAGCAGCAGCTGCAAGAAGCCAACCGCCGCGCTCAGGAGTACCGCAGCCGGCTGATGAAGAAGGAGCTGGAGGCCGAGGGGTACCGGCAGAAGCTGGAGGCCATGGACAGGCAGCAGGCCAACGGGACGGAAGGGGGCGCGGAGGACGAGGGCCAGGCGGTCAGCTCCGCCGCCGTGTCGGAGGAGGAAGCCGTCAGCTCCACGGTGGACCTGGAACTCCCGACCGACGTCGCGGTGGAGACCATCAGCACCTCGTAACCCTTCAGGTCGCCCTTTCGCTCACTTTCTTGAAATAGGAAAATCAAAAGGATTAAAGCTTGCCTGGGAAAAGGGGTGTAGCAGAGAGAAGGAAGCCACACCCCTCCCTCCAAAGAAACTCTGGACAGAAGTCCTTTGGTGGGGGGCAGTTCACCGTCAACCCCCCTACCCCCTCTCCTGTCCGTTGTCCTCGCTTTCCCCCCCCTTCCAGAACAGGGCTTTAAACACCCACAGCCATAAAATAAATGCCTTTTTTATATTCTCCCTAGCCGTTCAGAGAGAGATATTTTTGTTACCAGAAGCCCTTTTTATAAGCCGCCAGCAAGTGACCTAAAGCACCAAACCTGGCCCTTTTTATGAGGGCGAGGCAGCCTTACTGTCAGGGTGCCAGCCCTCTCTGGAACAGGGTGGGAATGCAGCCCAGTTTCTCGGGGGGCCGGTGGCAGAAAACAGGAGCAGATCCACAGGACGTTCCCTCCCTCCCCCAAATGGCCCCAGTTGCTGACGGACCCTGCGTGCAAATTGACAGGAGACACCCCTTTCCTGTTTCCCAAGGCCTTGACAGTAGCAGGTGCGACGAAGGCAGGCTCTCCTCTTAGAAACATGGGCAGTGGCTTGTGTCGAAAGCCTTGCCCTTGGTGCTGAGCCTCTGAGCTGCCCTCTCTGTACCTCCTGGGGGATGAGGGGGAGGGTTTTGTTAGCCCTGGGGGTGTCCTTGAATTCCAGTCGTGCCTCTCGCTTATCTGACTGGAGGGGCGTGTCTGTGTGTGTGTGAGAGAGAGAGACTGTACAAACCAGCCTTATTAGATTACAAAAGGGAGAAATCCATGCCCGTTGCTCCACCCACTATCTCCCTTCGCACCTCTGCCAGGTGGCCCCTGGAAGATGGGGAAGCGGCCCCCTCGGCTACCCTGGCCCCAGCATAAGCCTGCCTGCCTGTGCCTTGTGAGATGCGCATATTTACCTCTGGCTCAGGGATGGCGGGATGTCTGCAGCCCTTCCGGATGCTCCTCGGCCGCAAGCCACACCTTCCTCGTCCTCCTTAATCCCCATCCTATTCTGACCGGGGCTGGTGGGACTTGGGGTCAACCTGCGGAAGGCTGCAGGTGCCGTCTCTCCCCTGTTTCTGCCCCCCAGGCTTGCTCTTCGCTCTATGCAGGCCTTTGGGATATTCAGCTTTCAGAAGGGACCCCAAAGACTCTTGCCCTTGTCTGTCTCCCTTCACCCTTGCGCCCCCAGCCTTCAGTTCTATCCAGAATACAACACGTACCGTATTATTCTGTCTATAAGACGTCCCCATGTATAAGACACCTCCTATTTCGGGGGACTCAAATTTAGGAAAATGGGAAGAGAGATGGCCCCTAAGACGCCCCCCAATTTTTGACATTATTTTGAAGGAAGAAAACCTAGTTTTATACACAGAAAAATACGGTAACTGTTAACAACTGGGCCAATATTTTATAGGAAAGGAAAGAGCCACCCCATTGCGAGGAATCTCACAAACCTAGCTAGTGTGGGGCTTCCGAATCTATTCCCTTCGGACTGCGAAGCCACTGTGCGGCTGAAGCAGGCTTAATTTCAAAAGGTGCATTTATTTATATTTGCCATAGCTCTCTATATTTTTAATATATATATGTGTGCGTGTATGTATATAACTGATCACAGTCCAGTTCCCAGGGTTGCCTTTGTGCCTGTGAGGACTAGAACCACATTTTTTTTAAAAAAAGAAAACAACCCCAAAAACTGTATTCAGGTTTACACCCGTCTATCTGCTCTGCTGTGTGTTGCACTTGGTGCCTTAGGGACCGGGTGGGAAAGCCCTCATTGCTATCCGTGACAGGTTGGCCACACAGGATGCTGAGAGTTGAAGCCCAACATTGTAGGGGGGGACCTAGTACCCCCCCCCCGGCTATTATAAAATAAAAGTGGGAACTAGGGGAACCAGTGAGCCTCTGATAACAGCCCTTGATGTCTCTCTCGCCTCCCTGGTTCTGGGGTGTGTGTGTCCAAGGGTGGGTTGAGAGGCAGCCAGCAACTGCACACACGTGTAGGAACATAGGAAGAGCTCTGCAGGATCAGGCCGGCAGGAGCTCGTCTGGCCCAGCACCCTGCTCTCACAGTGGCCAAACGCCCCAAGGAACCGAAGGACCTAGATAGACTGTCTCTGGAGGTCCCATAAGAACGTACGGAGAGCCCTGCGGTACAGGATCGGGCTGAAGGCGACCCATTTTGTCCAGCACCCTGTTCTCACTGTGGCCGACCAGGTGCCCCAGATGCGAGCGGGACTCGAGCATGACGGCAGCAGCAACACACTCCCCACTTGTGATCCTTGCGGGGCATTTGCTCCTTCAAAAGGACGATGGGCGAGGCTGATGGTCAGCAGCTGAGTTCCTCATTACCCAGAAGGTAGCCAACGTGGACGGGTTTTTGCAGCTCTCGGCATCCCTGATGGTTGGCTATGCCGACGGGGGATGGTGGGGGGTCCCAGCACTCTCTGCAGGGGCACCTGAGCAGCTGCTCAGGCTTTAGAATTTGAAGAAGCCAGGGCTCTGGCAGAGCATCAGAGCGACTGTCTTGCGTGCAGAAGGTCCCTGGCTCAGGTCTCTGAGGCACCCCCTCTCTGCCTGAAAGCCCAGAGAGCTGCTGCCGGTCAGTGCAGACAGTATTGCCCTTTGCGGACCAACGATCTGCATAAATCAGCTTTCCACATTCCTAAGGTTTTCAGGGATAGCTTATAAAAGCAAACGTCGGGCACATCAGCAACCGAGAACCGACGATTTTGGCGGTGCAGATTAAACACACTTTCTTGCAGGGTTGTTGTTTAAACATTCCTAAGAGTTCTCCACTAAGCTAGAGGTGTCCATGCATTCTCCGGATGCGCTGTTGAATCCCTGGGGCAAGCTGTGGGCTTCTCCGTTCCTCCTAAGGGAGGGAGGAAAATCAGGTGTGCAAAGGATCACGGACACACAGCCCCGTCCCCCACAAGAAATGGAGATCCCCTCTCACAGTACCTGTCACTAGGGCCAGATTCGCACCATGCATTTAAAGTACTGCAATACCGCTTTAAGCTGTCATGGCTTCCTCCCAGTGAATCCTGGGAGCTGTGGTTCATTGTGGGTGCTGAGAGTTCTTAGGAGACCCCCCCCCCAAAAAAAATATATATATAGGAGCTATAGGTCCCAGAGTGGTTTAGCAATCAGTCTCTCTTCTCAGGGACCTTTGGGAATTGTAGTTCTGTGAGAGGAAATAGAAGACTTCTAGCAACTCTCAGCACTCTTAGCAAAACTACATCTCCCAGAAGTCTTTGGGGGAAGCCATGATTGTGTCATCGTGGTATATAGTGCTTTGAAATGCACAGTGTCTGGCCCCAGTCAGGACAAATAAACTGTAAGCAAACAGGTTTCGTGAAGAACCTTCCCATCTAGGAGCGAGGGAGGCAGTGAGCACCGGACTCGTGCTCCTGCGTTTTTAGGAAAAGGAAGCCTATTTATTTAATGTGCAATTTAGAGAAAGGAAATAAGAAGCCTTGCTGCAGCCTTTCACTTTTTAAAGCAGCGATCTTGAAACGATCTTCTAAGTGCTAGAAAACGTAGCACCTTGGCGTTCGCCCGGTGCCTTGGTGGTCTCTGGAGAGAAAGGGGAGCAGGCAGAGCAATGACCCTCGTCTCTCATCAAAACTGCAGCGTCAACGTCAGGGCCCCGCTGGCCTTTGACGGCCACGGAAACCTCCTAACTTGGCCCGGCGCAGACTCCAGGAAACAGCTGTTACAAGTGCCCTACAGATTTGTAGATGACTTTTTTCTTTTTTTATTATGAAAAATAGCTTTATGTACAGGCTGGCTTGTTTAAGGAGGGGGGAGGGGAGGGAAATATATTTTATATTTTAGGGTCTTTTGCCCGAAAATGTTACGTTTACAATGTGTACAATTTCCTCTCTTTTTTTTGTACTCTGGTTTGGTTAATAAAAATGCCACTGTCACCCGTTTTCTTTCCGAAGTGGGAAATTAAAACAAGCAGGACTCCTTTGTGGAGTAGCGAGACAACCGTTCTCACGGGTTCTGTGGGTCTGGGAGTCTGCTGAGTTGAGCCTGACCCATTGCAGGGGGTCCTGTTTCTGGAAGGGTTCCGTGACACCCTGGGCCGTGTGTCCACATTTATTACCCATATCTCAGTCTCAAGGGATGGGAGAGCCCATAGTCCTTCAGATACGGCTGGCCTAACCATTGGCCCTGCTGGCTGCCGGGAGTCCGGCGACGGCATCTGGAGAGCTTCAGGTTCCCCACCGCTGGCTGATAATCCCATGAGGGAGGGAGGGAAATGGAAGAAGGGGGTTGCTGGGGAATACAGTACAGTGGTGCCTCGCAAGATGAAAAGAATCCGTTCTGCGAGTCTCTTCGTCTTGCGTTTTTTTCCGTCTTGCGAAGCAAGCCCATTAGCGGATTAGCGCTATTAGCGCTATTAGCGGCTATTAAGGGATTAGCGGCTATTAAGGGATTAGCGGATTAGCTGCTAAAAGGCTATTAGCGGCTGTCAGGGCTGGCTCCGGGTCCCAGCTCACCAAGGACCAACGCTGGCCGATAGTACAGTATCAAAGTCTTTATTGAAGAATAGTCTCCATTTACAAGTCTCAGCGTCCCAGCCCTACGTCTGGACTCTAGACCGGCGAAGCTCTGTCTGGATCTCCACCCCCCGTGCACCAGTTCAAGACTCTAATCTTACTCCACCTCTTCCTTCTCTCTCTCTTCCTCTGGGTCTTACTACCCCCCGGGGTCTCATTCCTCCTGGACTCTTCCGATGCGGAGCTAGACCCCTCTGACTCCTCCCCCTCTCTTCGGCGGGCTTTAGGACCTGGCTCCTTACCCGGGCTGCCCACCTTGCCGCCCTCCTGTACATTTGAACTTGGCGCGCGCGCGCGTTTTACTTTCCGGATGACCGTTTCCTCGCTCCCTGACGAGGGTGTGGCCACTCCTGCCTCACGTTCTCCCTCTGCCTGCGCGCTCCCTGATCCCGATGCCTTGGACTCCTCCCCCCTACTGCACTCTGGGGGGGACGCTGGTCCGGATTTCCAGCTGCTACTCTCTGAGTCCCCTTCTTCCCGAGGTGTCCCCCTGGGCACTCCCCTTGCCCTGACCATGGGGGCCCCTTTCTGTGAATCCTCCGAGTCACTGGAGAGACTCAGAGATCTTGGACTACTGTCGCCGCTGACATTTCCTTCCGACTCCTCCCCCTCGCTCTCTGTTTCTTCCCTCTCCAGTGACTCTGCTCCTGAACCCCTGACATCCATCCCCCCCTCGAAGCCCCCCCTTCCCCCCTCCCCTTCCTCCGGCGGGGGTGCTGGGTGCTCCATCGTTGTGGGGGTGAATGGTGGATACAGTTCGTCCCCCGTGGCGTGCATCCAGTTAGAGAAATCCGGCTCGTCCTCCATGTCTTCGCCGACCTCGTTCTCCTCTGCTTCCATCTCCGTGCCGCCATGCTCGAACCCAACGTCCTCCCCCATCACGTCCATGTCCCTCTCACCCTCGTTCCCCTCTGGGTCCGTTGCCTGCCAAGGGCCCCTCAGCCACCTCTCCTCTCCTCGATTGTCCCACCAAAACGAGCGGTCTGAGGCAAACCCCGAGGGCGAGCCCTCCGGTGAACGTGTGTCTAATGGTGGTTCTTCGTCCGAGGTAAATCCCTGGAACGTGCTGGTAGAAAGCGTGGGTGTGAAAAGCCAGTCGTCGAAATACTCGGCTGGCATGGGCCTGTGTGGGAACAAGGCATGAAACTCCTCTTTGAGGAGAGGCTCGTCCAGGGCATAGTCCGGCACCCAACTGTTGGCGCTGGCCGGGGTACCTTCCCTTGCGAGAAAATATTCTACTCCCTCTTCCCCCCATCTCGAGTCCAAAATCTCTGTGACCTGGTTGATGGGTTCCCTTCTTGGCGACTCCCTCCTTGGGGGGATCTCCTCATACCGGTCTGGTGCCGTGCCCTGCGCCTGAAATCGGTGAGGTGCTTTGTAGGGCGTGAGCACCGACCTATGGAATACTGGGTGCATTCTGGATCCTTCCGGAAGTGTCAACCGGAAGGCCACCGGATTGATCTGTGCCTCAACTAGGTAAGGTCCTAGCTGCTTATGTCCGAGTTTCTTTTTAGCTAAGGATCTGGTCGGCACTGCGTGGGCCGCTAACCACACCCAGTCTCCCACCTGTATGTCTTCACCAACCCTCCTGTGCTTGTCAGCCTGCAGTTTGTATGCGTGCTTTGCCAGCTCTAACTGCCTCCTAAGCTGCTCGTGGACTTCCTGCAATTCCGCCGCCAAGACTTCCGCTGCCTGTGGCTCCCCCTCCCCCAGTCTCTCTAATCCCGGGAAGGTTCTGGGATGCCTCCCGTTGTTGGCGAAGAACGGCGTCACCCCTGTGGACACGTGCTTCGTGTTGTTGTAAGCGAACTCAGCGAGCGGCAGGTAGTCCACCCATGTCGTCGGCTGTTGATTTGCGTAGCATCTCAGGTACTGCTGCATGACGGCGTTGACGCGTTCCGCTTGTCCATTGGTCTGCGGGTGTCTCGCGGACGCTAGGTTGATCTTGACGTTCAGGAAACCCATCAGCTTCTGCCAGAAGCTCGAAATGAACTGGCGCCCCCTGTCGGACAAGATAGACCGTGGCAGTCCATGCACTCTGAAGACGTGGTCTATGAACAGTTTGGCGGTCTGTTCTGCCGTGGCGACCTTCGCGCACGGAATGAAGTGGGCCATTTTAGTGAACATGTCCACCACCACTAGCACTGCCGTTTTACCCCTTGAGCTGGGTAAATCCGTGACAAAGTCCAGGGCCACCCTCTCCCACGGTTCGCTCGGAGTCTGCAGCGGTTCGAGCAGTCCCGCCGGAGGTTTGTGGACTGACTTAGCCCTTTGGCAGGTGTCGCACCTCGAGACGTACTCCGCGACTTCCCCCCGCATCTTGGGCCACCAAAAATCTCTGGCAACGAGTTCTGCCGTCTTCTCCTTGCCAAAGTGCCCGGCGGTGGGTGCGTCGTGTAACTGCTGCAGTACTTTCGCCCGGAGGTCGTCTCCCGGTACGTAGAGGGCCCCTCTGCGGATGAGCAATCCGTCTCGTACTTGGAACTCGTCGTCCTTCACCGTGCCCTTGTGCACCTCCTCCATCTTGGCTTGTGCAAAGGGGTCCCTCTGCAGTGCTCGACGGACCGCCTCCAAGTCCACGGTTGCTGCAGCGCACGCCCACGCTTTCGGAGCGAAAATGTGCTTGGCCGCTGCTGGTGCCGCCTCTTCGAGGTATTGCGGCTTCCTGGACAGTGCATCCGCCATGATGTTGTTGTCGCCTGGGATGTATTCTATCCTGAAGTCGAAATCCGCGAAAAATTCCGCCCATCTGATGTGCCGCTGGTTTAGGAATCTTGCCGTGCGCCAGTACTCCAGGTTCTTATGATCCGTGCGGACCTGCACGGTGTGCTTGGCCCCGACGAGGAAGTGCCGCCACGCCTTGAATGCTGCATGAATGGCCAGCAACTCCCTGTCCCAGATGGTGTAGTTTTGCTCCGACTTGCTGAGCTTCCTAGAGTAGAAGGCACACGGTCTCCAGTCCCCATGCGGGTCCTCCTGCAACAGTACGGCGCCCACGGCTCTGTCTGAGGCGTCTGTTTCAACCCTCATCGGTTTGCTGGGATTCACATGCAGTAGCTGCCCTTCGGACGAGAAGAGACGCTTAAGGTTCTGAAAGGACTGCTCCGCTTGCTCCGTCCAGATGAACTTCTTCTTCTTAGAGCTGAGCGTGTCAGTAATGGCCGCCGTCTGCATCGCGAACCCCTTGATGAACTTGCGGTAAAAGTTGGCGAACCCCACAAACCGCTGGACCTCCTTCCGATTGCGCGGGCTCTTCCAGTCCAACACTGCGCGAACCTTGGCGCTGTCCATGGCAAGCCCCTTGTCCGACAGCTTGTAGCCTAGGAAATCCACCTCCGTCCTGTCGAACTGGCACTTCTCCAGCTTGGCATACAGCCGATGCTCCTGCAGTCTCTGCAGAACTGCCTTGACGTCACCTTCGTGGGCCTCCTCCGATTCTGAGAATATCAGGATGTCGTCCAAGAAGCAGACGCATGTCTTGTAGAGGAGACCCGCCAGGACGTGATGCATGAAAGCTTGAAAACAGTGGGCGCCATTTTGTAAACCGAAGGGCATAACTCTGTATTCATATGTGCCCAGGGGCGTGAACATGGCAGTCTTCCACTCGTCTCCTTCCCGTATGCGAATCAGGTTGTACGCCCCTCGCAGATCCAACTTTGTAAAAACGCGTCCTTTCCTCGCCGTCGCCAGCAGGTCATCTATCTTGGGCATGGGAAAGGCCGCGGGCTTGGTTCTGGAATTTAAAATTCTGAAGTCCACCACAAGTCTTTTTTGGGGCGTGTCCCTCTTCTTCACAAAGAATACAGGACTGCCCCCCGCTGCCTTCGACTCCCGGATGAAACCGCGCTTCAAGTTGAGGTCTATGAACTCCTTGAGCTCCTGCAGCTCGTCCTCAGACATGGAATACAGTTTCCCGGCTGGCAGCGTCGCTCCTGGCAGGAGGTCAATCTTGCAGTCATAGGGCCTGTGGGGGGGCAGCTTGTCCGCTTCCTTCTCGCAGAAAACCTCCAAAAACGCTGCATACTTGCGAGGCACTGCTTGCAGCGTGCCTAATTGTAGCTGCGGGTCGTCCCCTCCGTCTTCCGGGCTAGGAAGGATGCAATGTTCCGCGCAATAGGAGGAGCCGAAGGTCAGTTGGCGTTGGTACCACGCCAATGCTGGGCTGTGCCTGTGCAGCCAACTCATTCCGAGGACTACCGGCGTGTCCGACAGGTGTGTGACATTAAAGCTGATGACTTCTCGGTGATTTCCAATCCGCATCACCATTGGTTGCGTTTGTTGCACCACCTGCCCCCCTAACAAGTCTCTGCCATCCACCGTGACAACGTTCAGGGGCAGCGTGGCTGGTAGCAGTGGTATATTGTGTTGCTGAATGAAGTCCAGTCCCATAAAGTCAGCGTTGCTGCCGGAGTCAATGGTGATCGGCACCTCCAGAGTGCGTCCATTGGGCAGTTGGAGAGACGCTGTAAGCTGCACCACTGGTTTGGGTGGGAGGGGGTCTGTGGGTTGCAAAAGTGCTGGGGATTGTTTCATTGACTTGTCTGACTGGACCCCAGTGCCTCTTCCTCCAGCCAGACTCTGTCGTTTAACTGTTGCTGCGTTTTCAATTGAGCTGCTTCAGCGACTGTTGCGGAGGCTGCAGTGTGCTTGTGGAGCCTCTGGGGACACTCTTTCGCCATGTGTTGAGCACTGTCGCAGATGTAGCACTTCCTGTTCCCTCTAGGAGGCTTCGTTTTGGCTGCTCCCGGTGTTAGGGCTCTGTTAGCTGACTGAGCCCTGGCACCTCCTATCTCCATCGGCTCTTCTCCCCCTCCCTGCGAGGGTGTGGAGTGCGCACGCGCTGCTTCTCTGGGAAAGAAGGGAGGTGCTCTGGCTGGTGCCCTTCCCCAACGCCCTTCCTCCCTGTTGCAAGGACGTTCTTCCAGATGCACCCCGATCTCCAGAGCCCTCTGGACTACCTGCTGGGTGCTCCTTGGTCTCTCCCCTCTTCCAATCTCCGCTTTTACATCTGCATTCAACCCCTCCCAAAAGAGGTCTCTGACTGGCGCAGAATCTTTTTCCCACCCCAGGGCATGAACCAGTCCGAAAAATCGAGTATGGTACTGCCTCACGCTGGCTTTGCCTTGTTTAAGTCCATGTATGTCCCTCCTGGCAATATCGACGTCTACCTTTGATAAAAAGCATGAGTCCATTGCTTTAATAAAAGCCTTCGCATCTTGGAGCGCTGGATCATTGTCCCTCCATAGATTCCGCAGCCACGTTTTGGCTTCCCCATGCAAATGTGACAAGATAAACCCCACTCTCTCTCTCTCATCTCTAAAGTCTTTGTCAAGTAAATCCAGCGCAAACAGCAGGTCTGCTCTGAAGTTGGGGTACTGCTGCAAACTCCCGTCGAAATGCGATACAAGGCTTCCTCCCCTTCTCCCCAAACCTATGCCTTCTGCCTTGGCTCCCGTTTGCCCCTCTTTGGAAAGCACGTCCAACCTGGCCTGGAGATCCCGGCAGGAGGTAACCATCTCCTCCTCTCTCTTCCTGGATGCAATTACCTCAGTGCTGAGTTGTGTCACCGCTTCTTGCAGGGCTTTTATCTTCTCTTCCGTCGTCATCTTGCCTGAGTTTTGTGAGCTCTGTAAGCACCCCTCCTCTGTCCTCGCTGCGCCGACTCACGTGGCGAGGTTATTGGTGCCAAAACTTTAAAATTGGAGACAGAGCTTACTGTCAGGGCTGGCTCCGGGTCCCAGCTCACCAAGGACCAACGCTGGCCGATAGTACAGTATCAAAGTCTTTATTGAAGAATAGTCTCCATTTACAAGTCTCAGCGTCCCAGCCCTACGTCTGGACTCTAGACCGGCGAAGCTCTGTCTGGATCTCCACCCCCCGTGCACCAGTTCAAGACTCTAATCTTACTCCACCTCTTCCTTCTCTCTCTCTTCCTCTGGGTCTTACTACCCCCCGGGGTCTCATTCCTCCTGGACTCTTCCGATGCGGAGCTAGACCCCTCTGACTCCTCCCCCTCTCTTCGGCGGGCTTTAGGACCTGGCTCCTTACCCGGGCTGCCCACCTTGCCGCCCTCCTGTACATTTGAACTTGGCGCGCGCGCGCGTTTTACTTTCCGGATGACCGTTTCCTCGCTCCCTGACGAGGGTGTGGCCACTCCTGCCTCACGTTCTCCCTCTGCCTGCGCGCTCCCTGATCCCGATGCCTTGGACTCCTCCCCCCTACTGCACTCTGGGGGGGACGCTGGTCCGGATTTCCAGCTGCTACTCTCTGAGTCCCCTTCTTCCCGAGGTGTCCCCCTGGGCACTCCCCTTGCCCTGACCATGGGGGCCCCTTTCTGTGAATCCTCCGAGTCACTGGAGAGACTCAGAGATCTTGGACTACTGTCGCCGCTGACATTTCCTTCCGACTCCTCCCCCTCGCTCTCTGTTTCTTCCCTCTCCAGTGACTCTGCTCCTGAACCCCTGACAGCGGCTTAGTGGATCAGCTGATAAGCGGCTTAGATCAGCTGTTCAGCGGCTTAGAGAACAGCTGTTAAGCGGCTTAGGGGCTTGGGAAAAAGGGGGGGGGAGGGGAAAAAACCCTGCAGAACTCGCAAGACATTTTCGTTTTGCGAAGCAAGCCCATAGCAAATTCATTTTGCGAAGCACCTCCAAAACGGAAAACCCTTTCGTCTAGCGGGTTTTCCGTCTTGCGAGGCATTCGTCTTGCAGGGCACCACTGTACTTAATTTGTTCTGGAGGTCCGTTCTCAACCTGAAACCGTTCTTCACCTGAAGCACCACTTTAGCTAATGGGGCCTCCTGCTGCCGACGCGCCACCGGAGCACAATTTCTGTTCTCATCCTGAAGCTAAGTTCTTTTTTTTAAAAAAATAATTTTTATTAAATTTTCCATTTTAACAATCCAATCAAATCACATTAAATATTCCAAATTATACAAATACATATCATATAGTCCGAATATTCTGCCAAATTTTTATTGGGACTTCCCATGCTTCAAGTTTTGGGGGGGCGCTGATCATCTCTGAAGCAAAGTTCTTAATCCGAGGTACTATTTCTGGGTTAGCGGAGTCTGTAACCTGAAGTGTATGTAACCTGAAGCGTATGTAACCCGAGGTACTACTGTAATAGGATTGTAGCTGTGGAAGAGACCCCAGATCATCATCTAGTCGAGCCCCCGAAACCACTGCTAGAGAACCCCTGAAAAGTCACCATCCAAGTCAAACCAGCAGATTGACTTGCTAGAAGGCCACTTGCTAAATTCCCGATTCAGAGAGGAATCAATTCACCCTGAGAATCTTAGGAGAACCAGTCCGAAGAGAAGCTTAGTTACGCTGAAAACAGCTGGTTTATTTCCCCCCTTTGACTTGCCATCCCCAGGTGGGAAAACGAGCGCGTTGTTTTCATCCACGGATCTGAGCCCCCGCAAGGTGGCACGGTCCGGACGCCGGCCCCAAATGCCCCCGTCTGCCCTGCAAAGAGCCTGGATCTTGTTAAGATTCCAGGGGCGTCCCAGGCCTCGCTCTCTGCCAAGCGCTGACTAATAACTAACATTTCGCCGCTGGTAACGAGGCGCCAGCCGAGCCCCGCTTTGATTTATAGCGGCTTAGCGGGCTTTTGACGGAGAAAGTAATTAGCTGTCCCCAGGAAAATGAAAAGTGGGGGGAGAATCGGGGAGCAGCCGAAAGGCAGCCGTGTGCCAAGCGAAGGATTCTGGGCCTCTGGCTCCCCTAAAAGCATGGAGTCAGGGACCCAGGTGGGTGTTCTGGGGCGAACATACCTGTCCCTTCCTCTTCTGGTACTGGATCTCGGTCTGCTTAAGAAGATGCTTGCCCCTGTTTCAGCTTGTTAGCCTCAAATGTCCTTGCTGCTGGTTGCCCATCTTGCTACCGGGATGTGTTCAAATTGTCGTCATAAGCAGCCCCTAACAAATTGGGGCCAGTTTACCTGCCAGTTCACATTACCCCACACGCGCCCACTCAACTGCTCCGATCTGTGAAACCGGCACCATTATAGGTCTCACGTGATTCTTGATCCACACTTGTAAGACGTCAACCTTTTTTAGTGTGGCACGTTGGAACTCCCTGCCAATTGAACGTCAAGCAGGCACCTTCACTGCGCTCTTCCACGCCTCCTATAAACATTTCCATCTAGGCAGGCTCGCCCAGACATTTTGGACGTTGACCCGAGTTTTAATCCGTTTTATCATTAATCTGAATTGTTTTTCCAATGTTTTTAAGAGCTGTTCTTAACTATTTTAAACTGATGGTTTCATTGTTCTTTTCGGAAAGTGCTTTTGAGTTTCTTCTTTTTTTAATTAGCCACCAAGCGGTGTGTAGGTAAAGGGGCTCCTGACCATTAGGTCCAGTCGTGACCAACTCTGGGGTTGCGGCGCTCATCTCGCTTTACTGGCCGAGGGAGCCGGCGTACAGCTTCTGGGTCATGTGGCCAGCAGGACTAAGCCGCTTCTGGCGAACCAGAGCAGCGCACGGAAACACCGTTTACCTTCCCGCCGGAGTGGTACCTATTTATCTACTTGCACTTTGAGGTGCTTTCAAACTGCTAGGTTGGCAGGAGCAGGGACTGAGCAACGGGAGCTCACCCTGTCGCGGGGATTTGAACCGCCGACCTTCTGATCTGCAAGTCCTAGTTCTGTGGTTTAACCCACAGCGCCACCAGCGTCCCAAGTGGTGTATACATTTTTGAAATAAATGATGTTGGCATCCATCCATTCTTCCGGGGAGGCAAAGTCTAACCCCTGTGTTAGCACCCAGTTGACCTCCCCGGGGTGGTCAGTGTGTATGGAGGTCCAGGGCTGCCCAGACGACAAGACCTCCTTCTTGGCCTTGAGACCACCTGCCGCCATCTTGTGCCCAGTGGCGTAGCGTGGGTTGTCAGCACCCGGGGCAAGGCAAGTAATTTGCGCCCCCTAAGCCGTGGATTTGTGCCCCCTAACCCTAACCCCCAGATGTTGCGCCCGGTGCGGCCGGCCCCCCCCTGCACCCCCCACGCTACGCCACTGCTTGTGCCCTCCAATAACCCCCTCCACCCTCATTTCTCGCCATGCCTGGGTCTGTCCCCCAGTCTCAAGCCGCCTTTCCCTTTGCTCCTTTCCTTCTTCCCATCCCAGGGGACCTGCGGGGCATATTCCTCTTCCTCTCCCCAAACCTTTCCCTATACACACCTTTTTTTCAGAGTACACCCCCACCAAACGATACAGAAACCATGGTCACATAAGCACAGGAGTCTCTATCAGTCTGGCCCACGACACACCTTTTCTTCCCAACCCCCTTCCTCAAAGTCCTTTGGATGGGCCGGAACGTGCCATTGAGCCAGGATCATGCCCACCCCCACCCCCTTGCCGGGATGGAGGACAGAGAATCAGAAACCTCCGGCTTTCACACGACCATATTGTGGTGGAAAAAACACAAAAGCTCTCGTCTGCAGAGCAGCAGCCTGCTCTTGCCTCTGAGCTCACTTGCGGCTGGAATGTGGACCCCGGGAGGTTTCATATGAAGGAATGTGGCCCCTGGGCTGAATAAAACTGCCCTGTGATATTCCCCCCCCCCAATCAGATGGGCACTGTTTATATAAGAACGGTGGGTTGCTGTTCCCAACCCTAACCCTGCAGAAAGCCATCTAATTAGACTTTAATTTGATTTTGACCTGTCTTTGGGAGGTAATTTAATTATAGTTTGATTTTATACTAATGTTATATATTTGGTGTTAGCCGCCCTGAGCCCGACTGGCTGGGGAGGGCAGGATATAAATAAAAGATTATTATTATTATTATTATTATTATTATCTGCTGGATCAGGCCAATCAATGGCCCATTCATTCCAGCATCCCCTTTCCACAGTGCCTGGGGGAAAACAGCAGGCAGGATTTGAGCGCAAGAGAACTTTCCCCCTCCTGGTATTCAGAAACATCGCCTTCTCCTCCTTCATGAATTTTTCTCACCCTCTTCCAAAGCCGCCTCAGTTGGTAGCCACTCCTGTGGCAAGGAGTTCCACAGTTTAACTGTGCAAAGCAGCAAGCGCCTCTTCTCTAGGCCAGTCTCCCCCAGCCCACAGCACTCTCCCCACCCAAAGGTGCTAATTTATCCCCGCAGTGGAGAATTTATGGGTAGCTACAACTGCTTTGAAGTTCAGGGGAAGAGATCTAAAAGCGCTTGGGTTGCGGGTCTGCAGTATTGCATTTAATCGAATATATATATATATATATATATATATATATATATATATATATATATAATACCCCGGAACCAGCCCCACCTGTTGTTATCTTGGGCTTCCGCTCAGTGGTGATCTGGAGAGTGTAAGCTCTGCGGGGCAGAGACCACTCTCCCCCAACACTGCTATTCTGTAAACCATCTCTATTGCTGCTGCCGTGGCCAAATCGATTTTTTAAAAAAGGACAAGACACCAACGCTCTTCAGATCTGTTCATTCCCAGAGTACATTTCTGTCACAAGCCGCCCCCCTCTTCTGGTCTTACTTAACAATAATTTCTGCATGGCACGGCAGCTGTTCTTTGCCACGCTCCTCCAAAGTTTCAATACGTGCTGATCGGATCGTTCCCTCATTCGAGTCTCGCATAATGAGCCATCAAAGACATTTCAGGATCTCAAAAGTCTCGTTCTTCTGGCTGCGGTGCTGGCCTCTAGTAGATGTTCTGGTCTGGTGCAGTTTGGTTGGCTATGGGAAAATTCCTCTTTCTGCAGATTCCCCCTTTTCCTGCGGCGTCACTGTCAGAGGTAAGTAGGGGCATTATTTTAAGAACATCGGACTGTAGCTAGATCTGGCCCAGCATCCTGTTCCCATTTTGGAATCAAGATAGACTGCCACTGGACCTGGAAGTTCCATAAGGATATCAGAAGAAACCACGTCCTGTGATCAGACCAGTGGTCCATTTTATTCCAGCATCCTATTCTCATGTGGGAAACATCCAAGCAGCATTTAAGCAGCAGAGCAACACTCTTCTGCGATTTTCAGAAGCTTTTGTGTCTGAGCACGGCCATCATACTTAGTAGCCACTGGTAGCCTTTACTTCCATGAGTTTGTCTTTTAAATCCATCCATTCTGGTGGCAGGGAGTTCCATAGTTCCACCCTGTGCTGTGTGAAGAAGTCATTTCTGTTACCTGTTCTGAACCTTCGTACATCAAGCCAAATTCGGCAGCCAAGTTGCTCACGGGCCAGAAGGTTTGAGCATATTGCCCCAATCCTGGCCTCACTAGCTGCCAATTAGTTCCCATGCCCAATTCTGGGGTTGACCCATAAAGCAGGGGTCAGCAACCTTTTTCAGCAGGGGGCCGGTCCACTGTCCCTCAGACCTTGGGGGCCAGACTATATTTTGAAAAAAAGAATGAATTCCTATGCCCCACAAATAACCCAGAGATGCATTTTAAATAAAAGCACACATTCTACTCAGGTAAAAACACACTGATTCCCAGACCCTCTGCTGGCCGGATTTAGAAGGCGATTGGGCCGCATCCGGCCCCCGGGCCTTAGTTTGCCTACCCATGCCATAAAGCCTTAAATGGCTGAGGACCACTGTTCCTCAAGGACTGCCTCTCCCCATGTGAACCAACCCAGACCCTGTGATCAGTGGCTCTTTCGAGAGAGGTCCACAGGGTGGCAACACGAGAACAGGGCCTTTTTTGCAGTGGCTCCCCATCTGGAATGCTCTCCCCAGGGAGGTTTGGCTGGCTTCTTCCTTAAATATCTTTAGGCGCCAGCCAAAAACGTTCCTTTTTAACCAGGCCCTTGGCTGACTTGACATCCGATGCCCTTTTAAATGTGCTGTGGATTTTTGGTGTGTTTTTGTTCTAATTTTTATTACGCATTTTGCTTTTTTTATATTGCGGTTTTATGTTGTGAACCGCCCTAAGACCTACGGTTGGAAGGCAGCATACAGATTTAATAAAGGATGAAAATAATAGCTGCAGGTCGAGTTCAGGAGCTCCTGTTTGCAGAGTCAAACCAAAAAGCCCAACTAATCCTGCATCCTGGTGTCACGATGGCCAACCAGACCCCTCTTCTGGGAAGCCGTCAATCAGGATCCGAACCCGGGAGCGCTCTCCTCGCTTGCAAGTCCCAGAAACTGGTGTTCAGAGATTGGCAGTAGCCCAGAGCTGTGACTACTGGTAGCTGCTAAGTCAAGGAGTGATACATTTTTCTAATAGATTTTTCTAATAGTGCCACTGTATTCTGCTCTGGTCAGACCTCACCTGGTGTACTGTGTCCAGTTCTGGGCACCACAGTTCAAGAAGGACACTGACAAACTGGAACGTGTCCAGAGGAGGGCAACCAAAATGGTCAAAGGCCTGGAAACGATGCCTTATGAGGAACGGCTAAGGGAGCTGGGCATGTTTAGCCTGGAGAAGAGGAGGTTAAGGGGTGATATGATAGCCATGTTCAAATATATAAAAGGATGTCACATAGAGGAGGGAGAAAGGTTGTTTTCTGCTGCTCCAGAGAAGCGGACACGGAGCAATGGATCCAAACGAACTTCCTGACAGTAAGAGCTGTTCGACAGTGGAATTTGCTGCCAAGGAGTGTGGTGGAGTCTCCTTCTTTGGAGGTCTTTAAGCAGAGGCTTGACAACCATATGTCAGGAGTGCTCTGATGGTGTTTCCTGCTTGGCAGGGGGTTGGACTCGATGGCCCTTGTGGTCTCTTCCAACTCTATGATTCTATGATTCTAATTCCTTATCCTTATTCCTGTCTCTCTTGGGAACGAATTATCCCTGCGCTGTGTGAAAAAGTCCTTGCTTTCGCCTGCCTTGAATCTTCCAGTGTTCAGCTTCACTCTCGCTGCCTCAGGACCAAGCGGGCGGCTGAGAGACTTTGTGGTCCCCAGCGAAAGATCCCCATGGGTGCCCGGTCTCACAAGAGGCGCCGCTTGATTCCTGACCTTTGAGAGACCGCTCCTCCTCTGAATGAACGTGCCCGGTTCTCTTTAAAAGCCACCAGCGGCCCAGGAGTTATTACGGTCTTCATGAGGCAGTGAGTTCCGCCGGTTAACGCTGCGTTTCATCCCCTCTCTACCCTGGACCAAAAGCCAGAATGCTACAGGTGGTGTGAGCCGATCCAAGCCCCACAAATCCCAGGCGCCTTGGGGCCACATTCCTGACTTCCTAGCTGAAGTTCCCAGACAGTCTTCAAGGGGAAGGCCCACACAAACCTCATCGCAGCAGTCTAAAACTGCACGACTCACTGCGGCCAGGTTATCTCGAATCCAGGAACGGCAGATGTTGGGAAAAAGGCACTGCACTATTTAGGGTTTGTGGCGTGGTTTTGGTTTTAGTTCTACTCTTCCCCCTTTGTTTTTGGTTTAAAGATTAGTCTTGTAGTTTTTTAAAAAAAAGTTTTAAGCTTCTCTTGTTATAATTGCCCAGAGGACATCGTTAATTGGCTGGGTTACAAACGATGTACATAAATATAAGCCACGGTGGATCGAACCGTGAAGGCAAGAACATTCCCTTTCTGTTATTCACCCAGCAGCTGGCATTATAGAGGTAGACCATTCCTGTCCGTGGAGGTTCGACGCAGCCCATTCTCTCACTTCACCCAAAAACCAGCATTTGGAGGTAGACCATCCCTGTTTGTGGAGGTTTGACACGACCTACCATGACATCTGGGAGAAAAGGGGGCAGATTCCAATTTAGGAAGCTCTGCGTATGTCTCTGAAACAGCCTTAAAAAAAGGAATGGTCCGTCTATCAGGCCAGCCGGTAATCAAACGTATCTTTCTCCATGTAATCGGTCCATGTGGACGAAGGCATGCTGCGGTAGGGATCTAGCAGGATCCGGAAGCAGCGGACGATCAGGAGCCCCAGGAAGACGAAGAGGAAGAAGACGAAGACAAAGGCTGCTTTCTGTTCCAAGGTCAAGGTGGGGTCTGGACGGACAGCGCTGGCCAGGGCGGGCAAAGTACCAGCGAGACCATCGGCCATCGTTTCAAAACCTGAGAGCCAAGAGCTCATCGACCCAGGAGATCTGGAAGGAGAGAATAGCGGGTTACTAGCCACTCGGGACGGGCAAATTTGCAGGAATGTTTGTTTTTCTGCTTTCCTCTTAAGTTCCGCTTTCCTCATTTCCATATCAGTCTGCAGATTTATTTCTTAAAAGAAAGTCCCCGTGAAAATTCGCTAGCGTTTGGGTGTGAATTTCATCTAACACAAACATTTTTGCCAGCCAATTTCAAGTGTTCCACTGGAAAACGGCCCAAAATCTTACGCTTGGTACCACGTGCCCTGGAACATCGCTACAATGGGGAAAATTACGTACAATTTGAGATTTCGACAAGGACCGGAACCTGCAGGCACTTTTTATACATCTCCACTCCCATCGCTCAGCCCGGGCACTGAGGTCCAGCTCCGAGGGCCTTCTGGCGGTTCCTTTGCTGCGAGAAATCAAGTTACAGGGAACCAGGCAGAGGGCCTTCTCGGTGGTGGTGCCCGCCTTGTGGAACGCCCTCCCAGCAGATGTCAAGGAAATAAACAACTATCTGACTTTTAGAAGACATCTGAAGGCAGCCCTGTTTAGGGAAGTTTTAAATGTTTGACGTTCTGTTGTGCTTTTAATTCTGTGAGGAGCCGGCCAGAGTGGCTGGGGAAACCCAGCCGGATGGGCAGGGTATTATTATTATTATTATTATTATTATTATTATTATTATAGCTCTGTGATTCCACACGCAGCTAGGTCTGAGAGGAGGGTAGTGATTGGAGCAACGGCTCCCCTCTGGTGAAAAAGCGACTGAATTTCTTGACCAAGCTGTGATTGACGCTGGCCTGGAGGTGGGGAACGATGATCAATTTGCACATTAATGGGAACACTCTGCGCAATTTCCTCAGCCAAGCGAGTGGCTCAGAGCGACTATGCTGAAGCCCAAGTAGGACCTAAGCGGCTGCTTCTTCCCGCCAGGCACTCCCACCCCCAGGACTGGCAGCTGCGAAAAAGCAATTTATAACCCCTTCTCTTTGTTTTAAAAAAAAGTTTTTAGAAACCTCCAACCGGCTCTTTGCAATTTCCAGAGCTTGTTCATTTGTTTCCAGAAACAAACTTGCTTTCCTGGGCGTTTTGTACCCTTATCGCTGAAGGGGAATATAAATATATATGTACTCCCGTTACGACAAAGTCTCATTTATAAGGCTGATAAAAATCGACAAATCGCTTCGGAAAGCGGCCTGGAACATTGCTCTCGTTTTCTCTGGGTAGGGACTGACTGCGCACTGTTCCGAAATGACTGATGAATGGAAGGTGGCTGTGTGGAGTCTCCACACCCAGGGGCAGTCTACCTCTGAAGACCAGCTGCCAGGAGGCCACGATGAGGGACATTCGAGGCCTCTTTGTGACATGCTGGACGCAGCTTATTGGCTGCAGTGGGGAAAGAGGGAGGGCCCCTCTTGGTCCCGCCCAGCAGGATTTTGATTTATTTTTTATTTTTGCAAATTAGATTTTTATTGATATTACATATATTTACATAGGAACAAATACAAAATTCATAGCATAACCTACGCATATCACCTCAAATCCACAAATCATAAATATAATACAAAATTCTTTTAGGCTCTGCCGAGCCTTAGACTTCCTTCCACACTTTTGGTAAGTATCGAATAAATTTTACAATCTCGTATTTTGTCTCTTTTATTCTATATCATTTGCTGTTAGAGTTAATTCAACCCCGCCAGTGTCGTCTGGAATTTAGTTCCAAGATAAGTCAGATATTTATTCCAATTATCAGGAAATTTCTGTTCGTCTTGATCCCTTAGTCTTCCTGTTATTCTAGCGAGCTCGGCATAATTTATCACCTTAACCTGCCAATCACTTATACTGGGTATATAGGATTTTGATTCATTTTTTAAAATTTTTATTAGTTTTTATTAAATATTGCAAGAAAAGAAAAAGGAAACCGAAACAAAAATCCATGCATAACATTGTAAACACATCACTCTACGTGTTTTCCAAAATGCAGACTAGAAAAGGGGGAAAAAGACAGAAGATAAAAGAAAAGGAAAAAAGAAAGGAAATACTTTTCATAATCAATAATACCAAATTTATACTTTAAACATTACAATATATAAATCCTAGTTAAAATATTATAAAAGACTTCCACCACATTCACCACACGTCTCTTAATTTCTAGTTCACCTTTACTTCTGTTCTTCAGTCCCTTCTTTTCCTTAAGTTCTTTCATAGTCCATCAAATCTTTGTAATCTTTATATTCTTCACAAGGTTAGTCTAAGCACAACCAAACTTTCGTATCTGAGCCCTGCTTGTGTAAGTATTCATTTAAACATTCCCATTGTTTCTGTACCATACTTTTGGGTTTATTAAATCCGTCAATTTTGCTAACTCCAGACACTCACATAATTTACTTAACCATTCCCTTTTTGTTGGGATATTGTTTCCTTTCAATAACTGGCTACCAATATTCTCGCTGCAGTTGTTGTGTATAGAAATATGTCAGTTTTGTCTTTGGGGATATCCTTACTCAAAATTCCTAATAAGTGTGCTTCTGTTCTTTTGTTATATGAAACCTTTATCGATTTTTTAATCTCTTCATGGATCATATCCCAATTTTTTAAAATCTCTGGCGCCAAACGATCCAGCCGTGATAAAGAAGAGCTGTTGGCAAAGGTGTTAGAACCCCAGAATTGTAGCGTCGGAAGGGACCCCACAGATCATCTAGACCAACCCCTTGCAAGGCAGGAATCCTGCCCGCATTTTGTCCCTGGGTGGGCTGAGGAGGTCAATTTGCTGCGGGAACGGGCTCCGTGGAGGGTGCTTTGCCCAACGCCCGCCCCACATTGTACAGAAAACAGGGATCTCCTTTCTCTCCTTCCCTATCTCTGCCTAATAATAATAATAATTAATAATAATTTATTATTTATACCCCGCCCATCTGGCTGGGCTTCCCCAGCCACTCTGGGCGGCTTCCAAAAAAATATTAAAATACTGTAATACATCAAACATTAAAAGCTTCCCTAAACAGGGCTGCCTTCAGATGTCTTCTAAAAGTCTGATAGTTGATGTTCTCTTTGACATCTGGTGGGAGGGCGTTCCACAGGGCGGGCACCACCACCGAGAAGGCCCTCTGCCTGGTTCCCTGTAACCTCACTTCTCGCAGTGAGGGAACTGCCAGAAGGCCCTCGGTGCTGGACCTCAGTGTCCGGGCAGAACGATGGGGGTGGAGACACTCCAAGGCTGCGATAGCTAGGTGGATCCTCCAGATTCAGGAGCACTCTATCTCAGACTGCCAGTTTGTTAGTGTGGGGGCCAAACACGGGCAACGGTTCGCCTTGATGCTCTGCCTGGGGGGCTTCCTGGAGAATATTAGACGAGGGGTGTAGAGTTGGGGAACCAGTGGCTCTCCAAAACGTCGCTAGACTCTTCGCTGTGTTGCTAATGGTTGCGAAAGATTCGATCTCGTGCCCCAGGAGATTCTGGACGCAGTCCCCAGTAGCAAATCCAGGTCGGCTTCAGAAAATCTCTTTCCCCAAACTCTGGAGAGCTGCTGCCAGTCCGTGTAAGCAGTACTGATCTAGAGGGACCAAAGTCTGGCTCAGTACGCTATAGCCTCCTCTGTTGCCTCTGGAAAGGAAATGACGGCCTGTGCCTCTGCCCCTCTACTAAGCCAACCGCCTCAAAAACAAGCCCCATTCCAGAGGTCCTTCTGCGTCTCCTTGAACGTCTCTGCAAAATTTGGCTTGCAACCAGATAAACCCGGGCCAGATCTGCGGCTGCATTTGTGGATGTCGCAAGACCGCCTCCTGCTGGAGGCCAAAGGAACCACGGCGCAACGGCTCTCAGTGTAGCTCAGTGCTGTCCAGTGGCGACAGGACCGAATGCCGTATTTAAGGGGGGAGAAAGCGAGTCGCGGTTACACACCTCCCAATTGAACTGGAGGCAACGGTTTCAAAGGCCGACGGGGTGGCGTCAGCGATGGGGTTTAAATGAAGGAAGAGTCACTTAAGGTCTTGGGGGTGTCTGTGTGAGGTTCCTGGCTTAAGGAGCATTGAAGCTGAAGTCATTTAAGAGCGTATTCATAAAAAAGACCAGATCTTTCTGGATCCTTGCTGGACCAGGCGCTATGGTTGCCACCTGCCCACCAAAGGTAAAATAAATCTTCCCACCCACTCACCTGTCCATTCCTGCCTTCTTCGTCTTGTAAACTGATTTTTTTTTTTTTTTGTAAATATATATATTGATGCAGCTACATTGCTTCACATCAGCCAGAAAGGCAAAATGTGTATATTTCTAGCTTTATTTATCAGCAGGTCCAGAGGAACAGACCTAGAATTTATTTCTAAGTTCTGAAATCGTTTCGATGAGAAATGCCTTGTCCCTGTATTTCACTGTCTCCAGTGTTTGACAAGGTGAGTTCTTTTAAGAGTCAAATCTCATCGGGGCGAGGGTTCAACTTTAGTGAATATGAATCGGAAGGGTGGGGTGGGGATAGCTTATCCCCCCCCCTGAAAATAAGGGGCATTTAACAGCCCTCCCCAAAGCAGGGGGGTTGTCTTGTTCGAACGTAATTTTGTACGATTTGCGAGTGTCAAATCAAATGCATTGCATATCAGCTTTTCCGGTTTGTGAAATTGGGAATGTGTCTCCCTCCCACCCACAAGGGAGGAAAAAACAAACACTCAGAAATACATTTTCAGCACAAAAAGGGTTTGAAATTATTATTATTATTATTAAAGGAGAGGAAAAGCAAGACTATATTAGCAGAGAAATATAAGCCTGTAAATTAAGTGCTGTTATAGATTCTCATTGTTTCTCCGGTGGAGATGAGAAGTGTCTGTGTGTTCAGGCAGCAAAAGCGTGGGTTCCCCCCCCCCGTCTCTCTTACACACACACACACACACACACACACACACACACTTGAACTTACATCCTGCACTCTCTGCAGACCTGGTCTGTGCATATTCACCTGTACCTACCAGTACAAATTCAGTTACCATGCAAAAAAGAAACCCTCACCTGTGTGTCTCAGGTAAGCCAGCCTTCCGGGGTCCTCAGTGGGCGGATGTCTCGGCCCCCGTACCCATTCGCCTGGCTATGAAGATCCGCTTCTTAAACCCCATTCCTGGTTGGATCTGCAAACCAACCGGTGTATTGTTCCTCCTCCTACCTTGCTGATGACTGGAAACATACGGAGGCAGAGCTTGGATGCTGAAGGTGGCTGGATGAGGGAAGAGCTCTTCCACTCGAGGGGCAAAGGGGTGTACCGCTCAGCCCTGAGCCCCACGCAGGATCGGGCCTGGAGGGGAATTCCGGGAGGCGACAGAATCGCTTTTCTACAGCCTTTCCTAGCCCACACACGCGTGGACAGAGAGATGCTTCAAAGCTGTTGCCGGTGGCAACCGGTTGCTATGGAGATGCCGGAGCAAACTCATTCGCTGCTGGACCAGGGAGGGGCCAGGAAGCTGACGGAGGCTTGGTGGGGGTCCCTCTTGTTCCATTTCATGTCTGGCTGTTTTTTGGGGTAACCTTGCAGTTGTTGAAATGATATAATGATGGGGGACAGTATTTATCGTTCTGCGTTGCTGAGGTGGAATGATGGGCCAACCCGCTCCCCCCCCCCCAAAGCTACAAGGGTTAGGGACACCCCTCTCTTAGAATGAACCAAATCAGCTCATTCAAAGATCAGTCTGGCCGATGTGGTGGCCTTGAAACCTGAAGATACGAGTTCAAATCCTCCTCTTTCAGCCTAGCCTATTTGTTTGTTTCTCAGATTTGCAGACCGTCCCTCAGCTGGTAGGCTGAAACCAACCTCACAGGGTTGTTGTAAGAGGAATAAAAATGGGGCGAGTTCCCAGAATTCTTCCCCACTGTGAGCTCCGTGGGGGCAGAACAGGCTGCAACAGAGACGGATAGGAGGGCTGTAGAGAAAGAGGGAAGGAAGGAAGAGCGTTTGGAGAGATAGAAAGTCAGATAAGAAAGTCAGAAGTACATCATATGGGAAAGTCCGGTAAGTTAGATAAGCAAGTCAGAAGTAAGACAGGAACGTAGTAAGTGAGATGTTGGATAAGTCTGTGAGATTGGTTCCGTAGGTGTTGTGCAAAACGGGAAATGACAGCAAGAGATCCACGATAATGCTCCAAAATAAAAAACTAGCATTTCTCTACTTTTTGCACCAAATAAGTTCATTAGGGGACGCGGGTGGCGCTGTGGGTAAAAGCATCAGCGCCTAGGGCTTGCCAATCGAAAGGTCGGCGGTTCGAATCCCCAGGGCGGGGTGCGCTCCCGTTGTTCGGTCCCAGCGCCTGCCAACCTAGCAGTTCGGAAGCACCTCCGGGGGCAAGTAGATAAATAGGGACCGCTTACTAGCGGGAAGGTAAACGGCGTTTCCGTGTGCGGCTCTGGCTCGCCAGAGCAGCGATGTCACCCTGGCCACGTGACCCGGAAGTGTCTGCGGACAGCGCTGGCTCCCGGCCTCTTGAGTGAGATGGGCGCACAACCCTAGAGTCTGTCAAGACTGGCCCGTACGGGCAGGGGTACCTTTACCTTTACCTTTAAGTTCATACAATGAAGCAGAGACTCATAGAATTGTAGATTGGGAGTGATCCTAAGGAGCATCTAATCCAACCCTTTGCAATTCAGGAATATGCAGATAAAAGCCAAAAAGGATGGGTGGATGACTAGATGGATGGGAAGAATCTACCAAGAGAGAAGCAAGACCATATATATATCTGAAAAGTGTAAGAAGGCAGAGATGACCAGTCAAAAGGGATGGAACTTGGAGAGCGAGAGGAAGGAGGCTGTGAAGATGGACATTCAAAGAAGCTGAATGTTAGAAAATTCGGGACAGTTGAAAGAAAGTCCTTCACGCAGCACATCAGCTGATAGGAAGTGCCTACAGAGGGTGGTGAATACAGCACAAGATATTATGGGCTGTCCCGTGAATCCTCTGGATGAAATAGCGGAAGAACGTTGCCTCAGGAGAGTGAGGAAAATTCTCAGGGATGATTCACACCCCGGCCGGCACTTTCTTGATCTCCTGCCCTCGGGCAGAAGATATAGAAGCAGGATTAGTCACACCAACAGGGTAAAGAACAGCTTCTATCCGTGGGCTGTTAGGCTGCTGAATGAAAAGATAACAACAGGGCAACTGACTTTTGGATTTGGTGAGTGTGCGTCAGTAAACGAGGGGAATTAAGACCAAGAGAGCTGAGTGGGGGGTGCTCCTGCAATCTCACTGTATACAAGTTGTACAAGTGACAATAAAATATTTCAATTTCAATTATACTATGGAAGTCCCCCCACAGGAGACAGCGATAGGCACCAATTCAGATGGCTTTAAAAGAGGAGTGGAAAACTTGACAGAGAAGGCTATCAATGGCTACTAGCCACAATTAGTGCCAGATTTAGGTTTGATGAGGCCTTAAGCTGCTGAAGGTAATGGGGCCCTTTATATGTCCAGCTGTTCTTTGTCAACAACAAATTGTCACTGTTTATTGTGTTGAATTTATGCTATATGGTAATTTATGGAGCTAGTAAAGGTAAAGGGACCCCTGACCATTAGGTCTATTCGTAACCGACTCTGGGGTTGCGGCGCTCATCTCGCTTTATTGGCCGAGGGAGCCGGCGTTTGTCCGCAGACAGCTTCCGGGTCATGTGGCCAGCATGACTAAGCCGCTTCTGGCGAACCAGAGCAGCACACGGAAACACCGTTTACCTTCCCGCCGGAGCGGTACCTATTTATCTACTTGCACTTTGACGTGCTTTCGAACTGCTAGGTTGGCAGGAGCAGGGACCGAGCAATGGGAGCTCACCCCGTCGCGGGGATTCGAACCGCCGACTTTCTGATTGTCAAGTCCTAGGCTCTGTTGTTTAACCCACATGACCCAGAAGCTGTACGCCGGCTCCCTCAGCCAGTAAAGCGAGATGAGCGCCGCAACCCCAGAGTCGGCCACGACAGGACCTAACAGGGGTCAATTTACCTTTACCTTTTTGGCCACTGTGAGAACACGATGCTGGACTAGATGGGCCCTTGGCCTGATCCCACAGGCTCTGTTATGAAGGCAGCAAGTCCGCGGTTGGTGGGGCAGTTCCCTATTCACCCAGACGGAGCAGGCACCACAGCCTTATGAAATCCCACACCCCATTTAAAGCCCTAAACGGCCTCAGCCCAGTAGACCTGAAGGAGTGTCTTCACCCCCATCGTTCTGCCCGGACACTGAGGTCCAGCACCGAGGGCCTTCTGGAGGTTCCTTCTCTGCGAGAAGCCAAGTTATAGGGAACCAGGCAGAGGGCCTTCTCGGTGGTGGCACCTGCCGTATGGAATGCCCTACCGCCAGATGCCAGTGAAATAAACAACTATATGACATTTTGAAGACATCTGAAGGCAGCCCTGTATCGGGAAGTTTTTAATGACTTATGTTTTAATGTATTTCTAATCTTTTGCTGGAAGCCACCCAGAGTGGCTGGGAAAACCCAGCCAGATGGGCGGGGTAGAAATAATAATAATAATTTTTCATCATCATCATCCCACAGGCACAGGAACCCTTGGCAAGGGGGGAAAAGGTGGCAATAACCCTACCAGAACAGTTTCCCCAACATTGTCTTCAGGAAAGCAGCTTTGTATGTAAGAAGGTAGAAGTAGAAAAAAAAAGTAGAGGGGGAAAAAAAAAGTAGAGACATCACCTTGCCAACAAAGGTCCGTATAGTAAAAGCTATGGTTTTCCCAGTAGTGATGTATGGAAATGAGAACTGGACCATCAAGAAGGCTGATCGCCGAAGAATGGATGCTTTTGAATTCTGGTGCTGGAGGAGACTCTTGAGAGTCCCATGGACTGCAAGAAGATCCAACCTCTCCATTCGGAAGGAAATCAGCCCTGAGTGCTCACTGGAAGGACAGATCCTGAAGCTGAGACTCCAAGACTTTGGCCACCTCATGAGAAGAGAAGACTCCCTGGAAAAGACCCTGATGCTGGGAAAGATGGAGGGCGCAAGGAGAAGGGGACGACAGAGGACAAGGTGGTTGGACAGTGTTCTCGAAGCTACCAGCATGAGTTTGACCAAACTGCGGGAGGCAGTGGAAGACAGGAGTGCCTGGTGCGCTCTGGTCCACGGGGTCACGAAGAGGCGGACACGACTAAACAACTAAACAACAACAACAACAATGTAAGAAGGTTCCTTTTTTTCACTCTCCGTTATCCCCTATTAGAAGGATTGAGTAAGACCAGACAAGAAAGGCACCCACTTCCACATTGGAAACCCAGGAGCAGCCGCTGCCAGCCAGAGTAGACAGTATGGAGCCAATCTGCCTTGTTTTACAGCTGATTCCTCTTCTGAGCCAACAAAAACGTCCCCAGACGGACCGCTAGGGGGCACATTTTCTCTTTGAAGAAGCAACATCTCATTACCTTAGTTTAAAGCAAAGCTGAGCCGTGGGAGACTAGGAAGGGGGAACTGAAACCAGTTCAGCATATATATTTTGGTTTGTTTCTGGGGTCTCCACACCACAGATCTGCTCAACACAAGAAAGTGGGCAACTGAAAAGCCAAACAGACAGGCACAGATCTTGTGCCTTCAAACCGCAATAGAGAGCCTTGGACAATAGAGAGTTGGGGTTGTAGCTGATGTTAAATAGGAAACGTAGAAATGAATCGACTTGGACTAACTTAGACCTGGAGATGAACCTGGGACCTTCTGCATGCAAAGCAGGTGTCCCAACACCACCGAACTTCGGCTCTTCTCCTTAACTGGAAAACAAATGGAAGCAGATTTCAACTAGGAGAAATTCGCTCCCACTGCCCAACAATTGAACAGGCTGTCTCCCCGCAACTGAGTTATTTATGCAGGGGCTGGACAGCTGTCAATCAGGGATCTGGCCTTGCAAAGCTCTGCAGTTTGATCAGCGGAGGCAGGCAGGTTCATTCGGATGAAGGGGGCACTGCCCCGCCAAACTCTGCCTGCCCTCAGCCAGCCCCTACCTCCCTGCCCCCTTACTTAGAACCAGTTTTTTGGGGTGTTGCTGTGTCACTTTCCTATTCCTCCTCACTCTCAGCG
Organism: Podarcis tiliguerta; assembly: GCF_965153285.1. Taxonomy (NCBI): domain Eukaryota; kingdom Metazoa; phylum Chordata; class Lepidosauria; order Squamata; family Lacertidae; genus Podarcis; species Podarcis tiliguerta. The sequence goes on from NC_139549.1 coordinate 4,092,905, forward strand.
CTGCCCCTTGGTGAACTCAGCAGAGCGGAGGAGGAGGAGGGGGACAAAACTGGAATGAGTCGTCTTGCCATTGGCTCTGGCGCCCCCTACTGTTTGACTCCCTGCCTAATGTCCAATCAGTCTCAATTTCCCCCCGCCTGGACGACTTGACTGATGGATTGCATTTATAAATCACCTTTTTCTCCTCCAAGGAGGTCAAGGTGCTGTAGGTGGCTCTCTCGCCTCCTCATTTGGTCCCCACAACGACCCTTCGAGGTAGGACAGGCTGGGAGAGGCAGTGACGGGCGAAAGGTCATACTCAGTGAGCTTCACGCCCGAGTGGGAATTCGAACCCTCGTCTCTCCCAGGGTTCCTAGTCCAGAGGTCCTCAAAGGGTGTGGCAGGAGAGGAAGGCGAGTGTGGCAGGAAGATTCAAGGACACTCGATATTCTATTTTGGGAATGATTCATGTTCTTATATAGCTGCATTGTTTGTACTTTCTCGGTGTCCCGTGATCACATTATGAAGCAGCTGTGTTCTGTGTCATAAATCAAGCACGGATAGTCGTTGTTTCTTTTCATTTTCCAGTATTATTTCTTAATCAATAAAAAATTCGGTGTGGCGTGAGCAAATTTTTATTCCAAAAGTGTGGCCCAGAGAAGAACAGTTTGAGAACCTCGGTCCTCGTCCAACACTCTAACCAGTACACCACACTGCCTTTCTAGTTCCACGATTCTACATTCTGCATTATCCTTGCAAGCATTGGCTTGGCTGTCACTGAAAACAGGGCCGCCTTGGTCGGATCCAGAAAGGCTCTGTTTGTACCCTGACTCTCTGCAACTCGCCGCTGTAGATCTAATCGGAATGTCAAGATTCAGAGGACGTGCTTCTCTGAAGATCATGTGCCGGGAACGGACTACACCGCAGGCGACTTGCGGTTTCTAATAATTATTTGGCTGACCACTGTCGGAAACAACATACTGGGTTAGGCAGGACTTCCATCTCGGCTCGCCAGCAGAGGGCGCCAGAGAACTGCTTCTGCAATGGACTTCCTCGTCCTTTTGATCGATAACTTTCTACACCTTGACTTCATTGAGCCAATTCCCGGCGCATTGTTCCCTGCAGGCGAGCGATTGTTTGGCCACGGCTGGTTCCTTCCTCTGCCGGCCCGAGATGAATAGCCTCTGGAAACAACAGCCGCTGCTACATCTGGGACGTTTCCTGCTCAGCAGCTGCAGCAGGAGAATGCAGGAACCAACAAAGCAGGCCCCGTATTCAACGCCACCCCTGCGGGCGCAAGGCGGAGACCCTCGTGTGAGTTTGCATGTGCACACGATTTGCATGCATCATAGTGCATGCGCCCTGACTACGATTTGTCTCCTGGATTTGTTGTTTACATCGCAATCCCCAGTTGTTCTGCGCCAGATTAACAGCCGGGAAGGTCTTTGTGTTAAAGCCTTGCTAAAATGAAGGGGAAAGAATGGATGCTTTTGAATTCTGGTGCTGGAGGAGACTCTGGAGAGTCCCATGGACTGCAAGAAGATCAAACCTCTCCATTCTGAAGGAAATCAGCCCGGAGTGCTCACTGGAAGGACAGATCCTGAAGCTGAGGCTCCAAGACTTTGACCACCTCATGAGGAGAGAAGACTCCCTGGAAAAGACCCTGATGTGGGGAAAGATGGAGGGCACAAGGAGAAGGGGACGACAGAGGACGAGATGGTGGGACAGCGTTCTCGATGCTACCGGCATGAGTTTGACCAAGCTGCGGGAGGCAGTGGAAGACAGGAGTGCCTGGCGTGCTCTGGTCCAGGGGGTCACGAAGAGTCAGACACGACTAAACGACAACAAAACGAAGGGGGCGCTTCCTGCATTTTGGCTTGCCCTCAAGAGGTAGACTGCCTCTGAACCTGGAGGTTCTGTCATTTCGTTCTGTCGATTCAACAGCCCCCCCCCTGTGTACCCTCTCTTCCTCCCCAGATCCCTTTGAAGAGCCAACCCTGGTCCTGAATGGGGTAGCTGTGACCCTGAAGGACCAGGTGCGCAGCCTGGGAGTCATTCTGGACTCACTGCTGTCCATGGAGGCACAGGTCAAGTCTGTCCACCAGCTCCACCTGGTACGCAGGATGAGACCCTCCCTGCCCGCAGACTGCCTCACCAGAATGGTGCATGCTCCGGTTATCTCCCGCTTGGACTACTGCAACGTGCTCTACGTGGGGCTACCTTTGAAGGTGACTTGGAAACTGCAATTAATCCAGAATGCGGCAGCCAGACTGGTGACTGGGAGTGGCCGCCAGGACCACATAACACCAGTCTTAAAAGACCTACATTGGCTCCCAGTATGTTTCCAAGCACAAAGTGTTGGTGCTGACCTTTGAAGCCCTAAACGGCCTCGGCCCAGTATATCTGAAGGAGCGTCTCCACCCCCGTCGTTCTGCCCGGACACTGAGGTCCAGCGCCAAGGGCCTTCTGGCGGTTCCCTCACTGCGAGAAGCCAAGTTACAGGGAACCAGGCAGAGGGCCTTCTCGGTGGTGGCGCCCGCCCTGTGGAACACCCTCCCACCAGATGTCAAAGAGAACAACTACTACCAGATTTTTAGAAGACATCTGAAGGCAGCCCTGTTTAGGAAAGCTTTTAATGTTCAACAGACCACTGTATTTAAATACTCTGTTGGATGCCACCCAGAGTGGCTGGGGAAACCCAGCCAGATGGGCGGGGTATAAATAATAAATTCTATTCTATTCTAACCAGGCAAGCAGCCCTGATGGCTTCCTGTGGCAGTGAGTTCCACAAGTTAACTGTGCACAAAGCGGGCTTAGAATCAAGGACATCAGCAGGATAGGAGCATTGGCGCTATGGGACTTTATTTCAGGGGTTCGGGAGCTCAGGTCTGGGGGCTGGACCTGGCAAATTTGATACCCATTGCCCCGCCCACTTTTGCTCCGGGCCCCTCCCTCCTCTGCCAAGCGGCCCCTGGAAGGCTGCTCAGAAAGAGGTGTGGCCCTCAATTCTCCTCTCTTCTCCTGCTCCAATTCCTTAGCAAGAAGGACCTAGAAACCATTAACCAGCTTTTCTGCAGAGACCAGGACCAGCCGTAGCAACTCATCATTAACCTATTTGGACGCCAAGCCTCTAGTCATCATTATTCTTTCATCAGCACCCTTCCCCGAGGAGGCTTTCCGCACGCTCGGCCCTCACCTGCCGTTATTTGGGGGTAAATTCGGAGAGGCAGGCTCCGGATTAAACAGCAAGCACTTAAATCGTCCTCTCTGTGTATCTGTCCTTTTTTCCTTCCCTTTCTATTTTTATTAAAAATGCCCTGAAATATTGACGAAGGATGGAACGTTTCAGCTGTTTATGAACTCCAGGAAGCTGCCAGAGGCTGCTGTTCCCCGCTGTGACAGGCCCATAACACCGTACGGCTTTTTACAGCTGGAAGTGGGGGGGGGGGGCCTACGAAAAACACTCGGCCGAGAGGGGGTCACTTTACTGTCGAAACTTCTCCCCTGCCCGTCCATCCCAGCTCTCACGCACAGCCAAAGACTCCATTCCCTGCCTTTTGCAGACTGTAATTTTCATTTGCTCTGCAATTGTCCACCTTCCAATTTTAAAAAAAGGAGGGGGGGGGGAAGACTCCTGTCGAAAACCTGCCAGTCAGTGTAGGTGCAGACCCTACAAGTGTCCCTATTTTCCAAGGCTGTCCCAGATTTACAGAAACTGTCCAAGTTTCTGATCTGATCCCAGAATGTCCCGCTTCCCCCTATTTTCTTTGGAGAAATGCTGGAGGGTATGGAGTTATCCGACCCCGACCCCCCCCCCCCAGCCATCTGAAGGCAGCCCTGTATAGGGAAGTTGGTTGACGTTTAATGTTTTATTGAGTTTTTATATATGTTGAAAGCCACCCAAGGTGGCTGGGGCAAACGGGTCAGATGGGTGGGGTATAAATGTTGTTGTTGTTGTTTAGTCGTGTCCGCCTCTTCGTGACCCCCTGGACCAGAGCACGCCAGGCCCTTCTGTCTTCCACTGCCTCCCGCAATTTGGTCAAACTCATGTTGGTAGCTTCGAGAACACTGTCCCACCATCTCGTCCTCTGCCGTCCCATTCTCCTTGCGCCCTCCATCTTTCCCAACATCAGGGTCTTTTCCAGGGAGTCTTCTCTTCTCATGAGGTGCAGGGCAGGGTATAAATAAAATTTATTGTTGTTGTTGTGCTGTTGTTTAGTCACGTCCGCCTCTTTGTGACCCCCTGGACCAGAGCACGCCAGGCCCTCCTGTCTTTCACTGCCTCCCGCAGTTTGGTTAAACTCATGCTGGTAGCTTCGAGAACACTGTCCCACCATCTCGTCCTCTGTCATCCCCTTCTCCTTGTGCCCTCCATCTTTCCCCACATCAGGGTCTTTTCCAGGGAGTCTTCTCCTGAGGTGGCCAAAGTCTTGGAGCCTCAGCTTCAGGATCTGTCCTTCCAGTGAGCATTCAGGGCTGATTTCCTTAAGAATGGATGCATTTGATCTTCTTGCAGTCCATGGGACTCTCAAGAGTCTCCTCCAGCACCATAATTCAAAAGCATCCATTCTTCGGCGATCAGCCTTCTTTATGGTCCAGCTCTCACTTCCATACATCACTACTGGGAAAACCAGAGCTTTAACTATATGGACCTTTCTCGGCAAGGTGATGTGTCTGCTTTTTAAGATGCTGTCTATGGGTTTAAATAGTAAAATTATAATTATTAATTATTATTATTATTATTAAAGGTAAAGGTAAAGACCCCCAAAATCAATCCCATTCTGTTTGAGAGGGGCTTTCCTCCAGTCTGTTCTGACTCACCTGCCTTTTTATTTTCTGATGACGCAAAGTACAGTGGTACCTCGGGTTACATATGCTTCAGGTTACAGACTCTGCTAACCCAGAAATTGTACCTCGGGTTAAGAACTTTGCTTCAGGATGAGAACAGAAATGGCACAGCGGCAGCAGGAGGCCCCATTAGCTAAAGTGGTGCTTCAGGTTAAGAACAGTTTCAGGTTAAGAACGGACCTCCGGAATGAATTAAGTACTTAACCCGAGGTACCACTGTATCGTGAGAAACAAATCCTCTGTTTCCCATGTCCTCCACACCTTGGCCAATACTCAACAGGGCTGCGGGAACATAAAAGCATGTTAATGGTGGACTTCTTGAGCATGCACAAAGTGCATTTCTTTCAGCATCCACAATCTAGAACGAGGTGGGGGGAGGAGAATAGTGAAGGAGTGTCTCCACCCCCATCATTCTACCCGGATACTGAGGTCTAGCTCCGAGGGTCTCCTGGCGGTTCTCTCCCTGTGAGAAGCCAAGTTACAGGGAACCAGGCAGAGGGCCTTCTCGGTGATGGCCCCCGCCCTGTGGAACGCCCTCCCATCAGATGTCAAAGAGAAGAACAACTACCAGACTTTTAGAAGACATCTGAAGGCAGCCCTCTTTAGGGAAGCTTTTAGGGAGGCCCTGAGCCCGGCCTTGGCTGGGGAGGGCGGGGTATAAATAAAAATGATGATGATGATGAATAATGTTTGATGTATTACGGTATTGTAATATTTTGTCGGGACACGGGTAGCGCTGTGGGTTAAACCACAGAGCCTAGGACTTGCCGATCAGAAGGTTGGCGGTTTGAATCCCAGCGACGGGGTGAGCTCCCGTTTCTCGGTCCCTGCTCCTGCCAACCTAGCAGTTCGAAAGCACGTCAAAGTGCAAGTAGATAATAGGTACCACTCCGGCGGGAAGGTAAACGGTGTTTCCGTGTGCTGCTCTGGTTCGCCAGAAGCAGCTTAGTCCTGCTGGCCACATGACCCGGAAGCTGTACGCTGGCTCCCTCGGCCAGTAAAGCGAGATGAGTGCCACAACCCCAGAGTCGGCCACGACTGGACCTAATGGTCAGGGGTCCCTTTACCTTTACCTAATATTTTGTTGGAAGCCGCCCAGAGTGGCTGGGGAAGCCCAGCCAGATGGGCGGGGTATAAATATTATTATTATTATTATTATTATTATTATTATTATTATTATTATTATTAGTGTTGAGCCCAGGAGATCCCCTTCCAGGCAGACTCAAGCCTGTTTGGAATCGACAGGAAGTAGTTGAGATTCTTGCATTGCAAGGGGGTTGGACTAGATGACCCTGAGGTCCCTTCCAACTCTACGATTACAAAGCTGTTTCGTTTTAAGTAGTTAGCAAGTGTGCGAGAAACCCCACTGCAAGGAACCATTTCTGACAATCCCCCCCCCCCCTTCTCACCCTCTCTACCATTCCGGCAAATCTTCCTCAGGGTTTTTTTCTCCCTACTCCCCCCCAACCCCGTCTTTTAATCAGTTATTTGAAGTGGAGTTAAACAAAGACTCAGAGACAGCCTCGTATGAAGTGAGCACTTAAACCTCCCTCAAGGCGCTCTCTGAAACATTGAGGAGGGAGCAGCGCATCCACGGTTATTTATGAGCTGGAGACGGGGGGCGGGGGGGGGGAGAGAGAGAGAGAGAGAGAGAGAGAGAGAGGAAGGACTGTTCTGTTGGACTTAATGGGCATCCCTTGGGGGTGTTTACGTCCCCTGGGCCCAGGCCGGGCCGAACAAAGCACCCAAGGAGCCTTTGAGGGTGCCTGTAAATTCAGGGCAACAACAACAACAACAATAATATATTACTTATACCCCACCCATCTGGCTGGGTTTCCCCAGGCACTCTGGGCGGCTTCCAACCGAATATTAAAAACAATACAGCATCAGACATTAAAAACTTCCCTAAACAGGGCCGCCTTCAGTAGTCTTTTAAAAGTAAAATAGTTGTTTATTGCCTTCACATCTGAAGGGAGGGCGTTCCACACAGCAGGCGCCACCACCGAGAAGGCCCTCTGCCTGGTTCCCTGCAACCTCACTTCTCGCAATGAGGGAACTGCCAGAAGGCCCTCGGCGCTGGAACTCAGTGTCCGGGCTGAACGAAGGGGGTGGAGACGCTCCTTCAGGTATACCGGGCCAAGGCCGTTTAGGGCTTTAAAGGACAGTTATTGTTGTTGTTGTTGTTGTTGTTGTTCATTCATTCATTCATAAATAAATAAATAAATAAATAAGCAAGCCCTGTTGCCTCTTCAGCTTCCCACACCTCTTTGCAGTCTTCTGGAGTGCCTGGCGTGCTCTGGTCCAGGGGGGCACGAAGAGGTGGACACTACTAAACAACAACAACTGTAAAAGAATGTACAATAATAATAATAATATATATATTTTTAAAAATAATCTTCCAACGTTCAGCTTCGCCCCATGTTCTGAGTTCCAGTGTTCACGCATTGTGGCATCTGCGGGGGCTGCTGAGTGAGCTGCGAGGATGCCGGATTCAAGAGGTTTTGGGCCTGATCCAGCACATGAGGCCCTTTCAATAACTTTTATTAAAAGTGTGGCACAAAGCATGCAAAGGTCTCCCCTCTGTTTTGTGTTTCCCGTGAGATCGGTTCCTTTTTATCTTTGATAACGATGATATTGAGTATTTAATATTAACAGGCACGGCCGTTATCCGCCCGAGTTTGCCTGAATCTCCCCGTTTTTTCCGGAGGGAATGAGGCCATCAGAGTAAATAAACAAAGAAAACGATGAGAGGAGGAGGAGGAGGAGGAGGAGTGGTCACCAATGGCATTGGGCACCCATCGCTTTCCGCCCTGCCTTAGGAAATTAATTGAAAAATCCACTTGCCGTGGAACGGTGGGAGATTGAATTGTCGAGAGGGGGGGCAGGCAGAGAAGGAACGCTTCGCGTCCCCCGCTGCAAGGTAATCACTGAGCAGAGAAAATCTCTGCTGGGTAATTTTCTGCTAAATCCTCCAAACAGCCGAGGAGAATTACACATCCCATCTCCTTTATTGTGCGTGTATATATACACACACACACACAGGCGCGAACTGAAGCGCTTGCCTAGGCCAGATATTTATATATATCTATCTTTCTATATATGGGGTTTTTTAAGGTGTTGTTGCTCCTTAAAAGTTATTTCCAAAGGAAAGATCTCCGGAGGATCATCTCGGCTAAGTGCCGTGTATCATCTTGTAATGGGATTGGCAGATCACCCAGAACTCTCGCTGGAGGGGAAAAAGCAATTTTGCAAACATCGGCGTAAACATTGGCGTCAGGATGGCATTTTGAGAGACAGAGAGAGAGAGAGGTGGGAGTCTGGATTAAAGCCCCCTTTCAGGTTTCTTTTTTTGGGGGGGGGGGGCACAGGGACCCCAACAGTTTATTTTATAAATTGCATTTATATCCCATCCTTTCCCTCCTCCGAAGATGGTGCGCATGGTTTTCCCTCTTGCTTAACTCCCACTACAACCCTGCAAGGTAGGTCACGCTGAGGAGAGGCAGGGATTGGCCCAAGGTCAATGTAATTTGTTTATCATTTGGCCCTATGAACTCGGGTGGCTGAGTGTCAGGATTCGAACCCAGGTCGCTCCCAGGTCCTAGCCCGGCACTCTCTAACCGCTACACCACGCTAGTAAAGGTAAAGGGACCCCTGACCATTAGGTCCAGTCGTGGCTGACTCTGGGGTTGCGGCGCTCATCTCGCTTTATTGGCCGAGGGAGCCAGGTCATGTGGCCAGCAGGACTAAGCTGCTTCTGGTGAACCAGAGCAGTGCACGGAAACGGTGTTAAACTTCCTGCCGGAGGAAGTTTTTTTTATCTACGTCATACCTCGGTTTACAGGCGCTTCAGGTTACGTTTTTTGCTGACGCTTCAGGTTGCTGGTTTTGCCGAAACCCGGGAGTACCAGAACAGGTTCCTTCCAGGTTTCAGCGGTCGTGCATGCTCAGAAGCGCTAAATCACGCTTTGCACATGCGCAGAAACACTGAATCGCAACCCGCCAGTGTGCAGACGTGCGGCTGCAGGTTGCGAACGCTGCAGGTTGTGAATGTGCATCCCACATTGATCACATTCGCAACCTGAGTGTCCACTGTACTTTCGAACTGCTAGGTTGGCAGGAGCAGGGACCGAGCAACGGGAGCTCACTCCATCACAGGGATTCGAACCGCCGACCTTCCGATTGGCAAGCCCTGGGCTCTGTGGTTTAGACCACAGTGCCACCTGTGTCCCTCACACCACGCTAGCCCTCATTTAAAGTAGTTACCCTGCCAGCCACAAGGGGACAGGATTGTGCCACGTGACCCGCCACTGCCGACCCCAATGTGAAAAACCTGAAACCAGGAATATCCTTTCCCCCTTCTCAAACCTCTCTGCTTCCTTCTGCTCACTTGGAAGCCAGAAAGGCAAGCTGGTGGAGTAAACGAGGGGATCAACCTAGACTACTGCATTGGTATTGACATGGGGCTGCCCTTGGAAGCCGCACTGGGAGATCGGGGTTCGAATCTTGCACACAGTCATGAAAGCTCACCAGATGCGACCTGGGGCCACACGCCTCTCAGCCTAACCTACCTCATAGGGTTGCCGTCGGGATTGAGGAGGGGCAGAACCACCTACACCCCTTGGAGGGCGATAGAAATACAGGAAATAATAATTATTTTTTAAATGCAAAGGGCCTTTGTGATTTATTATGGCATCGGCTTTTGGGAAACACAGCCATGGGTGATAAACTGTAATAAATCTGTTACGGTGAAGCGATAAACAAATCATATTGCGTTCTAATAAACCTGTCTGATTTCCGGACGGGCTCATTTTCCAAGCCTGCTGCGTTCTCAGCCTTCTCCACCTGCAAAAACAGCACGCCCCCCCCCTTTAACTAATTCAAACAATGAGTTCATCAATGGCCGGGACATCAGGTGTTTCCTTGGTGGGTCGGGGGGTCCTTCCTTACCCACCGGCCACCTGGGACGGTGTGGGGAGAGAGAGAGAGACAGACAGAGTGGGGGGGGGAGCCATCTGTCAGTGAGAAACAGGAAGGAACAGCAGCCGCCCCCCCCCCCCCAAAAAAAAACCACATGGAGTCTCTGGCTCACAACCATCAATTCTTCTTGCAGTCAACGCAAGTCAAGGGGGAGGAAAGGAGAGAGAAAATCTCACCCAGACGTCTAGCAGGCGGCCCGATCAAACGGCGTGGTGGTGGTGGAGGTCGTAGCAATCTGCCAGATGTTCAGGGAGAGCTGAAACTCGCAAGGAGAGCATAGATTTCCCGGGGAGCATCTGGCCCGAATTTTGCAAAAGGACCACGGTTCCAAACAAGACAACTTGCATCGCCCCTGCTAAATGCATTATTATTAGGCTAACCTGCAAAGCTGTCAACTTCCCCCTTTTCTTGCGAGGAATCCTATTCGGAATAAGGGAAAGGGTGGGTGGGAAATCCCATCAATAAAAGAATGGCAAATTCAACTTTGTGAATGTATAAATTTGGCAAGATTTGCAGCATTCTTAAGGGGACAATTGGGCCCAAAATCAGCAAAAGAATGGGACTGTGTCAGCAAACTTTTTGAGCAGGGGGCCGGTCCACTGTCCCTCAGAGCTTGCGGCGGCTGGACTATTTTTTTTTTTTGGGGGGGGGGGAATGAACGAATTCCTATGCCCCACAAATAACCCAGAGATGCATTTTAAATAAAAGGACACATTCTACTCATGTAAAAACACGCTGATTCCCTGACCGTCCACAGGCTGGATTGAGAATGCGATTGGGCCGGATCCGGCCCCTGGGCCTCAGTTTGCCTACCCATGTTCTAGAGTAAGTATATCAGTATGTAATGAATGAAGCTTTGTAGGGTTAAAGAAATGGAAAAAACGGTGCAAAAGGTGTAAAGATAGAGGTGATTTACATTAGACACAACAATTCAGAAAGATTAAAAATTTTGAGGTCTCAAAACAGAGGAAGGAAGTCGATGTGGATGTGTATTTGTACGTAAAGTTTGTAAAAATAGCATGGTTTTCTTTGCAGGTTTGTTTTTTGTCCTTTTTGTTTCATTTCCTCCCCCCTTTATCAATTTTATGTTTCTAATTTTTGTTGCAATTTCGCTTTGGAAACAAATAAAAATAAAAATAAGGGGGGGAGTTGGTCTTGTGTTCGAATCCTGATTGTAGGTTTTCCACAGGCATTTGGTTGGCTGCTGCGAGAAAAGATGCTGGACTGGATGAGGAGATTTCACCCCTCCCATATCTAAGAATCTCCTGAGCAGTCTGCTGATTCTGCAGAGAGGAGGAGGCGTGTTCTGATATCTACATATTCTGCTCCAGCACCACAGTCAGAGAGTGAGTCGGTCAGTGAAAGAGAGAGTCGGTCAGTGAGTGAGTCAGTCAGGGAGAGCATCTCCATTTGTATATAGTTTGTGTAGTACAGTAGCTGTTAGTGAATAAAAGAAGATATTCTTCAGCACTGTCGTCCGAGTGATTTATGCTCTGCTGTACTCTGCTGTACAACGACTGTCTTCTTGTTGGAGTGATTTGCGGTGCTCACAGCTCTGAGTTGTGAGTCCACAGCACTTAGACCTGTTCCTGAGAGAAAGGTGGTCTTCTGGAAGTGCTACCCAGCTCGCCTAGCCCAGTCGGGGCTGAGTGGATGAGTCCAGTTAGTGGCACTGGCTCAAGGGCGATGCTGACACTGGATGGGCTCCCTCTGGCCTGATCCAGCAGGGCTTTTCTTATGGAATCAAGAGCCCACCAACTGCTGTATAGATCTCTGTGCAATTCCAGCTGGAGGGGCAGGTATATTAAGGGTGCAGTTTTATGTACCAGAGACTGGGAGCATCTATTTCCCCCCCTTTCTGGTGCTGCTAGGCTCCCTCCTTCTTTGCTCATCCCCTGTGGTCAGCATGACCAATGGTTAGAGCTGATGACGGGAGATGGGAGTCTTTCAATATCTGGAGGTTCCCCACCACCACCAAACAAGATATAACCCAAACTGGCAACTCCGGAGAAAACTCACAAAACAGGGTCTCCACAGACGTCCCCGTTTCCAAATCCCGCGAGGAAAGAACGCAAAGAAACGGTTCTTCAAGACACAAAGAGATTATACATATATTTCAAGCATCGACTTGGGACAGATAATTCTGGATACCAAATGTACAGGTCCTCAGCTCTGCCGGACAGGGCCTCCGGATTGGTGTTCCTACACAGTAGGATATATTTATGGTCTCTGCTCTTTTCATATATGAAGTTAAACAAGGAAATATACACATCTATGAATACCTATGTACAACGCTTTTTTAAAAGACCTTCCGAGAGCAGTGTGCCAAACCAACCACCCTCCACGCGTGTTTCCCCCCCTCCTTTTTTTGGGGAAAAAAAGATTTGGAACGGAGGTTTTCGACCTCGTCTGACACCCTCTCGGTTTGTATTCGTGGCAGGATCAACTGTCCTTTCCAAGGCTGCGGAAGCAGACGACGGCTGCTGAATCCATTCCAAAGGAGAGATTTCTCCCCTCTCTGCTTCTTGAATTGCTATCAAACCCATAAAGGATGCAGCCAGCAGTTTTAGGGACTGATGTAAACACCTACAGAGATTCAAACGGGGGTCTATATTTTTAAAAAGAGAACCCCCTCCCCGCTTTTTTTAATATCTCTCTTTTTTTAATATGGTTGCGTCTAATCAGCAAGGGAAATGGGGCTTTAGCCAGGCGTTCCCTGATTGCCTCTGGCGAGTCAGAAATGTTCCCAGGTGACCAAAGCTGAACTTTTGTAAACTGGGGAGCTAGCCTGTCCTTCCTGTGTTTTGCTTGCTAGTCACCAACCTATGCATGTTCTTATACATGGGGCAAATTCCTTGGAAACGAGGCCGCCGGAGGTCTTGAGGACTAGCGACTTGTGTGAGCTTGGTTTGCAAAACCGGCTTAATTCGGGGAGCTAAAAACGAAAGGAATACAAAAGGAGGGGTTGAGGGCCAAGGGAATAAATGGACGATCTTAACTCCGGTTGGGAAGGTGGTGGTGAAAAGTCAGTGAAGGAAATATACGAGGTTTAAGGGGATCTCAAATGCTACATTCTGCTCTCCAGGAGGTGGGATCCGCACAGTCCAGAATATTCTTGCCGAAGAAGTAACTCGGAAGCAACTGTCCAAGAGTGAGCCACAGGCTTGTCCCTGTCCCGGCTCCACCTTCGTTCCAAAAGCCAAGCCCAACAACTCGGAATAGTTCTGGAAACGATTTCTCCAGGGAGACTGTCCCCACCTTTCAGAGTCCTCTATTTCACATTCCCAGGATGGCCGCACCAAAGAAATAAAATAAACGGACACCACGTTCTGGTCTCGAAGAAAGAAAAGTGCTATAATTTTGGTTTGGGGGACAAGGTCTTCCCTCACTGGGGGGGCACCCAACATGCTACATTCTAGACTCAAGGAAGGGTGCCGATAAAATGGCTCCAAAGGCAGATTTTGTGCCGGAGGCGGCCTTGGCCACGTCAAGAGTCTCATTTCCAAAAGCAGTCCTCCTGTGTGTGTATAGGGTACCCAGCCCCAAAGCTAGCAAGGCCTGGGCCATTGTGGCTGTGCAGCCTGCTCTGAGAATATGGTGAACCTCAAGATCGGAAGCCAATTCAAGGTGAAAATAGCCGAAATTGGCCAAAGTGGTGAGCCTACCGTGATTTTTGCCCAGAGGGTGCAGAAATCCAACATTCTAGAAAGCTCAAGAGTTTGCGTTCTGCTTTAGCGAGCTTTTAGTCCTCAAGTCCTCAAACGGGGGCGATGTGGACACAGAAGTCGCCCGGACTTCTCCTACAACAACCAGTTGCTACTTTCCTTCTCCCTTTATGAACCCCATCTCGGCCATCTACCTCCTTGCCCCCCAAACGAGCCTGCCCGAATTTTCGGAAGCAGAACTGTGGTAACCTCTGTTGGTGTATCAATTGCGGGTGCCCGGGATTCAGGAATGGCCCCTCAAAGCCACCTGTCTGAATGCCTTCGAAGACAGGAAAAAGGAGCGGAATCTGCTTGTTTTGGCAACTTGGCTCAGTGGTCACGGGGAGGACCGGATAGGTCAAAAGAACTGCCTGCAGCAGGAGGCAGCCAATGGGGAGAGAGGAAAACCCAGCGCTTCCCCTCCCACCATTTCCCGTATGCAAACGCCTCCCCCCCCCGGCGAACCGCTGCAAGGCACGCTGGGAGTTGTAGTCCAGTTTTAGGCAGGTTGGCAGAAGCGGGTCTGCTTGCCTTCCATCTTGAACGGCTACGGCGGCGGGGGACCCCAAATTAGGCCTCGTTCGCCCCCCGGCACAGCTCCGGGTGTCCGAAAAACAAACCCTGGAGGCTCAGTAACTGAATTGCCTGGAGGATTGGGCCGGGGGCGAGGACGGCATGAAAAGCCCCTGAGTGCCCCCTCCTGGCTTGATCAGGGAGACCGAGCGCTTGATGCCCCCGTGGCCAGCCAGCGGGACCTGTTCGCCGTAGCTGTGCTGCCGGGAGAGGAAGATGGCAGGATGGGCACCCTCGTGGGGCACCGAGGTCCCCGTGGAGTGCATGCGAGTCAGGAGAGACGAGGGCGGCCGGCCCGACTGGCCCAGGCTGTGGTGGCGCGACAGCACGCCCCCGCCAACGTTCACCAGCTTGGGGGCGGCGCAGAGCGAGTGTCTGTGTGGCCGGGCGCCCGCTTTCTCGCCGGCCGCAGGCGGGTCCGGCGGCACGTCCAGCCTCCGCGGCAGGCTGTCCCTGGGCAGCGTGGAAGAGCTGTAGTACGGGGCGCTCTCCACGTCCGGGATCTGGGGCTGCACCCGGTTGGCGAAGGAAACGGCCGCGGGGGCGAAGCGGGGGCCGGCCAGGCCCTTAGCCGAGGAGCCCTCAGCTTCGTGGAGGTGTTTGAGAAGTTCCTCTAGGGCGGCCACCTCCACCCCTTTGGGCAGGTAGCACTGGGAGTGCCGCACCAGGACTCGTTCTGGGTTGGGGATTTTCTTCTCGTCCAGGTAGCCCGCCAGGGGGGCCTCGTAGCCGCGCAGGTGGCCGGGCCCCGCCACGGCGCTGGCGAACGGGAAAGGGTGGGCATTGGAGACAGGGGTGTGGAACAAGGGCACCTTCCCCTGCGACTCCTTGGCGTTGTTGAAATTCTGGTTCTTCTCCCACTGGTTGCGAATGGCTTTCATGTTCTTGACGGGAAGCTCCGGGGTGGATTCCGGGGTGGGCAAACCGGACAGCTCCGGGTGGTGGTCCTTGACGCCCGCCTTGGCCGCGACAGAGGTGGCCGTCGGTTCCTTCTCGCTGGGCAGCAAGGTGGTGTACAGCTTGGTGGCGGCGCCTTCGGCCAAGGCGTCTTTGGCCTGCGCCTCCAGCAGCCCGTTCATCTTGGCCAGGCTCCGCAGCGACAGCGGGCGCTGGAGGCCGCCCTCGGAGTCCTTCCCAGCCCTCTTGGCCTTCTGGAAGCTGTGGTTGCAGTAGCAGGAGACCAGCAGCCCCGAGAGGAAGGCCCCCAAGACGAAGGCCACGAAGATGCATCCGATCAGGAAGGTGAAGTGGACCGTCGGGGCGTCCTCGCGACCGCCCGACTCCTGACGCACGCCTGGAGCCAGAGAAACAGAGAGTTAGGGGGCTAGGCGCCAACGTGGCCGACTCGCATTACCTGGCAGGTGTGAGGGCGTCTCCGGCCTTCCAGATTGTAACAGCCACCTGACCTGCCGGGGATTTTTGAGACGTGATCCGTACATCTCTGCGGGTTGGGCTAGATGACCCTCGGGGCCCATTTCAGCTGTCCAATTTTATGATTCGATGTGGCCGAACTACAACTCCCATCAGCCCCTGCATGCATAAGGAAGGATGATGGGAGTTGTAGTTCAACAACATCGGGGGGGGGGAGCAAATTTGCCTCGTCCGTATTATACTGGGTTGTGGCCAATGCAAGTCTTACTCAGAGGAGGCCCACTGGAATGACTAAGACTAGAAGTAGAATTGTAGTGCTGGAGGGTCAACCTCCTGCAGCGCAGGAAACGTTTGTCCAACAGGGGACTCGAACCCACAACCTTGAGATTAAGAATCTCGTGCTCTATCCCATCGTCCTGTTCATTAACTTCTATGGGTCTACGCTGAGTAGGGCTTGCATTGTGTACAGCCCACCGCTCAGGTCCTTCTGAATACTAGGGAAGACTGGGAAGAGTTTCAGGGAAGGGGCAGAAATTGTGGACTTATTCCAAAGTCTTTCCTACTTTCCAGCAGTTGCAGCCAATTTTTTAAAAATAGAGTTACTACCGAAATTTCACCTCAAGCAGACGTGAAAAAAAGAAGAAACAAACCCTCAACGTGGAAGACTCTCATATGAGAAATTTGGAGATTAGCCCAAATGAGAAGAAGGTTTTGCTGTAAAGATTAGCAGAACATCACAGCTAGGAAGAGAGCGGTGGGCGTATGACTAGCCAAATATCTGGATTTTTTTCTGTCTATACATCAAAACAAAACCCACAGAGGTCACATCCACACCATACTTTGAAGGCACATGACACCCCCAAAAAGAATTCTGGGAACTGTAGTTTACCCCCACGGCACTACAATTCCCGGCACCCTGAACAAACTATGTTTCCCACGATTCTTGGGGAGAAGCCAGGTGTGTTAAATGCGCTTCAAACGTGCGGTGTGGCTGCGCCTGCTCTTTCTCCTCCGTGGAGAGACAGAATGGCGATGAGGTGGGATAAGGAAGGTTGAGATGGCTGATGGAAAATGGAAATGGCATTTGGTGGTTCAGCCGGGTGGATTTTGCAGGTGTGGGGAGACGGCGCCCCTCTTTACCCAGCCGTCACAAAGCTTCAAGGCTTCTCCTCCTCCTCCCTGTGTGTCCAAGGAAAGAGCCGGTACGATTCACAATGTGGCCCTCTATAGGTCTACTTGGAAGTCAGTTCTGCAGAGCTCCATGGGGCTGACCCCTAGGAAGTGGGGGGCTGGATGAAAATGATGTATAGATGGTATATCACTCCTGTTAAGCTAGCGAAAATGTATAAAACTAGTAATAAATGCTGGAAACGTAAAGAAAAAGAGGGAACATTCTATCATATGTGGTGGGAATGTAAAAAGGTGAAATGTTTTTGGGAGATGATATATAACGAGTTGAAAAAAATGTTGAAATATACATTTATAAAGAAACCAGAAGCATTTTTACTGGGCATTGCGAGGAGTGAGATAAACAGAAAGGAATGTAAGCTCTTTTTATATGTAATAACAGCAACAAGAATATTACTGTCCCAAAAATGGAAGCAAGAAGAAT
This sequence comes from Podarcis tiliguerta, assembly GCF_965153285.1. Classification (NCBI taxonomy): domain Eukaryota; kingdom Metazoa; phylum Chordata; class Lepidosauria; order Squamata; family Lacertidae; genus Podarcis; species Podarcis tiliguerta. Next base: position 4,109,969 of record NC_139549.1, read on the forward strand.
TACCGACGATCGAAGAATGGAGGATGAAGTTAATGGACTATGCAGAACTAGATAAACTAACAGGAAGGATCCGAAACCGGCGGGACCAGAAATTCACGGAAGACTGGAGTAAATTTATGGACTATTTCAAAATTATTTGTGAAGATCAGTTTGTAGGTTTGCAAGAAGTTTTGTGAGGAGTATTATTGGAATTATTACAAAAATGGATAAAGGGGAGGATGATTCGTTAAGATGGAGACTTAAAGGTAATATAAAATTGAGAAATGCAGAAGAAGTAATTACAGTGGTGGATTTTCAGAGGTGCTGATGGAAGTCTAAAAAGATTGTATAAGTGAGGTACATTTTATAATTTATATGTTAAAATCAATAAAAAATATATTTAAAAAAAAGGAAAGAGCTGGTATGATTCACAATGCAACCCTCTATAGGTCTACTCGGAAGTCAGTTCTGCAGAGCTGCATGGGGCTGACCCCTAGGAAGTGGGGGGCTGGACCAGGTTGGAGGAATTTCAGTCTATTTCCGGTTTGTGCCGATGTTGCATTGGCCACCCCCAATCTGTGGCCCGATTCCCCCCAGAAACCAGCCTGATCAATAGCCAGAGAAGTTGGGAGTTATAGTATGGCAATGCTAGGACGGCACCAGGCTCCCAATGCTGTGTTCATCGAGAGCGCCTTCCTTTCCTGCGGAAGGTCCTGGGTTCAAGTCCCGAGATCTCCCGGTGGGTCTGGGGACAGACTGTCTGCTTGAAACCCCGGACAGCTGCTGCCGGTCTGTGTAGACAATATTAGGCGGAACAGCAGCTCTGACTCAGTGCTCCCAGGCTTTGCGTATGCTCAAAGGTTCACAGAGGCCTTGGCCCTGGAAGCACAACAGCAAAACCTTAAAGCAGATTAAAAATGCCTTATGCCTTTTTAAACATTCTTATTTTAAGATACCCTTTAACGAGCCCTTTTAATGAGCTCAAATGGTACAATTAATAGAAAATGGATCATTTAATATGGCTTTAAAGGGCGCTAATGTAAAATTTCCATTTATACCGCACTTTTAATGGACCAGAATAATATATATATTGCTATTTAATAATAATAATAATAATAAAATCTTTATGCTATGGAAGATTGTGTCTCGCTTACCCAGGGCACGGGAGAAGTCTAGAGTTTTAAAATACAATATTAATCTCAATTATTTTTAATCTTGCCGCTGCTTTTTTTTACAGAAAAAGATCTTTACTGCTGCGTCTCTACTGCAATTTTGCCAGGGCGGAAAAGGCAGAACATTATATGTATTTTAGTAATGAAGTTCATTTATTTTACTGGATTCCTTCTCCCTCCCTCCTCCCCGGTTAATTATCTTTGATGCTTTCACTTTGGGCTTTTAGAAGTCTGAACGCCCCAATTTAATTAATTTCAGTATTTGAACCCGATTCTGCCTTCCCCTGTGTAAATAACGATCATTGAGGGAAAAGACTTTTGAAAGGCAGAAAATATGCTCTCATTTAATATGGGAGGAGGGGACCATTGCTCACAAGCGGCCCTCCACACCTCTCCTCTGGCCCTCAGAACTCTTCAATCCTCCTTGAAGGCTTTCGCCTGCCTGGAAGGAGACAATCACCTCTCTCTTTCTATCTGCAAATATCGTGACTTTTCCATGGGCGGAGCCTACTATGCAACAGGGGGAGTGGCCTATTTGGCCCCGCCCACTTTGGCCCTTGACCCCGCCCACCAGATTCGGGGCATGTGTGTGTGATGGAGGAAAGAGCACAAAAGCTCAGGAGAGCGAGAGATGGGCATTCTGCACATGCTCAGAGGCTTTTCATGATTCGGCCTTCTATTTTCCTACAATTCCCTTTTAACTGTTCTGCTACTTTAATGGGTTTCATTGCGCTTTTCTAAAATAGCAGACGCTTACTTCCGTGTTTCGATGCAATGGTTTGATCGTGTGTTTTAAATGCGTGTGCTTATATTTTTTTGGCAGGTGATTTTCCGCTTGCAAGTGGCTGGGGGGGGGTCACCTTGACAATTAAACAGTAATATATGATTATTAATGATGATGGTGATACTACTCATAAATTACATTTATATACTGTTCAATTATTAGGGTGACTTCCAAGCAAATAATAATAATAATAATAATAATAATAATAATAATAATAATTAGATTGATATCTGGCACTGTCAGCAAGTTCAGAAACAATAGTTTGTCTCGAACTGAGTTTTACTCAGAGTAGAACCTATTGAAACCAATGCACGAAAGGGAGCAATGTCAATTCACGTCAAGGGCTCTACTCTTAAGCAGGCCTAGCAATGGATCTAACACTTTGGTCCAGTGGGAGCCTAGAACACTAATGGAGTGTTAGGAGAAAAAAAATATATATGTTATTTTTTTTGAGCGGGATAAGTTAGGGTGTGTGTGTGTGTGTGTGTGTGTGTGTGTCTGTGTGTGTAAAGAATCCACATGCTTTAAATTAATTCAGAACCAGAGGCAAAGACTCAGCCAAATGGCTCTGGGATGCGTTTGTTCCTCACAGACCTGGATGATCAGGAAAAGCCATCAAGGAGCTGACCGTTTCGTTGTTAAAAATGTGGAAAAAGAATAAGACTAGGGGTTTTTTTTGGGGGGGGGGGAAGAAGGCGAATAGGGGGGAAAGGAATAAAAGAAAAAACAGATGGCAGGAGGGGGGAAAGGACAAAGGAAGGCCTAAAAAGCAAAAATTTGTATGTAAAAAAAGGAAAATACTAGGGGAAGATGAGAAGGGAAATGATGGCTGCTGCCTTTTCCTCCTTGAGAGGGTCAGTTCCACCCTGAATTGCGCCCGACAAGTTTCTCTCCTTCCCACTTTTGGAAGAGAGGAGAAACGGGCGCCTTCAAACTGGCTCAAACTCTGCAGACACCAAACTGTGTAAGCACCCAGGTTTCACAGAGTTCTGCGTCACATGCGACGAAGAGCTCTGTGTTACCCAGAAGATTGCATTCAGCGACAGAGGTCTGCATGGTTTTGACCTCACCGCTTTTAGAGGGGTGGGATCCAGCTGCCGAAGGGGTTGCTGCTTCTGACAAGCCACCTGCGTAAGCCTCGGCTGTGACCCTCGAAGGTGGATGTGAACCGAACGCACATTTCTTCCGTTTAGCCTCCCTGCCCCCTCTCCTCTCTAACACCTCGTATGTGGGTCAATTTCACCTGCTCAGGCCTGGCCATGACCTGCCGAAATTGGGGGTCCCGTTTCGGAATGGAGGCTCCTAGGGGCCAGAGACCTACCTGCCTTGACAAACAACCTTCTTTTAACTACGGATATTTATGAGGAGTTACCCACGCTGGAAGAATGGCAGATGAAAGTTATGGACTATATGGAATTGGCAGAGATGACTGGCAGAATCAGAGACCAGGGAGAAGAGACGGTGAAGGAAGATTGGAAGAAGGACTATCTACAGAAACACTATAAGATAATGAATGTCTGATGACACCAGATTGAATGTAAAAGGTTATTAGTAAAAAATGTAAAGATTAAAAAAGAACCAATATTTCAAGATATAAGAAAATACAGTTATATTAAGATATAAAAATTATGACAAAATCAAAGACAGAGGGAAGGAATTTGCTGATAGAATATATGATCTGGAATACAGGGAAGGGAGGTCTGGGGAGGTCGGAGAAATAAGTTAATGCCAAGAATATAATGAGGATAAAAATTGTTTTTGTTTTCTATTTTTCTCTATTTGTATTTTTTGCTGTTTTGTGTTTGTGTGTTGTTGTATTCTTTTGCTTTTGCTGTGTTGTGGTTTATTTTTTCTTGCTTTTGTCGCCTTATACTTATTGTAAAACTTAATAAAATGATTTTTTTAAAAAAAATTAACTACGGATATTTATGCTGCTAAAGGGGACGGATCTTCGACGAGGGAAGGTATTCGGGACACCCAGTGAGGAGGTGGAGAAGCCACGAAGCTTCGGGGCCCAATAATAGTCAAAAGTGATCAGCTTTGGGGGGGGGAATGGGGGCCCCTCTTCTTCCCTCCCCTCCCAATCCTGTGCTCCTTTTTCAGAAGTCTTGATGGTGACCAGGAAGACACACAGAAAAAGAATTAAGCCCGATATTCACTTGAACCAGACTTATCGGCTGCCGGGGAGAGGGCTGGCTCCAAAATTGAGCCCATCCACGTGGCACCTGGTCTCCTCTGCTCCTCGCGTGAGCAGAAAAGTTGGGGGTTTTTTTGTGATGATCCAAAGGCCACGGAAAACTCTGGACCATGGCATTTCCAGACACAAAGGCACGTCCGGTGGGTGCCAAATACATGGCCCGCCCCCCTCCCTCCCTCCCGGCAAAACACATTTTTCGTACGATGCACAACCCGGGATGGGAAGAACAGGGTGAAATATTTTGCAGAACGGGCCGGCCTCTCCTCTCGAGGGTGCAATAAACCATGCGGTTAGTAACCGGGAAAATCTCTTTCAGGAGAAGCACAGACTCTTAGCCCCCGCTTTCCCCCCTCCTTCCCCCCCAAGGTTACCCGGAGCAAACGTGCACAAGTGTGTTAACACGAGGGTCGTGAGACACGTGCGGAAAAGGGCACCCGTTCCACGGGGAAGCTGCCAGGCTGTTAGAGGAGGGTGCAAAGAGCTGAGAGGACACACGGAGCCACGTCAGACCGGCTGCCACGCATAACCAGAGCACGTGTCGCAGGGGCTCACGTTCACCAGCCAGCGGCGTCACACGATGGTGCTACGGAGAGTCTGTATTATCCAAACAGATCCCATCTCTTCTGCTCATCTCAGCAAATTTCTCTTTCTGGGCCTCCATCTGGGGACGGCCGAATTCGAACCCGGTGCCTTTGTCCCCTATTGCCTTCCCGGCACCAGTCGGATAAACACTACTCAGATAGATGCTTCTAGGAAGCATACAGTCACGCCTGTTAATTGCAAGGGAACTACCCTCGCACGATGCAGCGCTTCATCCTCTAAACCAGCCTTTCTCAACCTATGGGTCCCCAGATGTTGTTGGACTACAACTCCCATCACCCCTAGCTAGCAAGGCCAGAGCTCAGGGATGATGGGAGTTGTAGTCCAACAACATCTGGGGACCCACCGGTTGAGAACCGCTGCGAAACTCTCTTTAAAAACCTCTCCCTCCTTCAACGCTGGAACCTAGAGGGTTATCTGAAAAGGCTTTTCAGACTCAGGAGCGGCTTGGTGATGGAATGCCTAGTAGGATGGAATAAACCTGCGGAACTCCAGGCCACAAGATCCGGCGGTGGCCGAGGGCTTAGAGGGCTGGGGAAAGGATGAAGAGAGGTCGTAAGAACCTAAGAAAACTGTGCTGAATCAGGCCAGTGGCCCATTTAGTCCAGCCAGAAAGATGCCGCAATGGGAAGTGAGTGCGACTCTCCCCATTTACGACCCCCCAGCAACTGGTATTCAGTGGAGGCTGATAGGCCGTCCATCAGCTCGTGTAATTTAAAGCCCTCCAAGTTGGTGGCCTCCTGCAGCAGCGAGTTCCGCAGTTTTATCCATGCTCTGCGCATGAAAAACTCCATCTCCCAAACTTTGGCCTCCTTGGATAACCCTGCGATGGGTGACGATAGGGAGAAAAGCGTGTCCCTCTGGCCCCTTCCTCAGTACCGCAAATAATTTGAGACGCTCCTTGCAGCGTCTCCCGCTTCCTGGATTTATCTTTTGAGATCTCTTCCCCTCCTCTAAGTTCATTTGCAGCTTAATAGGCCCAAAGTACGTCAGCCGGCGCAGCAGAGATGATCTCGCCTTCGGATTTTTCCCGCGGACAAACAGATTCTCCCACCGTCTCTGCCCGGCAATTTCTATCTTCTGTGTTCTTCAGGGGTCAGCGGACAAAAGGATGTGTCCCCCCCCCCATCGCATTATCCGTGCCTCAATTACCGCCCCCCCCCCCAGTCCGCAGAACAAAGTATGAGGTGCGCAGGTTGGGGGCCCGAATTTTGTTAGCTTTCGGGAGTTGCAAAAATCCCGTCGTTTTGTCGGAAAGAAAGAAAAACCATTTCCCACGGAGAAAACAATGAAGCGCATAAAAAAAGGGCCTCCATGGAAACTCAATTTCTTTCTTTGCTTTTTTATATTATTATTTTTTTGTAAAAAGGAAAAGCACTGGGCGAGCGGAGGAGAGAGGGACAGAAATAAACAAGGCGGCTTTAAAACCCAATGAATGTCAAGGGCTATATAGCTAGCTAGCACTCAGCTTTTTCAAAAAAGGGCATTTTAAAAAAAAAAAACGACAAGAAAAGGTGCCGGTGCTTTAAAAGAGTAGATTAACCAACTATTTGTCGAGTTGATTAATCTGTCAGGACCCATTTGTAAGCATGTGGGCAGGAGAGTTTGAAGGACAAAGTTGTTGGTTTTTTCAGAGGCGGCTTGGGGAAAAGAGGAAGGAACAATATGTCCAGCCAGGCAGCCCTTTTTCTGCTCACAGCTGCCATTGAGCTCATCGTGGGCTGCACAAAAAGATCTGAATCGAGCCTTGCTTACGGTCCTGCTTCTCCAGCAGAGGCGAGGTTTGATGCCTTGGGGGGGCCTCCAAAAAACCAGGGCATGGAAACAGCTGTTGTTACACCTGCTATACTGCTCCTGGATCTGGAGGCTCCATTTAAGTTCTCAAGCCTCTGATCAGCCAATCTGCCCTTTCCTAGCTGTTATAAAAAGGTAAAGGGACCCATGACCATTAGGTCCAGTCGTGACCGACTCTGGGGTTGCGGCGCTCATCTTGCTTTATTGGCCGAGGGAGCCAGCATACAGCTTCCGGGTCGTGTGGCCAGCATGACCAAGCCGCTTCTGGCGAACCAGAGCAGCACACGGAAACGCCGTTTACCTTCCCGCCGGAGTGGTACCTATTTATCTACTTGCACTTTGACGAGCTTTCGAACTGCTAGGTTGGCAGGAGCAGGGACCAAGCAACGGGAGCTCACCCCGTCATGGGGATTCGAACCGCCGACCTTCTGATCAGCAAGCCCTAGGCTCTGTGGTTTAACCCACAGCACCACCCGCATCCCTAGCTGTTATATCGCTTCAGAAAACCTGAGAGATGCCCCTTGTCTAACTCGCTTCAAGCCCTCTCCTTGAAACCTCGTCCTTTCTGCAACTCTTTCGGCAGAATCCTCTGGTCTCTGCATCCTGCTTTGAAACCAATACAGCGGTATCTTGGTTCTCAAACTTAATCTGTTCCGGAAGTCCGTCCCAAAACCAAAGCGTTCCAAAACCAAGGCATGCTTTCCCATAGAAACTAATGCAAAATGGATTAATCCGTTCCAGGCTCTTAAAAACAACCCCTGAAACAGTAATTTAACATGAATTTTACTGTCTAACGAGACCACTGATCCGTAAAATGAAAGCAATGAACAATGTACTGCGATCCCACAATCAATCAATCAGTAGCTGAACTGGGTTGCACACAGTCGCAAAACCAAAACAAAAAAGAGCTACAAAAATGCAAAATAAATAGCAAAAACAAACTCAAATCGGAAGCGTAAGACTCAAAAGTTGCCCCGTTGGACGTTCGGCTTCCGATAGAACGTTCGAAAACTGGAACACTCACTTCTGGTTTTCGATCGTTCGGGAACCGAAACATACGAGTTCTGGGGCGTTCGAGAACCGAGGTACGACTGCACAACTGTAAGCCCTTTGGGGCAGGGAGCTACAGGGTTCCCCATTGTAACGCCACCATGTGCAGAGACCGTGCTACGTAAGCAAGTAAAAATATATATTTTTCTAGCTTTAGGTATATATATTTCGCAGTGTATCATCCTCTCCCCTAAAGCTGGATGTGGGTGGGGGTTTAAGGCCTACTGAAACCTTGCAACAGGAACATAACATTGCTAACTATTATTTCTTGACTACTTCCACCCATTGCATCAACAAACAGGACTAGCCTCTTTGGATTCTGCAAACAAAATCCAGCTATTGGGCTGGTGGTTGAGGAATAATATCTAACCATCTCCCTCCTGGCAAAGTCTGATTTCTCTCCCCCCCCTCCACTTCAGCTCACCACTTCCTGTATAAAAATTGAATTTTTTACTCCTCGTTTTCCTGGGACACCCCCCCCCCAAAATCCCTCGGACATTTGGAGGAATTTAGCAAGCAAGGCCCAGAATCTATTCAGACGCTGCAAGGTCCACAAGCATTTTGACAGGCAAGGGGGGTGGAATCTGTGGCCCTCCAGATGTGGCCGGAATCTCAACACCAGTCCTGACCATTGGTCATGCTGGCTGCTGTGAGCAGGACTCCAGCAGCAACATCTGGAATGCCACAGATGTTCCCCAACTCTGCTCATTCATAAAACCCTGGGTGAATTTATTTTGTTGACTATTATGGCTCTGCACTAATAAAAAAAAATTTCCAAACCACTCCCCCCTTGTAAGGACCTAATTAGAGTCTGGTTTCTGGATGAGGCCAGATCAATCGAGTTCAGTATCCTATTCTCACATTGGCCAATCAGACGTCTCTTTCGGGAAACTCAACATTTTGTTCGTCTTTTGGGGGCGAAGGGGAGAATGTCATCGCAAAATTCGGAGAGGTGTGAATTTCAAAGCTGCCATTCGGTTATTGAATTCTTTCGGGGAGAGCGAATTACTTTTAAAGACAGAATTAACTGAATTCTTTTCCCATCACTAAGCACTGCCTTGTTTTATAACAGGAACAGCCTGGTGCTCTTTGGAACGCTAAAATTATTTCGGAGGTGCTTTTGAAAGCAGCCCTCGCTTTCGGAAAGAAGATTGACAAGCCAGCGGTTCCTTCGATAAATACTCTCTTTCGGAGACCCCTTTTCTTTCTCCTTAACCCCCTTCATGGAAAACAGGAAGTCTCAAGTCTGGCGTATTTTTCCTGCCTTTTCAAAACTTCACAATAAAAGTCTCCCTGGCTGCAAGCCCAGATAGCAGCAGCCAGCGGTCTTATTTTACTGCCTCCAAGTCACAACCGTAACTTAAACCAGAGAGGCTTTTGCCCGGCTAAGCTCTACTCAGAGTAGACATGTTGAAAATAATAATAATAATAATAATAATAATAATAATAATAATAATAATAATACTTTTATTTATACCCCGCCCTCCCCGGCCAAAGCCAGGCTCAGGGCGGCTAACAACAGTAAAAATACAGTAAAAACATAAGGGGGGGGGGGGAACCAATTTAAAATACAGGTTAGAATGCAATTTAAAATGCAGCTGTATTAAAACCATAAGGGGAGGGAAACATAAGGGTCAGACTGAGTCCAAACCAAAGGCCAGGCGGAACAGCTCTGTCTTGCAGGCCCTGCAGAAAGATGTCAAGTCCCGCAGGGCCCTAGTCTCTTGGGACAGACCGTTCCACCAAGTCGGGGCCAGTACTGAAAAGGCCCTGGCCCTAGTTGAGACCAATCTAACCTCCTTGAGGCTCGGGACCTCCAAAGTGTTGTTGTTTGTGGACCTTAAGGTCCTCTGTGGGACATACCAGGAGAGGCGGTCCCGTAGGTATGAGGGTCCTAGGCCGCATAGGGCTTTAAAGGTCAAAACCAGCACCTTAAACCTGACCCTATACTCCACTGGGAGCCAGTGCAGTTGGTAAAGCACTGGGTGAATGTGATCCCGCGGCGAGGACCCCGTAAGGAGTCTCGTCGCGGCATTCTGCACCCGCTGGAGTTTCTGGGTCAGTCTCAAGGGCAGCCCCACGTAGAGCGAGTTACAATAATCCAGTCTGGAGGTGACCGTCGCATGGATCACTGTGGCCAGATCAGGGTGAGAGAGGTAAGGGACCAACTGCTTAATACAGTGGAGATGGAAAAAGGACCTTTGTTTGCCATGCCTGCTAATTTCAATGGGGCTACCCTGAGTAGGGCCCTTGCAGGACACAACCCTCCAAAATTCTCTTTGAAAAATCCCTCCCTTAGAGGATACTAGAACTTGCGGATCGTCTTGGAGAAACTGTTTTGCAGCATATTTAGGAGTAGCAAAAAAAGGAAAGGCTTCACTGTGGAATGTGTAGTAAGATGGAACAAACCTGTGGAACTTCTGGCTACAAGATCCGGCAGTGGCCAGGGGCTTAAAGGGCTGGAAAGAGGATGAAGAGAGTTCATAACCTAAGAAGAGCCAGTCACCCATCTAGTAGTTTAGCATCTTCCTCCTCCATGATTTATCTAATCCTTTTTCAAAGCCCTCTGAATTGGTGGCCATTACCGTCTCCTGTGGCAGGGAGTTCCACAGGGTAACTTTGTGCTGCATCTATGGAAACAGAAACTAGAGAGGTGGCGGGATACATTTAGCATTGTAATTGTACGGGTCGCAGAAAACCGCTTTCATCAGCACAGGATTTCATTGTTCGGGAGTTTTTTTTTGTTTTTTTAAAGTGGCATGCTGTCAAATAATTAAAATAAGGCCGAACGAGAAGAGCATCTGAAAACGGCACACGCAAACACCGTCCCGTTCACGTGTCCCAACGAAATCAGCTGATCTGGCAGCCTCGGCAAAGGCAGGCCGAACGGAAGGTTTAACGCCGAACAGCTGATCTCCAGAAATAAAAAAAAGGGAGAGCGTCCTTTTTAAAAATAAAATAAAAGACACGTTTGCCCCTTGGCAAGAAGATTGCAAGCTAATTAGCGGCGGGCCTCTGCCAAGCCTGCCTTCCTCTCCCCGCCCCAGTCAGGGCTGCGCAACGGTTTGATGTTTCGTTCCTTGAAAGCTGTTCTGTGAGTAGCTGTGCTTTTCTTTGCTCTGAATAGGAGGAAGGCCTCGGTTTGTTCAGAGGTTTCCCCCCTCTAACGGCATGCCCGTTTCCTCGAGTGCCGTGGGGGCCTGCGTGTTTGGATCTGCACGCCAGGTCAATAAAATGAGCAGAACCCAGAGCTAAGGGTTTGGCAGCCTCGGGGGGGCTGCCTGGCCCTTGGAACTACATTCAGGCCATTCGCTTTCTCTCTCTCAACCACAGCTTTATTTGCAACCCAAATATCCTTTGCCTTTCTGGGACATTTGCCTTTCTGCAAAACACTACTAAACCTTAGGGTACGTAAATACAATCCTGGTAACAACACACACAACGTAACAGGCTGTTTTTGACTATGCAACTTCTATTTCAAACACAATTCAACATATAATAAATAAATAAATTTTATTTATACCCCGCCCTTCTCAGTTCAGAAAACCGGGCTCAGGGCGGCTTACAACAAATTTAAAACACTTAATTGATGCAACAAAAAAACAGCATAAAATGCAGTATAAAACAGGAACAACAATAAATTCAGAATTCAAAAATCAATTTGGGGGGGGGGGGGAATCCATCCAATAAACATTGGATGATCACCAGGGCTAGCTGGCTAAATTAGTCCTGTTTGGGCCAGCGAGACGACCAGGGGAGAATTAGCTGTGGGGTGTCAGAGCGGGTAATCTTCATAAAAAGGGGAGGGGGAGGGAAGGAAGGGGAATAAAAGATCAGGCTAAGTTCAAATTGAAAGCCAGGCGGAATAGCTCTGTCATACAGGCCCAACGGAAGGAGGTTAAATCCTGCAGGGCCCTGGTCTCATGGAACAGAGCATTCCACCAGGTGGGAGCCATCACTGAGAAGGCCCTGGCCCTGGGGGAGGATAGTCTGGCTTCCTTAGGGCCCGGGACCTCTAAGCTATGGTTATTCATGGACCTTAAGGTCCTCTGCGGGGCAGACCAGGAGAGGCAGTCCCATAGATACGAGGGCCCTGAGCCATATTATATCTCCCAAATTGTAATTTGATAGACCAACCCATAATGAAAACAGAACATGGCCACGAGACCATCCATTGGGCTTTAATTTCTCTTGACATGTTCTGCTTGCATGATGTGTTGGTCTATGGAATTACACTTTGTGAGATATTATATGTTGAATTGTGTTTGAAATAGAAGTTACATAGTGAAAAACAGCCTATTACCTTGTGTGTGTCGTTACCAGGAGCTAGCCTGCGGCAGGAAAGTAACCTCTCCATTAACTGGACTACTCCCTTTTACCTCTGGATCCGTCCCCCATCAGAATGCGGCCCACAGGAGGTTTCAAAGAAGGGAAAGTGGCTCTCGGAGCACTGCTGGCAGTCAAGATGTTTTGACAAGCCAGAATTTGCTTTTGCTTCCAAGGGTCTGGAAACCATGCCGGATGAGGAATGGTTGAAGGAGCTGGGTTTGTTTAGCCTGGAAAAGTGGAGACTGAGAGGAGATACAACAGCCATCTTCAAATATCTCAAGGGGCTTCATCTTGTTTTCTCCTGCTCCAAAGGATAGGGCTTGCAAGAAAGGAGAAGAGGGCCTTCTCGGTGGTGGCGCCCGCCCTGTGGAACGCCCTCCCACCAGATGTCAAGGAGATAAACAACTATCTGACGTTTAGAAGACATCTGAAGGCTTGCAGATTGTTTTACGAAATGCCACAACCCCCCCGGACCTGTTCAGTCAGATGAGTGTACGGCTCTCACCCCTCCAAATTGAGGATTTTCCTGCAGCCAGAGAAAAGCTGCCCTATTTTCACAAGACCCAGACATGTGGGCAGGTGTGAGGGTGAGAGAAGCTAAAACTGGCTGACCCAGTTTGGCCTTCCCAAAATAAGGATCTAGTCCTCATGGCATTGGGGGAGAAGTTAATGGCTGCCATTTATGGCGAAGGGGCAAAGCTGGAACAAGCCGATGAGATGTCTCTCGTTATATATACATATAAAGGAAGATGAGCTATGTCCCAAATTCCTTACAGGCTGTGTGTCCCGTCCCCCATTCTGCTTTATTTAGGATTACAGGAACATATACTGACTCAGGCACTTGTTGTTGTTGTTTAGTCGTTTAGTCGTGTCCGCCTCTTTGTGACCCCCTGGACCAGAGCACGCCAGGCCCTCCTGTCTTCCACTGCCTCCCGCAGTTTGGCCAAACTCATGCTGGTAGCTTCAAGAACACTGTCCCACCATCTCGTCCTCTGTCGTCTCCTTCTCCTTGTGCCCTCCATCTTTCCCAATATCAAGGTTCTTTCCAGGGAGTCTTCTCTTCTCATGAGGTGGCCAAAGTCTTGGAACCTCAGCTTCAGGATCTGTCCTTCCAATGAGCACTCAGGGCTGGTTTCCTTCACAATGGATGCATTTGATCTTCTTGCAGTCCATGGGACTCTCAAGAGTCTCCTCCAGCACCACAATTCAAAAGCATCCATTCTTCGGCGATCAGCCTTCTTTATAGTCCAGCTCTCACTTCCATACATTTCCATACTGGGAAAACCTTTATATAGCTTATAACTATACGGACCTTTGCTGGGAAGGTGATGTCTCTGCTTTTTAAGATGCTAGACAGGCACTTAGGCCTGTCTAGATCAATATAGCCCACACTGACTGGCAGGAGCTCTCTAGGTTTTCAGACGGGGACATTCTCAGCCCATCCAGAGGGTATAGCGAATGAACCGGGGAACTTTCCCCTGTTCTGTCGCTGAAGTAGGTCCCTTTCCTCCTTGTACAGAGAGGCCACATTTCTGCTAGATGCGAAGCCTGCAGATTCACAACAGATCAATCCATTTTATTTAATCCTTTTTTTAAAGCCTTTTAAAGTGGTGGTCATTACTGTTTCAAGTGGGAGGGAGTTCCGCCGTTTAACTATGCACCATGTGAATAAATCTTTTCTTTTATCGGTCCTGAGTCTTCCAAAGTTCAGCTTCATTGAGTTCCAGTGCTTGGAGGGAGCAGGAGAAGAAATTCCCCCTCGCCACTCACTCTGTGCCATGCATAACTTTATAATTTTACAAAATGCAGATTATCACGTGAGCTTCCTTCCTTTGCTGCACGTCTGCCTTAACTACTGATAACTGCAACCCTCATCCTAGTCTCTGCTAGACCAGCCCTCTGCGGTTCTTCTCTGGTTCAAAAATGAAGAGACATACAGACCCCTATAATCGTAGCAATGGCTCCCACTGCCCTGCCGGGTGGGAAGGGAACCTCTGAGCATGTACAGAGAGGGACCTGGACTCAGAAGAGGAAACCATTCCAAAACCAGATTCTGCCTCGGGTTTGGCAAGAGAGAACGCTCACAAAACGCTTTCCCAGGAGACCTGCTTCCCCCTAAATTGAAAAACAAAATCCAGCTTATTTTTGGCGGCTGTTCTCTCCCCTCGCACACCTTTATCTTCCCTGCCAGCTTAATTCTCTCATTTCTACGCAGCTGTCTGGGGGCATTTTGTTTGCAATTTGAGGGCTATTTTCTCCCCCTTGCCAAAAACCCATCTCCTCACATTTTGCTTCGGAGTGGGGGCGGAAATATATATATATATATGCCTTGTTGTGTTCAGGAGAGAGCATGTTTGCAATACGCATTACGCCTAATTCTCCCAAAATGGATCAGCTCTTAAGAGCTATTTCCGCTGGGGGCCGTTTCTCTGTTCTTTCTCTCCTGCTTCATCAGGGTTATTTCCCGCCCCCCCCCCGACGCACAAAAAGCTTGCGGTTCCCTTCCTCTCCATCCCATCAAGTCCTCCTCAAACTCTGCCTGCCAGCGAGGCGATAGTGCCCACCACACAGCACCCCTGCGAGGCGAGACACACCAATCTCAACAATTTAATGTATTTTTAATCTTTTGTTGGAAGCCACCCAGAGTGGCTGGGGAAACCCAACCAGATGGGCAGGGTATAAATTCTATTATTATTATTATTATTATTATTATTATTATTATTATTATTATTATTTGCAGATGGGAAGACTGCAGACAAGACTCATTCAAAGCCTCCGCACGCCAGCCGAATGTCACAACTGAGCTGAGCCTAGAGGCTTGAGGCTTGAGAAGGAATTCGCTAAAGCGAGATGAGCGCCACAACCCCAGAGTCGGTCACGACAAGACCTAATGGTCAGGGGTCCCTTTACCTTTTTACCTTCACCCCGGTATGGCTCCCCTTCATCACATACACAGCCCAACAAGACAACGACATGAATCCACCAACAGCATATGAATCAATATGGCTAACCTGACTCAAAAACAACCACCCCACTCACACACGAAAACCAAGTTCAACACAAGCAAGCGCCCTCGAGGCCAACCCCAATTTCTCTCACCGCCAAAGGAACACAAGCGAATAGCAACGAGAACCTGCGCAAACGTCGCCAACACAAAAACACACACATACATTAAGCAAAATAGAAATATCGCCTCCCGACCCCACCCCCACAAACCATGGCCCCCTCCACCTCTTATCCTCTTTTTTCTTCCTAAAGATAAGAGGACCCCTGACCATTAGGTCCAGTCGTGACCGACTCTTGGGTTGCGGTGCTCATCTCGCTTTACTGGCTGAGGGAGCCGGCGTACAGCTTCCTGGTCATGTGGCCAGCAGGACTAAGCCGCTTCTGGCTAACCAGAGCAGCGCACGGAAACGCCGCTTACCTTCCCGCCGGAGCGGTACCTATTGATCTACTTGCACTTTGACGTGCTTTCGAACTGCTAGGTTGGCAGGAGCTGGGACCGAGCAACGGGAGCTCACCCCGTGGCGGGGATTCGAACCGCCGACCTTCTGATCGGCAAGTCCTAGGCTCTGTGGTTTAACCCACAGCGCCACCCACATCCCTTTTTTCATCCTAATGTCTCAACAAATGAAACTGACCTATGGAAAATGTAACTGGAAGAAAGAGACGTTGCGCGCATACCTTTGTACAGCAAGAAAACTTAAATAAAATATTATGGAAATAATAATAATAATAGAGAGACAAAGCTTTCGCTTCCGGTGAGCGCAATCATATCTCCCACCCGGGATCCTAAATAAGACTTGCCATCTTTGTCCTTTGCTCAGAGAGAGGCGACCGTGCGCGGCTTGCGCAACCCCTGCTCCCCAACGTGCAAGACGTGGCGGCGCAACCGTTTCACATGCGTCTGCATTCCAGCGCGCCTCCAGACCCTCCCCGCGCAAGTTAGTGGTTCTTGCACAGCTTGCTGTTATCACGGGGGTGCCATACTGCAGGGACGGGTCGTGGGGATACAGCGCATGTGTCTGTGTGTGCACATGCGGGCAGAAAGGGTCAGGGGTCAGGTGATCGGCCCCTTCTTACCCTGCTTGCTCACAGCCACGTGGAGGGTGGAGCGTGGCCCTCCTGCGCCCGGGGCCAGGCGGGCGTCGGGAGCCAAGCTAGCGGGAGGAGGCCCAGTGGGCGCTTCTGGGAAGGGAGAGGAGAGAGCGGCGGCGGTGGCGGAGGTCTGCGTCTTTCCTGCGTTGCCGGTGATAAAGATAGTGTCAGGAGGAGGAAGCAATAAAATGATGACATTTTTTGGGGGGTGGCGGCCAGTTAGGGGGTAATGGGAGGAGGGCCCCTCCGAAGAGCCACGGCGAAGGCTGCGGACCCAGGAAAGATCTTCGCAAACACCGTACAATCACATCTTATGCAGGGGATCAGTTCCGAGGTTTCCTCAAAAACACACACCGTATTTTTCCGTGTATAAGACGCCCCCATGTATAAGACGGCCCCTATTTTTTTTTGAGCCCCAAATTAAGAAATAAATAAATGCAACATTCTGTGTATAAGGCAACCTCCAATTTTAAACTTATAGTCTTATACATGGAAAAATACATATTCAAGCCACTCCTTTGGTTTGCGCCACTGCGCAAAGATTTCTAGACTTCCATAGTTGGCACGCTGAGCGGGCCTCGCAAGGCTAAAAAGCTGTTCTTTTTGCGCAGAGTAACTCATAGGGATCAGGTGCGGAAAGAGCTTTTATCCCTCACCTGCCAAGGCATATGGGGAAACCGTTCTGAAAGGGTTGGTTGGTACCCAACTAAGTTCTACTCAAGAGTAAACCCACTGAAATGAATGGGCCGAAGTTAGTTGTATTCATTCATTCCATGGAGTCTGCTCCGGCCGTGACTAATGTTGGGTGCAATGCGAGTGTCGCTGAGAGGAGCCCCATTGAAAATAAATCAACACGACTAAGTTCCATTCATTCCAGTGGGTCTACTCTGAGTAAGGCACACACCCTATGTTTAAGGCACTGTGATATGGCTTTAAATCAGCCTTTCTCAACCTGTGGGTCCCCAGATGTTGTTGAACTACAACTCCCATCACCCCTAGCTACCAAGGCCAGAGCTCAGGGATGATGGGAGTTGTAGTCCAACAACATCTGGGGACCCACAGGTTGAGAACCGCTGCTTTAAATGGTCAGGGCCTCCCCCAGAGAATTCTGGGAACTGCAGTTTGTTGAGGGTGCAGAGAGTTGTTCGGAGACCCCTATTTCCTCTCCCGGTGCTACAAATCCCAGAGGTGTTTAATGATTTCCCCAGGAAGAGGGAATGCGCTGGGAATTGTAGCGCCAGGAGAAGAAATGGTGAGCAGTCCTTAACCAGCACCCTTAACCAACTACAGCTGCCAGAATTCTATAGGGGAAGCAATGATGGTCGAACGTGGAATTATTGTGCTTTAAACGTAGCCTGCAAATACGGCCTTAGTCAGATATCACCCAAAAAATGTCCCCATGTGTCTCTCTCCTTCCTCAAAATGTTATGTGTCCTGGGCTTTATGTAGGCGATTAAGAGAAGGTTAAAAAGCACCCCCCCCCAAAAAAACTGATCGGCAGAGTTTGTGCAACTGTTTTGCAATCCGCAGAGCCTCCGTCTGCTTGCGTGTCAGCTGCCCCCCCCCAAAAAAACGCCGAGCCAGCCAAGTTGCCTAATGAATCCCAGACACGTGTGTGTCCCCCCCCCCCACGTCCCCCGCCAGCCCCACAGTCCTCGCAGGAAGTGGCGAGTGGAAGCGGCCAAGATTTGCAGCGAGACAGGGATAAGAAGCGGGGAAGGGGAGGAAGGGGGAGGCCTGTTGCTCCAGAAGACCCCCCCCCTAAAAAATCACCTTCAGCTGACCCCGGAGCCCTACTCAGAGCAGACCGTATCTGTTGCATTTCAATGGGTCTACTCTAAGTAGGACTGAGATCTGAGACGAGCCCGGAAAAGGACCGGTCTCGGGTCAGGAGAAAGGGGAGGCTTGAGAGGGGCTAGGAAATATGTGCGCACCCCCAAATTTTGCCCTCCTCCCCCCGCAAAAGATGCTCACAGAACACAACAGCCTCCTGTTCCTCCTCCTTCCCGCTCCTTCCTCCCCCCACCCATTAAATCAAGAGATTTCTCCCCTGCTGGGTAATTAATGGAGTCGCTTCGGTTTTAATTTCCTTCCAGGCGTCGGATTGGCTCTGGAGCTCTCTTGCTTGGGGGAGCTGGACTCAGGGGGTGAGGTGGGGAGGGCAGGGAAGCAGGGCCTCCTGCGGGGAGATGATTGCCGGCGCAGAGAGCTTCATCGCCAGAGCTGCTCGCCCCATCTAAGCTCTGGAGTGTGTGTTTTTCGGCATGCCAGGACGCCTGGGTTCTGAACAACCCGGACGCCTGAGTCCCGTATTCCCCAGGTGTCTGGGTTCCTCACACCCCGGACGCCTGGGTCCCGTATTCCCCAGGTGTCTGGGTTCCTCACACCCCGGACGCCTGGGTCCTGTATTTCCCAGTTGTTTTGAGTTCCTCACACCCCGGACGCCCGGGTCCCATATTCCCCAAGTGTCTGGGTTCCTCACCCCCCCCCCGGACACCTGGGTCCTGTATTCTCTAGACACCTGGGTTTTGTGTGCCCTGGACTTACTTATTTAACTAGAAGGTGTGCTTGTGTGTGTATGAAAAGGTCTTTTCTACCCTACAAGCTCAAATATGAGATAAGAGGGGGAAATACGCTTTTTTAAAAGGTTCTGAGATATGGGGCACTCAGGTGACATCACCCGATTTTAAGTTACGTAAGTGATGAGGAAAGGATTGAGGGGAGATATTTAGAGGCCTCCCGTATCCGTTCCATCCTTGACTTTGGCATCTTTTACCCCTCCGGAAAAACCCTTCGCTTAGAGTAGAGGGAGCCTGTGGAAATCAAGTTCCTATTGGTCTCCCCTCAGGTCTTGGATTATTGAAAGGACCATGGCTGAAGATCTAGGAGGACCATGGCTGAAGTTGCAGAAATTGCTCCCTCATCAAATAAACAGAAGCCACGTTTCCACCATGCATCTTGCTTTGAACGGTCATGGCTCCCCGCCCAAAGAATTATGGGAACCGTAGTATGTTTTAGGGTGCTGAGAGGTGGAAGAAGGACCCCCCTCACCCGTATACCCCCCCCAGAACTACGATTCTCAGAGTGGTTTAATGACCAATCCCTCTTCACGGGGAACCCTGGGAACCGTAGCTCTGAGAGGGCAAACGGGGGTCTCAGCACCCTTATCAGACGACCCGTTCCCAGAATCCTTTGGGAGAAGCCATGACTGTTCAAAGTTGCATTATAGAGCTTTAAATGGCACAGCGTGAGCGTGGCCCGGAGTTGGTTCGATTTCAACCCTTCGGGCTCGACATAAAAACCGCAGCTGCGTTTGTTAAGGGAGGGTCAAATTCTGCCCCGGGAGAATGACACACACACATAAAAAAAAGGAAAGGTTTCTTGGTTCGCACGGAGACCATCCCTCTCAAAAGCCATAAAGGGGAGAGTGGGTTTTATACACAGTCTCTGGAAATAATACAAAGAGAGCGGCAGGGGGTTGGTTAACCGTAACAAGACCTTCCGCCGCCCACCCCTGCCGTAAATGATGGGAGTGGGATGTTGGTGGGATGGATGAGGAAATGGCGCTTGACATGACAGGAAGTGAGCAGTGATTTGTCCCTTGTTAGTTTTGAAAACCAGTTTGTGGGAATTCCCGCATTCCCCAGACGACAGAAGCGGAGGGTATGGGGTTCCACTCTTCCTCCTCCTCCTCCTGTTGCTTTTGAGGAAAGAGTTTGCCCCTGTTTAAGAGAATAAACCTTCAATGGACTTGGCCGGCAGCCATCTTGGGCCTAAGCAACCGGAGGCTGGTAACCGTGGCAACGGGGAAAGGCCTTGAACGGAGGCGGCTTTGTCCCAAGGGGTCTTTTGAGACCCTCGCGATGGAGAAAATAGGACCATCCTGTCATCAGTTCACATACCAGTAGCCTTTTTGCTAAAAGAAACAACCACTGGAAGCTGACTGGATCCTCTCAAGATGGCGCCTCTGATTGGACGTCAACGTGGAGGATCCCAAGATCCAATGGCTTGGTCCTGCTTAGGGCAGACGCGTTGAAATTGACATAGACATGGCCAACGCAGAGGTCTATTAATTTCAACGCCTCCACTAGCAACAGAGCTAACCCAACAAATCCAATGTTGAACCGCCATGATAGTCCCATCCAATATGGTGGCCTTCCCCCATTTGAACCTCAATGGCCAAGACAGGCTTTTGAGTGTTGACAAGGCTGACCTCTACGCCACCGCTAGAGCGTGGGGCAGCGGGTGATTGGGTTTTTGGGGGCGGAATAAGCGGCGGAAGGAGACTGGAGGGGTAGAAAGGACAAGGAGCTTGGGGAAGGAGGGGAGACGGACGTACTGACCATATGCAGAGTCGCTGGTGCCATCGCGGCTCCCGGGGGCCGTTACGACATCTAAAAAGCGAAGGGGGAGACAAGAGACTGGGTCGGGGATAAAGGCAGAGGAACAGGGTGCTCCTAGGCAGCTAAGCATGGGGCAATCTGGAAAGGAAGAAGCCATTTGCTTGTGCGTGGAGACATCAGCCCTGGCCCTCCGGGTCTCTCCATCTGGCCCTTGGAAGCCTCCTCAGACTACTCATGGCCCCTACTTCACGCCCCGAGTGTCTTCTCCACCCTCGAACCCAAGACAGCGCCTCTCGCCAAGAAACGAGTCCGCTGTGCAACCACTTTTTCCTACGGTCCCGTCCGCCCCAGAATGTGGCCCTCGGGACAGTTGCTTGGAAGCGGATGTGGCCCTCGGGAATTAGCGGGTGGAAAGGGCCAGAGAGGCATTTTAGTGGAGCGTCAAAAACAAGCTGACTCGGTGGTCAACGTCTCGGAGTTCCATGAGGGACTCAATGGGGTCAGTGGAGAAATCTGGAGTGCGGCCAACTCAAGGCAAAAAAGGGAGAAAAACCCTCTTTAGGGGACGAGCCGTTATTTCCTACACAAAACAGCTTTTCAGACGCCCGCCAACGGAGCCGATGTTTCTGTGCGCCAGCAACAGGAAAAGGACACACGCCCAGCCATTTTCGTTCGGCTCAGTGACTTTTATAGCAGGATCGGAACTCAGAGCAAGCACCGGTCCTCTGTGCCAAAACAGCAATGTGGCTTCCTGGCCGGTCCGGCTGTGCAAAAGACCCCCTTACCCCCAGAAGACTCTCACCTTGGCAGTTCCCCACGTACTTGACGGAGCCTTCGACGTCTTGCTCAAAGCCGCCTCTGTGGATGGAGGTGGGGGAGCGAGAGAGACAAGGGTGGAAGAGAGAAATCTCATTAAAACGGAGCTTGCCGGCTTGATTAAATCCTCCGCTAATTAATCAATTGGCTGGCACTCAGGGAAAAAACGAGGTGGGAAATTAAAGAAAGCAGAACCCGACAAGTTACGAGCCCCCAAAGAGCCAGACAATTCACCCTTCTGTTCCCTTCCTTCGCCAGTCAGAGATGTTTGAGGAAACATGCCGGCATGGGATGGCTGTGGGTCAAGGAGAATATTTAGAAAATGGAGCATTGTGGGGGTCTGGGGGTTTGCGGAGAGGGAGGAGGGATGGGATTCGGGGTGAGGGGCGAAAAGAAGCTCTTCGCAAAATCAGCCAAGTTCTTCGGTGACCCTAAAGGCCCCTTTGGTTCATTGTTTCCAAGCAACAGAAAGTCAAGTTTGTAGTCCTCATGGTGAGGCAGAAAGGACGCTGGGGCAGAGACAGTTGAGGATGCTCAAACTGACCGGGCGGGGGGGGGTGCGTTCTTGGGGTTTCTAGGAAGCACCATCAGATCCAAAAGTGGGGGTGGGGGTGGGGTAGAAGAAATGAGGAGGAATTGGGCTTTATCTGTTAAATAAATCTTTACGTAGCCTGCTCCCCCTGTGTGCATTCAAAATGGTTCGCAGCGGAGGGAACAGCAAACTTGCATGTACTTCCAGCTACCGAGATAGGAAATCATTAAATGCAGGAGGGGAAAGAAGCAAAAGCATATAGTGTATTTAAAAAAAAAAACCCTCAAGAAAATGCATCTGTCAGCTGGAAGAGAATCTCTTCAGGAGTTTGGTCCAATTGAGAGAAATAAGATGCTTTTACAGCCCTTATTTATTTAACAGAATGTGTAAGGCCACTGAATCGTAAAAACTTCTAAGCGGCTTGCCGAAAATATGAAATATACATTAAGGCGATCATAAAACATTCATTAAGATGATTGATAAGAGTCAGAAACAAGTTTCACCCAAAAGCAAATTATAAATGTAACCAGTAGTTGAAATGTACGTCGTAAAACGAAATTACGTATTAAAATGCGCGGTCCTGACATATCTAAATAGGTTCATCTCCTAGCAAATAGAAGGGGAAGAAATGGAGGCAGTGAGAGATTTTACTTTCTTGGGCTCCATGATCACTGCAGATGGTGACAGCAGTCACAAAATTAAAAGATGCCTGCTTCTTGGGAGAAAAGCAATGACAAACCTAGACAGCATCTTAAAAAGCAGAGACATCACCTTGCCGACAAAGGTCCGTATAGTTAAAGCTATGGTTTTCCCAGTTGTGATGTATGGAAGTGAGAGCTGGACCATAAAGAAGGCTGATCGCCGAAGAATGGATGCTATTGAATTCTGGTGCTGGAGGAGACTCTTGAGAGTCCCATGGATTGCAAGAAGATCAAACCTCTCCATTCTGAAGGAAATCAGCCCTGAGTGCTCACTGGAAGGACAGATCCTGAAGCTGAAGCTCCAAGACTTTGGCCACCTCATGAGAAGAGAAGACTCCCTGGAAAAGACCCTGATGCTGGGAAAGATGGAGGACACAAGGAGAAGGGGATGACGGAGGACGAGATGGTTGGATAGTGTTCTTGAAGCTACCAGCATGAGTTTGACCAAACTGCAGCAGGCAGTGGAAGACAGGAGGGCCTGGCGTGCTCTGGTCCAGGGGGTCACGAAGAGTCGGACACGACTAAACGACTAAACAACAGCAACAACAAATCAGAAGTTTTTAGTAGGCGCTGAAAACAATGCAGTGAAGGCTGTTGTCAATGGGCAGGGACTTCCAAAGTTTAGCAGATACCACACTGAAGAAGAAGAAAAGATATCCAGAAGCAGGTGTGGGGAACTGTCGCCCCTCCCTATGTGGCTGAACTACAACTCCCATCATCATCCCTGACCGCTGGCCATGCTTGCTAAGGCTGATGGGAGATGTAGTTCAAAATATCTGGAGGGCAGAAGGTTGCAGGCAGTGTAAGAAAGAGGAAAGGGAGTCAGAAGCCAAAGAATGAATGAGAAAACTGGGTGTTGGAAAAGGAAGGAGCGAAAGGAAAAGGGGTGTCAGAGGGATAGATATAACATATACCGTATTTTTCGCCCCATAGGGTGCACCGGCCCATAGGGCGCACCTAGTTTTTTGGGGGGGAAATGAAGGGGAAAAAATTATTTTTCCCCCAGGCGCGGGGCTGGGGTGGGGGAAGCCGTGAGCTTCCCCCGGCACCAGCCCCCAGAACAGGCTGCTCTCCGCAAGCCATGGGAGGGCTCCCGTGGCTTGTGCAGAGCTACCCGAAGCCTGGGGCGCAACTGCTCAGTGTGCCCCAGGCTTCGGGATGCAGGCAGCTCTCTGCAAGCCGTGGGAGCCTGACGGGAACTTCCACGGGCTCCCAAGGCTTGCGGATAGCTTCCTGAAGCCTGCATTTGCCCCATAGGATGCACACACATTTCCCCTTCATTTTTGGAGGGGGAAAAGTGCGTCCTATAGGGCGAAAAATACGGTATGTTCAAAAATACAGTAAAGGTTCACTATCTATGCTAGCATCTGATTGATGTTGGAGAGAAACTGAGTTGAGAAATAAGATTAAGTGTACGTATTGATATGGGAATGTATTAGACAAAATGTAAAGAAATATACAATAATAAGAGTACGTTCATTTGTAAAAAAGGAATATACAGCAGGATTGACAGGAAGTCCGTAGTGTTGGTACATATATGATTTTGGAATAGCTTTTTGTCTTGGTTTTTTCCTTTTTCCTTTCTTTCGGTATATAAATTTTGTATATAAACTTTGCATACACGTTGGAAATTATATTATAACGAGCCTTATAATGTAATATGACAATGTATGCAATATGTAACGTAAGAACGTTGATAAATAAATAAAATGGAAACAAAAACAAAACAAAAGGAAAAGCGGTGTCAGAAAGTGAGGAAAGGAAGGAAGGAAGGAAGGAAGGAAGGAAGGAAGGAAGGAAAGGGGTATCAGGAAGAGTAAGAAAAGGGAGGTGTTAGAAAAGGAGGAGGAGAGAGAGGAAGAAGAGGTGGCAGAAAAAGAGAGAGAAAGCGGGGCAATTAAAGGAAAACTTTTAGAGAGACAAAGGTCCTTGGCATAGCTGTCAACCGTCCCTTATTTGGCGGGAAAATCCCTTATCCCAGTGCCGTGTCCCGCTGCTGTCCCTTATTGATGATGTCCCTTAAATTTCCCGGGTTTCAAAGGAAGCAGCTCCTCTCCCTCCCTCCCTGCCGGCCAGGGAGGAGGGAGGCTCCAACTGTGTTGCTTGGCTGCATTGCTCACCCAATAAGGAGTCTCAGAACGACTGGGGGGTGGAGCTTGCATGCCTTGTGCCGATCAAATCGGCCGCGTTGCCTGGGGACTCGCCTTTGCTCAGCGCTTCCCAGCGGAGAGGGGACGGTGCTTTTCCTTGCTGCATCCCCTTTGCCGGGTTGCTGCGCTGTGGGAACCACCGCTTGAGGCTTCGTTTGGCTGCTGGTTGACTAATATCCCTTATTTTGGCTGCTGATCCCTTATTTTCAAATCTGTAAGTTGACAGCTATGCTCCTTGCCCACCTGCTTTGTAAGAACAGGGATGGCCGCCCCCCAAACCACCTCACCTGATCTCGCTGCTGAACGCAACGCAGGCCCCCGGGCTCAGCCAAATGCAGTACGGATCGCGGGATCCCAGGCAGCTCCTGCAAACGGAGAAGGAAATAAACGTGTTCACTCGGAAAGTGGGAAGGTCAAACTGTGCCCCTGAAGGACCAGGTGCGCAGCCTGGGAGTCATTTTGGACTCACAGCTGTCCATGGAGGCGCAGGTTAATTCTGTGCCCAGGGCAGCTGTCTACCAGCTCCATCTGGTACACAGGATGAGACCCTACCTGCCCGCAGACTGTCTTGCCAGAGTGGTGCATGCTCTGGTTATCTCCCGCTTGGACTACTGCAATGCGCTCTACGTGGGGCTACCTTTGAAGGTGACTCAGAAACTACAACTAATCCAGAATGTGGCAGTTAGACTGGTGACTGGGAGCGGCTGCTGAGACCATATAACACTGGTCCTGTGAGATCTGCATTGGCTCCCAGTACGTTTCTGAGCACAATTCAAAGTGTTGGTGCTGACCTTTAAAGCCCTAAATGGCCTTGGTCCTATATACCTGAAAGAGCATCTCCACCCCCATTGTTCTACCCAGACGCTGAGGTCTAGCACCGAGGGCCTTCTGGCGGTTCCCAGGGAACCAGGCAGAGGGCCTTCTCGGTGGTGGCGCCCACCTTGTGGAACGCCCTCCCACCAGTTGTCAAAGAGAAAAATAACTACCAAACTTTTAGAAGACATCTGAAGGCAGCCCTGTTTAGGGAAGCTTTTAATGTTTGAGGCATTACTGTATTTTAATATTTGGTTGGAAGCCGCCCTGAGTGGCTGGGGAAGCCCAGCCAGATGGGCGGGTATAAATAATACATTATTATTATTATTATTATTATTATTATTATTATTTGTGTGTGTGTGCAGGGGAAGTGGGATATGAATGCAACAAACACACATGCCAGCTTTCGTTTTGCTCTAGCCACTAGTCACCGCTTCCCTGCCCCGATTTCTGCAGAGCTGACGGGAAGGCGAGCCAGGATGCCGCCCTCTGTTGGCGCAGAGGCTGCTTCTCTCCCTCCTTCTCCGCCCCTAGAGATCTTTGGGTCCCTGCCACGCTGGGATTTAGAAAGGGGGACGTGGCCTTTAGGAGAGCGAGATTGCAGCTGGCTCAGTTGACCATTAAAGGAAGTGGGCAGCTGCGGCCAGAATATCACGGCGAGCGGCATTTCCTGGAAGCGGCGAGGTCCGGCAGCCCACACCTGTTCAGGGCAGGAGGGGCTGGGTGGGACGGGTCACGCAAGGTGAATCAGGGGGCCGTAGGCAGCCCCTTGTAAGGACCTTACAAACACACACACACACACACACACACAACCTCTGTTGCCATGTCGCAGCGTGTCGAATGTTTCAGCTATCAAATTCCAAAAAGGAGGGGTGCTAAAAAAAATTGCAGCATCCTTGGGAATTCAAAAGACATTTTGGTTGAATTTATATCATATATATATATATATATATATATATATATATATATATACACACACACACACACACACACACACACACACACATATATATTCGTTATTTTTGTTGTTGCTGCTGTGTGGAATATATATATATTAGTATTTTCCACACAGCAGCAACAACAAAAATAATGAAAATTAACAATACACAAAACACAAAAACAAGCATTCTAAAAAACCCACACAAATCCAAATCTTACAAATTAATAATATAAACACTAAAAAGAAAAACAAACAGTGACTTCCACCAATCCGTCCTTTACCTCTCATTGTGCCTTCCAGTTTTCCTTATCATCTCTATCCTAACATCTAGCTATAAATCCCTCTTTCTTCTCCTTTCACTTCACAAGGTTATTCCAGACTCAGCCAGATTTCTGTCCTCGAACCTTGGCTTTTAAGGTATTCGTTTAGACACTCCCATTCCTTTTTCGGTTTCCGTCTTATTATATCTGCCAATTTGGCCAATTCTAAATATTCTGAAGGCTTACATAATATAATTTAGTTTCGCTTGTTAAGATTGCACAGAAATCATTAAAGGTGATTGCCAATGATAACCGCAGTCAACTCCCATGCAAAAAAAAAGCAAGAAAAAAAAGGCCTGCAAACACTCCCTAAAACTTTAGAAAAAACCAAAACTACACCAGAGAGGGATGCTGGTCTAATCGGCCTCCCACCTTTGGCTGGTTCTTCCTAGGTTCTTAGGAAGCCTTGGAGAGCCGGGTAGCATACAGACAAACAGGCTGATTTGGTATAAGAGACCTCCCTAGGCTCCTGTTTCAAATGAGCCCTTGGAATCATGAGGACCGGAAACTTGGCTTTATTTTTAGGAAGAACACCTGCTTTGTTGGGGGCGAGGAGAGGCCCCAGGTTCAATCTGCAGGTATGGGGCTGGGAGAAAGTATTGTATAATAATAATAATAATAATAATAATAATAATAAATTTTTTTACTTATATCCTGCCCTCCCCAGACGAAGCCGGGCTTAGAGTGGCTAACAACAGTAAAAATAACACAGCATTCTAAAATCAATTCATTCTAAAATCAATTCAGAATCAAATTGATGGCAACCATTGGGCTAGAGTTCTGTGAAGAATTGCCAAAGGAGGGGGTCAGGCTGTGCCTTGGCCCAAGGCCTGGTGGAACAGCTCCATCTTGCAGGCCCTGTGGAAAGATGTCAAGTCCCGCAGGGCCCTAGTCTCTTGGGACAGAGCGTTCCACCAAGTCGGGGCCACGGCCAAAAAAGCCCTGACTCTGGTTGAGGCCAGCCTAACCTCCCTGTGGCCCAGGACCTCCAAGATGTTTTTGTTTGAAGACCGTAAGGTCCTCCGTGGGACATACCAGGAGAGACGGTCCCGTAGGTACGAGGGTCTTAGGCTGTATAGGGCTTTAAAGGTTAAAACCAGCACCTTAAACCTGATCCTGTACTCCACTGGGAGCCAGTGCAGTTGGTAAAGCACTGAATGAATGTGATCCCATGGCAGGGACCCCGTAAGGAGTCTCGCCGCAGCATTCTGCACCCGCTGGAGTTTCTGGGTCAGCTTCAAGGGCAGCCCCGCGTAGAGCGAGTTACAATAATCCAGTCTGGAGGTGACCGTCACGTGGATCACTGTGGCCCGATCAGGGCGAGAGAGGTAAGGAGCCAACTGCTTAGCGAGTTGTGGCCAGTCAGCGTAGATGGGCAGAGTTAGGAAAGGAGGAAGAGGCAGAAAGCAGCAAAATTAGGTTATCCCACTAACCTGCGGCAGGCGCTGTAGGCAGCGCAGCGACTGAGAGGGACTCGCACCACGCACCCAGAGAAGGCCACGTAAACAGCGTGGTTGGCTTTGTCAATTTCGAGCCCCAGGACGCGCCGGTCTTCCCTCCTGACGCTACACCTGGGATGGGGGCGGAGAAAGGAAGAGAACACCAAAGAAACGCAAGATTATCGAAATCAAATCAAGCATTGCAGCGGGTTGGGCTGGATGACCCCTGGGGTCCCTTTCCAACTGCACAGTTTGATACAATAATCTTTATTGTTATTGTCCCATACAGAACAACGAAATTGAAAAAATCTACATCAGGCATTCAAAAACCAACCAGCCTGCTATCCCAGCCTGGTTAGCCCCCTAAAAACTCTGATACCCCATAATTAAATACAATATACTCCCATAGAGACTCCTTACACTGCGATTAAAACCAAAATCACATTTGGATAAAAACTGTTTCTCGGCTAGTCCTAGTCTTTATAACCGTGGACCTTCTTCCAGAAGGCAGAAGCTGAAAGAGGTCATTTCCGGGGTGCGCACTATCCTGCGCTATCTCTGCAGCTTTCTTATGGCACCTGGAAGCAGAGATTTGATCCAAGGTGGGAAGTGTGCACCCAATTATTCTCTCCGCAGTCTTTACAACCCTGGACAGCATTGTTTTTTCCCTGACCATGAAGTTCCCAAACCTGTGTTCTGCGATTCTCAGTCCATCTCTCTACCAGATGTCCGGTCAGAAAATTTCCCCTACGGGAAATTCCCAAGACATCTGGAGGGCCGAGTTTGGGGAGTTTGGGTTAGGCCTGCAACCTTTCTCAACCTGTGGGTCCCCAGATGTTGTTGAACTACAACTCCCATCACCCCTAGCTAGCAAGGCCAGAGCTCAGGGATGATGGGAGTTGTAGTCCAACAACATCTGGGGACCCACAGGTTGAGAACCGCTGGGTTAGGGTCTTTAGAGTATGCCACGTAAGAGGAAATGGTCGTGTTTTATTAGGCATTTTAGCTGCGGTTGCAGAAAATTCAGGGAATGTGGGGGTCGGGTGAGCGGGGTCAGCGGATGGGTGGGCAGAGGGCACCCCAGGGAGATAAGGAAATGGCGACAGGAAGTTGCGCAGAAGGGGGGTAGGAAACGGCTCGCCTCTCCAAACTCCTTGAAGCGCAAAGAAATTAAAAATGCTAAGACAGAACCCTTTCCCTCCTCCAGACTCCGATAAGATAAGGATGTTATTGCCAATTAAACTAGCTGTTCTATTTTTGCCTCGGTGGCTCCTGCCGATAATATTTAGAAGGCTAAAAACAGCAGAATTAAGGGGAGTTTGCATAATACGTGTGTGTGTGTGTGTGTGTGTGTGTGTGTGTGTGTCTGGAATCGTAGGGGGTAACACCCCCCCCCAAAAAAACCTACCCTCCATGCCCCTTTGCTGAGACGGGAAGCCAAAAGAGACCTTTTACGCCTCCTCAGATGCAGTAAATTTCCCCACGCTAGAACACCTGCAAATGTGGTTAGTAAGGCTGGGGAGAAGGTTTCAAATTCAAAATAAAACAGGTTCCTGCTGCGCGAAGAAGGAGCCTAATTGAAAAGATAGTGTGGGTGGGGAAGGGCAGAGTTGATCTTGCCGGAGGCGGGGAGGTTCTGCCAGGCTTGGGCTTTTAAAAATATTTTTTAAGAGAAAGACTTGAAAGCCGTGTGATGAAAGGTACCATTTGCTGGGAAGTGCCCAGGTTATCATTTCCCCCTCCACTGATGTCTTGGTCAAACAGGTCCAGCTGGCTTCTGAGAAGCACGACAAAAACCTGCTGGACCTGATGTAGTAGGATAACAAAACTTGGAGGTGGACTGATGCCGTTCCCTTTCAGGCACTCTCACATTTCTCATTGTTTCCTAGTTTTTAAGTTCAGTTTGCCACAATTTTTCTCTCCCAAAAGTCCTCACAAAAAACATCAGTGGTTTAGTTAGTGTACGGTGCAACAGACAGTTTTTCCCCCCTCCAATTCAGTTCCGCCCCCCCCCCCGTAATGTGTGGTTTTTCTTTGTTTTTTTCACTAACCAATGCATTTTAATGCACACATTTTTTTCCAGAGTTGGCGAAACTCTATTGCAAAATTCGGAGAAGAGTGGATTTCAAAGGATAGCTGTGCCACAGTTCACATATTGCTGTGAATTAGGCAAATGCACATTAATATACCAAGCAAATAGAAAAGTGCATTCAATTCCACATTATGTTTTGCATTGAAATGTGCATTCAGTTCCACATGACGTTTTGCATTGAAATGTGTATTCAATTCCACATTAAGTTTTGCATTGAAATGTGCATTCAATTCCACATTATGTTTCGCACTGAAATGTGCATTCAGTTCCACATTACGTTTCACATTTCTCTATTTAAATGGCCATTAAAACCCATTAAGATCGGCACTTCACACTGAGATTTGCATTAGATTTTGCTTTAAGTTTTGCATTTTGCCTTCAGATGTGCATCAAATTTTGCATTAGAATGCAGACCAAACCAAATTCTGCCCCCATCCCAACTGTCAACGCTCTGGAAGGAAACAGTGGCTGAGCTCCAATCCTGCAAGCAGAAGGCCTCAGGTTCAGCCCCATATATCTCCAAATTAAAGGATGGAAATAAAAGAGCGTGCATGGAAACAGAGGGGCAGAACTCACAGCGATGGGTTGTAGACAGAGATTTCCTCCAGCAGCAAAGTCTCGACCGTGGAATTCTCGGTGGTGGCGGAAAGGACCTTCAGCACCGTGCCATCTTCTGAGCCCAGAAAGAGGACCGTGTAATTTCGAAAGGGGCCGGCCGTTGTGTCCACAGCCAGACGGGTCAGCTTGTACCTGGGAGGGGAATGGAAGGAGCCAGGAGAAAAGACCACACTTTGTAGATTTTGCAAGGCTTGTTTTAAAGAACTTGCAAAAGGGGACAAGGCTTTCAAAAGCTGGCGGTTCAGGTTGTACGATGCTTCGTTTAAAAGAAGGTTTCGCAGGAGAATTTACCCAGCCGCTAGCTAGCAGCTCAGGTTCTGCAAGGCTTGTTTTAAAGGCCCTGGTTCACAAGGGGAGATTTCTCCCTCGCTAGCAGCTCAGGTTCTGCAAGGCTTATTCTAAAGACGCTTGTTCACAAGGGGAGATTTCTCCCTAGCTAGCAGCTCAGGTTCTGCAAGGCTTGTTTTAAAGGCGCTTGTTCACAAGGGGAGATTTCTCCCTAGCTAGCAGCTCAGGTTCTGCAAGGCTTGTTTTAAAGACGCTTGTTCGCAAGGGGAGATTTCTCCCTAGCTAGCAGCTCAGGTTCTGCAAGGCTTATTTTAAAGGCGCTGGTTCACAAGGGGAGATTTCTCCCTCGCTAGCAGCCCAGGTTCTGCAAGGCTTATTTTAAAGGCACTGGTTCACAAGGGGAGATTTCTCCCTCGCTAGCAGCCCAGGTTCTGCAAGGCTTATTTTAAAGGCGCTGGTTCACAAGGGGAGATTTCTCCCTCGCTAGCAGCTCAGGTTCTGCAAGGCTTGTTTTCAGGTGAACTTCTTCCCTTCAGCTAGCAGCTCAGGTTCTGCGTGGCTTCTCTTCCAAGAAAAGGAAAGCTCAGGTCTTGCAAAGCTTCCCCCAAAATGGCTACTATCGAGGGGAAAGCCAACCTCAGTGGAAACAGAGCTAACTCAAGAGAAAGGAATACCAGGAGCAGAGGGGGAAATTCAACAGAACGGCACATGAGCTCCCAAACCTGGCTGTATCCATGACTGGCAAACATTTACCTGCTGGTGGTCTTCGTAAACCAGGGCTGCTCCGTGACCGAGGGCACAGCTTCATCGAGGAGAGGGAAGGCCTTGATGAACCCAAGCATCTCGTCCGGGAAGCTGTTGGAGGTTTTGAAGCCGGACGCTTTCCCGATACCAGCACAGCAGCCCGGCCTGGAAGGGAAGTGGGAGATCCGGAGTCAGGACCGAGTGGGCGTGGTAGGAAGAAACATATAAACTGAAGAACCACACACATAACCTGTTAGGATATTTCCGTTCCACCTTAAAAGGGAGCAGGATGTTTGTGTCACAGCCTGCGCATTTCCTGTCTCACAGGATGTTTCTGTTGTGTCTTTGCTTTCGTTCTCTCTCTCTCTCTCTCTGCCGGAAACTCTCAAGCAAGCAGTCATGGTTTTCTTTGTTCTGACCAACGCTAAATAACCTTCTATATAATGCTCTCCTGACTGCATCTTTCGCTGTGTGCATATCTGCTGATAAGAGCGTGCATCGGCTCTAGAATGTGGGAAGCTATTTCTAGAGCTCCTGTCGCTAATTGCTGATACTGCGTGTCTACGGGAGATCGATGGACGTCCGGAGACGACGTGGAGTCAAGATGGACTTTGTCTCCCTGGCAGTATCCCAACAAACCCAAACTCCAAGCCCCACTCCTGCTTCTGCACACAGATTTCTACACACCCTGCCTACATGTTTGGACAATGAGGACTAGAATCTTGCTATTTTTTAAAATTGTGATGTGCTTGCAGGCCTCTGCACATGTTTATGTGTGTGAGTCAACGAATATTTGAAATTTTGAGAGACAAGGCTGATGGTGCATTTCCAGTTCTGGGCATGGCTGATTTCTTTACACTCTCTGCCTTCCAAACATTTCTTTACAGTGGTACCTCGGGTTACATACGCTTCAGGTTACAGACGCTTCAGGTTACAGACTCCGCTAACCCAGAAATAGCACCTCGGGTTAAGAACTTTGCTTCAGGATGAGAACAGAAATCGGGCTCCGGTGGCGCGGTAGCAGCAGGAGGCCCCATTAGCTAAAGTGGTGCTTCAGGTTAAGAACAGTTTCAGGTTAAGAACGAAGCTCCGGAACGAATTAAGTTCATAACCCGAGGTAGAATCATAGAATCATAGAGTTGGAAGAGACCACAAGGGCCATCGAGTCCAACCCCCTGCCAAGCAGGAAACACCATCAGAGCACTCCTGACATATGGTTGTCAAGCCTCTGCTTAAAGACCTCCAAAGAAGGAGACTCCACCACACTCCTTGGCAGCAAATTCCACTGTCGAACAGCTCTTACTGTCAGGAAGTTCTTCCTAATGTTTAGGTGGAATCTTCTTTCTTGTAGTTTGCATCCATTGCTCCGTGTCCGCTTCTCTGGAGCAGCAGAAAACAACCTTTCTCCCTCCTCTATGTGACATCCTTTTATATATTTGAACATGGCTATCATATCACCCTTAACCTCCTCTTCTCCAGGCTAAACATGCCCAGCTCCCTTAGCCGTTCCTCATAAGGCATTGTTTCCAGGCCTTTGGCCATTTTGGTTGCCCTCCTCTGGACACGTTCCAGTTTGTCAGTGTCCTTCTTGAACTGTGGTGCCCAGAAGGTACCACTGTACTTGAACCATGCAGCTTAAAAAAACTAAGAAAAAACCCTGATCTTTGGAGGAACATATACAATCATACCTCGGGTTGCGAACGCTGTGGGTTGCGAGTTTTCAGGTTATGGATGCGCCAAACCCGGAAGTACCGGAATGGGTTTTGGCGCTCGCGCATGCGCAGAGACCCTAAATCATGCTTTGCGCATGGGCAGAAGCGCCGAATTGTGTCACGTGCGTGCGCAGATGCGGCACTGCGGGTTGCGAACGTGCCTCTCGCACGGATCACGTTGGCAAGCCGAGGTTTCACTGTATATATTATCCTAGTAATAAAGTTCTGTAAACCAGAAAGTGAACAGCGCTGCTTACAATTATTTAAAAGAGTGGGAGAGGAGGTTAGCAACGGCTGAGGATGCAGTTTCAAAAACAGCTGCCATCTGCTCCTCAAATTCAATTAAAAAAAAGAGAAAAAGGCAACATGTACCAGAGAGAAATCTCTCCTTGCATTGCATGACAGTCTGCATGCTCTGCCCAAATGATGTGAAGAATTGCTACTGCTTCTTCTGCGACTCTGAACAGCTAAGGACGTCAGGAGAGCTTGGTGGATCAGGCCCCTTCGAGTCCAGCATCCTGTTATCACAGGCAGGTGCCTTTTTGGAAGGAAACCTGCAAGCAGGATTCGAATAAAAGACCGCTCTCCCTTTCTTGCCTGA
This sequence comes from Podarcis tiliguerta, assembly GCF_965153285.1. NCBI lineage: Eukaryota > Metazoa > Chordata > Lepidosauria > Squamata > Lacertidae > Podarcis > Podarcis tiliguerta. Next base: position 4,144,081 of record NC_139549.1, read on the forward strand.
AGGCGGGCACTCCTCCTGCGAGTACTCAGGTCCCTCCTTCTCTCGGACCTCAGTCTCTGCAGCTCGGGAGACGTTGGTGGGTTACTAGACCCAGAAGCTACCTCAGCCTCTCCTGACCCAACTGGTAGTGGAGCAGCTGTAAGTGATGGCCCAGCTGGAGGCAACGAGGTCATCCCCGCATCTGGAGCCAGGGCAGGATCAGGCCCCGGACTCGGCCCAGCTGGTGCTTGTTGCAGGGGAGCCTGTGCAGAATGGGACTCTTCAGGATCAGGCCCCAGACTAGGTTCAGCTGCCGCCTGAGGCAAAGGATCCACTGCGAACTGAGACTCCTCTGGCTCTGAGTCCAAGTCCCAGGCCATCACACCAGCGCTGCATATGCTTAAACGCTGCTCACATCTGGCATGAGGCCTGAGAGAGATTACCCCCTGTGGGAATATGCTACCATTGACAAGGAAAAAGAGCTTCTCTGCCCCCAATCTGTCAGTTCCAGGGGTGGGTGGGTGGGCAGGCAGGGGACGTTCCTACCTCGGCCGTGGTACTTTCTCCTCTGGGATGGGGGTCCAAGCCGCATCCGCGTTCCTCTGCTCCTTGAACTTGCCGTTGAAGACCCTCTCTACTTCATCCATGTAGAAGGCGCAGACAGCCGAGCCCGTGATGCTGGATGCAGAGGAGAGCAAGAACAGGGCAATCAGTGAGGACTAGCAACTTGCGACGTCTCCCCCCCCATATTTTATTACATTTCAAAAATTTCACATATATAATGATTTGTTTTGTTTTGTCGACTTCCCACCCCATTTTCCATGGTTTTTGTTTTTTTAAATTTCTCCCCCTTACTTCACCCTGTCTTCTCCCTATCATAACCACAATACAATAACAATAACATTTTAGAGAAGTTTTTAATGTCTGATGCTGTATTGTTTTTAATATTCAGTTGGAAGCTGCCCAGAGTGACTGGGGAAACCCAGCCAGATGGGTGGGGTATAAATATTATTATTATTATTGTTGTTGTTGTTGTTGTTGTTGTTGTTGTTAAATTATTATCTCTAACTCCTTCTGTAGCTCAGAGTTCGAATCCTGCTTGTGAATTCATCATGCTATAATGTTTCTTTAAATATTAAAAAAAGGAAAAAGCTTCCATTCTTCCACAAAGAATCTTCATTGGGTTCTCTTATTTTGGCTGTTAACTTTGCCAATTCTGCATAGCTCATCGCTCTAATGATCCATTCTTCTTTGGTGGAAATTTCTCCTTCCTTCCATTTTTGTGCATAAAGGATCCTAGCTGCTGTTGTTGCATGCATAAACCATGCGCCGTCTTTAGGAGGGAGAGCTCTCGGCAGCAGAGCAGCCACGCAGACAGTCACAAATTCAATTTCCAGGAATGACCCGGGAACATCCCCTAGACAGCTGCTGCCAGTCAGTGTGGACAATATTGTGCTACATGAACCAACGGTCCGTCTCCCTCTAAGGCAGCTCCCTGTATCTCTCCGAAGCAAAGCAGCCTCATCTTGTCGCGTGTTACAGCCGCTAGGATGCAAAACTGCAGCTCAGGTCTTGCAAGGCCTTGCCAGAAAGACGAGAGTCATACAAGCTAGCGGCTCGGCAAAACTTACTGACCACCTGTCCCATTCGTATCCTTCCTTTCCACCAAATGGTGGCTAATAGCAAGGAAGCCTTGTAAAAACAACTATCAGCTCAGGTTCTGCAAAGCTTATTTTAAGGCTGCCGGAAAAGAGGCAAGACTCATGCAAGCTAACAGCTCAGGTTCTGCAAGGCCCCTTTCAACCACCTGAGCTCTGCGCAAGACCCTTTAATTCCTTCTTGCTAAAAGAGAGAAGATCCCTTCGAATTAAGCGCTCAGGTTGGGCAAAGCTCGTTTTAAGGACCCAGACAAACTAGCAGCTCAGGTTCTGCAAAGTTTGGGGGAAGGCAAGGCTTTGCAGCAGCGGTTACCTGTTGGACTGGGTGGCAAAGACCCCGAAGATGGCCGGCCGGCCATTCACCTGCGTCACGTCCGTCACAGCCTGAAGGACATCGAAGTAGAAAAAGGAATCTCCAGGGACAGAGCAGTTGAGGCGAGCTTTGAGGAAGGAGGTCCAGTATTTTTCCAGCACTCGGGCAGAGCCCCCCATGTCGTTCTTGCACACCCGCCCCACCCGGGAGAAGATAACCTGGAATCGGAGACGGACGGGAGAGAGATCAGGGCGGGTTGTTTTCCCAGAGGGATAAAATGCATCTCTGTTGGAATAGCTAAACCATGAACCTTTGGATATTTAATAATGTTATCAAGTAGCTATTGCTGCTCATTAGGCTTCATTCGTCCCGTGCTATCATATCACAATCAAACAGCGTCATCATAAATTTGCTTTGTTTTTATACTGTCATGATCCACCTTGTAATAAAGAACGCCCTCCCCCCAAATTTAATAGTCTATACATTTAATAAGGGGACGCGGGTGGCGCTGTGGGTTAAACCACAGAGCCTAGGACTTGACAATCAGAAGGTCGGTGGTTCGAATCCCCGTGACGGGGTGAGCTCCCGTTGCTCGGTCCCTGCTCCTGCCAACTTGCAGTTCGAAAGCACGTCAAAGTGCAAGTAGATAAATAGGTACCGCTCCGGCGGGAAGGTAAACGGCGTTTCTGTGCGCTGCTCTGGTTCGCCAGAAGAGGCTTAGTCATGCCGGCCACATGACCCGGAAGCTGTACGCCGGCTCCCTCGGCAAATAAAGTGAGATGAGCGCCGCAACCCCAGAGTTGGTCACGACTGGACCTAATGGTCAGGGGTCCCTTTACCTTTTACATTTAATAAGCTACTGTATAAGACACACTTTTTTCTTCCCAAAAAGTAAGGGGAAATGTCTGTGCATCTTATGGAGCAAATGTGTGGTCCCTGGAGCCGAATTGCCCAGGGGCAAAAAGCACATTATGTTTTTTTTTTTCTTTGAAAGAGGGAAGAGGGTGTTGAAATAAGGCCGCTGATCGTTTGCCGATCGGGGAGAGAGATAAGGGACGCTAGAGATAAAGGAGGCTGCCTGGGAGGGGGGAGGTAAAGACAGCAAACTTGCAAAGGGGGGAAACAGGAAGACTAAAGCAATAAGGAGAGAAATTAGAAGAAAAGGAGGAGCAAAAAACTGCTCCAGCTAAGGGAAAGACACTAAGGCAAACAAGAGGGAAGAGAGTGTTGAAAGGAAACAGCTGATTGATGGGATCGGAAGAGAGATAAGGGACACTAGCGGAGGCTGCCTAGGAGGGGGGAGGTAAAAGCCCATGGATCCTCAGGATTTTTACATTGGGTCACCCCAAATTCACCATCCGATCACATAGCATGTCCATGGCTATAGCCTGCACCAAAAAAAATCACGCACCCACTGTTTCCTGGGGCTGCAATGGTGCAAAAATGTGGTTACAAAGCACAGATCCACATGGATCCTCAGGATTTTTGCATTGGGTCACCCCAAATTCACCATCAGATCACATGTCCGTGGCCACAGCATGAACCACCAAAAATCACACATCCACTGTTTTGTTCAGAATATTTTTTTTCTTGTTTTCCTCCTTTAAAAACTAGGTGCGTCTTATGGTCAGGTGCAACTTATGGAGCGAAAAATACGGTAACACACCAATGCTCCCAGTTACAGGAACAGACTATTTCTCCCAACCAAATCTCCTAAAAATGCAGTAAGGTTCCAGTCCTCATGGTCAGAATAAGAGAGGAAGCCACCTTATTTTGCATAATTATAGAGCTGGAATGGACCCCAAGGGGGAATTTTTTATATATTTAATTTTTTTTAATTGCTGCTTTTATTTCCCACCCTTTTCCCTCCAAGAATTCAAGGCGATAGTTTTCTGTCTCCCCGTTTTATCCCCAAAACATCCCTGCTAGGTCGCGCTGCCCCAAAGTCACCCAGGGAGTGTCATGTCTGAATGGGGATATGAACCTGGGTCTATCTCCCAGATCTGACACTCTAATCACCACAATAGTCTTACGGCAAAGCTGCACAATTCCCCTAGAGAGAAGAAGCCACGGCGGTTAAAAACTAGTCGAGGGCGGGGCCCGCGCATGTGGCCCTGTTGAACACGCACACTCGAAACCCCAGAAAACTCATGCACGCTGTCTGCCATCTTGGATACCCCAGAAAACTCATGCACACTGTCCGCCATCTTGGTTACCCCAGAAAACTCATGCGCACAGTCCGCCATCTTGGATACCCCAGAAAACTCATGCGCACTGTCCGCCATCTTGGTTACCCCAGAAAACTCATGCGCACTGTCCGCCATCTTGAATACTCACCCGTCCCAAGGTGGTGTATTCCATGGAGATCTCCCGGAAGAAGAAATAGACGTAATTGCCGTACTCGAGAGCATGCAGGAAATGTGGTTCTGGAGGGGGAGAAGTTGTTTTTTAAAACGTGGGCGCCTGGCGATTTCTCAGCAGCGCCGCACCGTCCCGCCCGACGCCGTTTCGTTTATCAAGGAAAGGGAGCAGAAATTGAGCAGTTACTCCCATTCTTGCCACAGGAGACTTCGTTCATTTCCCCTTCCACCGCGCCATCTCCCCGCATATGCGCTTAGCAGAGCACGTTCCCCTCACAGACGCATTTCTGCCGGAGAACGGCACTGCAAAATTTGGGGTTTTTGGCCTTCCGGTTGGCGGACCGCTTCCGAAAGCGTAAGTTGGGTCGGTTCCCCTTCCGTTGGCGAACCGAATCGAGCTCTTCCCCGTCACCCGAACTCGCTCCCCCTTTCGCCGTCTCCGGAACGTGGCAGAAAACGAGGACTCGCGAATCGCATCTGTTGGTCACACTCCGCCATCAACAGTTCCCGCTACACCCCCCCCCCTCACCTCTCAGCCACTTGGAGTCATATTTGACGGTCCTCAGCACCGGACTCCTCTCGCCCAGACTTCGGTAAATGACGGTGTCACTGGCCTGGAAGTCTGCCACCGTGGCGGAATAGAGATTTCCTTCTGCGAAGGAGAGGAAAAAGAGGGAGGGGGGTCACACCCCCAAATTTCCCATGAGGCTGCATTCAACTGTGCCAAAACCTCGAGTTATTAACTCCTGTTACAGTGGTGCCTCGCAAGACGAAAAGAATCCGTTCCGTGAGTCTCTTCGTCTAGCGGTTTTTTCGTCTTGCGAAGCAACCCTATTAGCGGATTAGCGCTATTAGCGGTTTAGCGGCTATTAGCGGCTTAAGGGATTAGCAGATTAGCTGCTAAAAGGCTATTAGCAGCTTAGTGCCTTAGAAAAAGGGGGTAGGGAGCGGAAAAAAATCGCAGGAACTCGCAAGACATTTTCGTCTTGTGAAGCAAGCCCATAGAGAAATTCGTTTTGCGAAGCACCTCCAAAATGGAAAACCCTTTCGTCTAGCGGGCTTTCAGTCTTGCGAGGCATTCGTCTTGCAGGGCACCACTGTATTAACTTCTTTCATAATATCAAAACAGAAGTGGGAACTTCAGCAAAGATGTTCAAAGGCACGCAACATCACAAGCACGGGACCAAGCGGGAGCTGCAACCGAGTGTTGCAGCACAGAGAGAGCTTTCGTTCGGATGGTCCATTACCATTCGCCACCTTGAGCTGCTTGAACATCATGTCAATGTAATGTTTTTTTTCAGGATGGGAAGGAGACTTTTATTCCAAACCGTGAGGACTAGAATCTTGCTTTTAGGGAATCTTTTTGGCCTGCCGGGCCAGATATTTTACCCTACACCCCACACCCCACCAGGGACCAACTTTGACAGGTAGGTGGGACCACCACCCCTGTCCGTCACCTGCCGTCAGAACGATGCGCCAGGTGATTTGACACTTGTCAAAGCACAACAAGAGGTTGCTAAAAATGGAGTGTTTTCCCCTCCACAGAAAAAGCAGCTTGTATTCAAATGGAGCACCTTTTCCCTTTTTAAAAAATATATATATCTTTATTGACTTAAAATAAATACATTTATGAAAAAACAGATGGATAAACAAGTAAACAAAAATACAAACAAACAAAAATACAAACAAACAAACAAATAACAGAAGAATCAAACCAACCACCACACTATAAGATACAACAAGATTAATATAACTGCCATCGTTATATACTCCTGGTACTGAAAGCAATTATAAAACTTATCGAGAAGAAAACTAAAAATGACTTCCACTTAATCTCACTGTTCTTTATCCTGTTCCATTACTTTATACCGCACAGTTACATATTTCTTATACATTTTTTTCCTTCCGTAGAAATTTGCAGAGATCTTTGCACAATGCTTCCCAGGGCCCCTCACTAGCCAGATGTGGAAGTCCGGCGGGTCAAATTTAGCTGGTGGGCTGGAGGTTCCCTGCCTGATTTAGGGGGGAAACCATAACTCACTCAGCATCTTCCAGGCAAGGCTAAGATCCCAAGGATGAACTCTTAAATATTCCATCCCACCTTTTTCTCCAAGGAGCTCAAAGTGGCGCACATGGTTATCTCTCTGTCCTCTTCACCCTCACAACAACCCTGCGGTATAGGTCACCACATTGAGCTGCATGATTTGAACCCTGGTCTCTCCTGCGTCCTTGTCATATACAGTCATACCTCGGGTTACAGACCCTTCAGGTTGCGTTTTTTCAGGTTACAGACCGCCGAAACCCAGAAGTACTGGAACGGGTTACGTTTCCGAGCACAATTCAAAGTGCTGGTGTTGACCTTTAAAGCCCTAAACGGCCTCAGCCCAGTAGACCTGAAGGAGTGTCTCCACCCCCATCGTTCTGCCGGGACACTGAGGTCCAGCTCCGAGAGCCTTCTGGCGGTTCCCTCATTGCGAGAAGCAAAGCTACAGGGAACCAGGCAGAGGGCCTTCTCGGTAGTGGCGCCCACCCTGTGGAACGCCCTCCCATCAGATGTCAAAGCGATAAATAACTACCTGACATTTAGAAGACATCTTAAGGCAGCCCTGTTCAGGGAAGTTTTTAATCTGTGATATTTTAATATATTTTTTGTTTCTATGCAAGCTGCCCAGAGTGGCTGGGGAAACCCAGCCAGATGGGCGGGGTACAAATAATAAATTGTTATTATTATTATTATTCCGGGTTTCGGTGGTCGCGCATGTGAATAAGCACTAAATCGAAGCACCGAATCGCAACCCAAGAATGCACAGACGCAGGTTGCGAACGCTGCGGGTTGTGAACGTGCATCCTGCATGGATCACGTCCGCAACCCGAGTGTCCACCGTACACTCTAACCACGACACCACACTGGCTCGAAGCTGGAGACCTGTAGTCCAGGTGGGACGCTGGTGGTGCTGTGGGTTCAACCACAGAGCCTAGGACTTGCCGATCAGAAGGTCGACGGTTCGAATCCCTGCCACGGGGTGAGCTCCTGTTGCTCGGTCCCTGCTCCTGTCAACCTAGCAGTTCGAAAGCACACCAAAAAGTGCAAGTAGATAAAGAGGTACCGCTCCGGCGGGAAGGTAAACGGCGTTTCCGTGCGCTGCTCTGGTTCGCCAGAAGCGGCTTAGTCCTGCTGGCCACATGACCCCGAAGCTGTACGCCGGCTCCCTTGGCCAGTAAAGCGAGATGAGCGCCGCAACCCCAGAGTCGGCCATGACTGGACCTAATGGTCAGGGGTCCCTTTACCTTTACCTTTAATAGTCCAGGTACAAAAACACACACCCTGAAACGCACCACACAAGTTTCAAAGATGTACCTGCGAAAAGCGCCACGTTGTTCTGCTTTGCGTCGAAGGGACACCGCGCTTGTCCGTTCAGCTCCTCCCCTTCCTGCTCCAAGTTGCTGATCTGGGGGCCACGGAAATTGGGGTGAATTTAGTCAAAGGCTGACACCCTAAGCCACAAACCCAAGAAAGTTCCCCACACGCTCTGTTTCGCAGTGCCACAACGTCCCAGCATGATTCCACCCAATTTGCGACACGAAGGTGTCTCCCTTTGCGGGTGAGGACTCTTCCTTAGCGCAAGGGCCGCAATGACCGCTGAGGGCCGCATGCCAGAGGTAGGCGGGGCCAAAGGGGGCGGGACAAAACACATGCAAATTTCGCACGTGCAAATGCATTTGCAAATTTCACCGGTGTAAATTTCGGAAAGGCAAATCTCCCTGTTGTATGGCAGGTAGGGTTTCCATCTTGTCTTAAACCTATTTGTTGTTGCCGCTTTTAGCAATCTTATGCGTCAGTTGCCTTGAGGTGGTTTGTTAAGAAGGCGGTTAAATAAGCCCATGACAGTGAAATAAAATAAAATAATTAAAATAGAAAACAAAACAATAAAACAAAACAAAACAAATAAATTAAAAAACAAAACAGAAATAATTAAATTTAAAAACTAAACAATAAAACAATTATATTACGTTACATTAGAAAACTAAAGAAAACAAAAATAAATAAATTAAATTAAAAAACAATAAAATAAAATAAAATAGGGGCTACTTTTGTCACCCTCTCACATTCCCTTCTCCATTCAGAAAAGCAAGAGGCATTATCAGATATTATCCAGCTGGTCAAAAACCAATCTGGGAGGTGGTGGCTTAAGGTCAGTGGAGGGGCGTGGCTTGGGGACAGGGGGCGTGGCCAGGGGCGTGGCCAAGGAGAGTTCTGCGGAGCAGAGCCAGGTGGCCGCATTTGGCCCCCGTGGGTTACGGTTCCCGACCAATCCATCAACTGGTTCCAAACCAGCTTCCTACCTTGTAGGTTCGGCACATGGGGTTGAAGGCGTTTGTCCCACAGGCCAAGAGGGTTTCTTCGTTCTTCTGAACCAAGACTTTGATGTAGTTGTAACATTCATTCTGGAATCGGGGGAGAGCGAGAAAGATCAAGGACTTGCCCCCAGAGTTGGGGGAAGACTTAGAATAATTTTTTATTTTCATATTGTGAATTTATGTTGTAACTGCCCTGCGACCTGCAGGTATATTTAATAAATAAGTAAATAAAATAATAGAATAATAGAACCGTAGAGTTGCAACCCCCTTCAGTGCCTGGTGTGCCTGGAGGCGGTTGGAGGATGGATGGCGGCTAACAGATTGAGGTTGAATCCTGACAAGACAGAAGTACTGTTTTGGGGGGACAGGGGGAGGGCGGGTGTGGAAGACTCCCTGGTCCTGAGTTGGGTAAGTGTGCCCTTGAAAGACCAGGTGCGCAGCCTGGGAGTCATTTTGGACTCACAGCTGTCCATGGAGGCGCAGGTCAATTCTGTGTCCAGGGCAGCTGTCTACCAGCTCCACCTGGTACGCAGGATGAGACCCTCCCTGCCCGCAGACTGCCTCGTCAGAGTGGTGCATGCTCTGGTTATCTCTCGCTTGGACTACTGCAACGCACTCTACGTGGGGCTACCTTTGAAGGTGACCTGGAAACTGCAATTAATCCAGTTCTGGTTCTGAGAGATCTGCATTGGCTCCCATTATGTTTCCAAGCACAATTCAAAGTGTTGTGCTGTCCTTTAATGCCCTAAACGGCCTCGGTCCAGTATACCTGAAGGAGCGTCTCCACCCCCATCATTCTACTCGGACACTGAGGTCCAGCTCCGAGGGCCTTCTGGCGGTTCCCCCCCTGCGAGAAGCTAAGCTACAGGGAACCAGGCAGAGAGCCTTCTCGGTGGTGGTGCCCGCCCTGTGGAACGCCCTCCCACCAGATGGCAAACAGATAAACAACTATCTGACATTCAGAAGACATCTTAAGGCAGCCCTGTTTAGGGAAGTTTTTAATATTTAACGCTGTACTGTTTTTAATACTTGATTGGGAGCCGCCCAGAGTGGCTGGGGAAACTCAGCCAGAAGGGCGGGGTATAAATAATAAATTATTATTATTATTATTATTATTATTATTATTATTATTATTATTATTACTTCAGTGGAGATTTCTTTCACACCATGAGGGGCTCGAACCCACGACCCAGAGATGAAGCATCTCATGCTCTACCCACTGAGCTTTCCCACCTCACATAGGCAAATGCCACTGTCAGTCCCAAGGATAATCAGGACGCAGAAACGAATACAGATCCTAGAACCGAGACACCTGCGGTTCTTACCCGGAGCTTTCCTCTCATCGCACAATTTTCCATGTCTTGCGTCTTCCATGTGAGGTGCTGAGGGTGCGGTGGAGGAAAGAGAAATTAGAACAGGGCAATGGTTAGAGGGTGGTGAAATCGTGTTCTAGGTGATACATGATCTAGAACAAGCAAGGCAAGGGACTGGTTTTCAACGTTGCAGACATTTCGCAGAATTCTTTCTAGGTAGTATGCTCTTCTCAGTGAAAGAGCGGTACGAGGCAACACACAAAGGATCCCACTGAGAATGTGGTCTAGGTTCCTCATAGCAACAATGACAGGTTCTAGGTAGCACAACTAGGTTCTAGGTAGCTGGACTATAAAGAAGGCTGACCGCCGAAGAATTGATGCTTTTGAATTCTGGTGCTGGGGGAGACTCTGGAGAGTCCCATGGACTGCAAGAAGATCAAACCTCTCCATTCTGAAGGAAATCAGCCCTGAGTGCTCACTGGAAGGACAGATCCTGAAGCTGAGGCTCCAAGACTTTGGCCACCTCATGAGAAGAGAAGACTCCCTGGAAAAGACCCTGATGTTGGGAAAGATGGAGGGCACAAGGAGAAGGGGACGACAGAGGACGAGATGGACAGTGTTCTTGAAGCTACCAGCATGAGTTTGGCCAAACTGCGGGAGGCAGTGGAAAACAGGAGGGCCTGGCATGCTCTGGTCCAGGGGGTCACGAAGAGTCGGACACGACTAAACAACAACAGGTAGCACAACCAGGTCTTAAGCCATTGGGTTAAAAAACAACAACTCACCCTTTTTGGAGAGAAGTCGTCTTTGGTCCGTCGGAGATCAAAGGCATAGACGTGGTCTCTGATGGCCGGCAGGGTGGTAGGGAGAGAAAAGAGAAAGAGATAAATAATTTCCTCACTTGTACAACTCAAGCACTGCTGAGGAAGGTAAAAGGTGAGAGCCACTTTGCATTTGAACAGTCTGGGATCCGGTAGGTCCTCCATCTTGGAATCTCTGTATCCTGACTTTATTACGGCTTCTGCTGGTCCGTGGCTGGTTCTCAGCATCAAAGGGCAAGATCCTAGCTCAGACCAGATCCCAGGAGCCCAAAGGTTGGAAACGCAAACAGAAGAAAAAAAAGAGTGTTGGAGATGTGAAACAGAGGCCCCGTTCTATCCTATGTGGTGGGATTGTAAGAAGGTAAAATCCTACTGGGAAATGATATACAATGAATTGAAGAAAATGTTAAAAATAACTTTTGTAAAAAAAAACAGAAGCCTTTTTATTAGGTAATTTAGGTCAAGACATACCAAAAGAAATGAGGACTTTATTTGTGTATGTCACTACAGCAGCAAGAATGTTGATTGCACAAAATTGGAAGACTGGAGAAATACCAACTTAAGAAAAATGGCAAGAGATACAGAACTGGCAAAAATGACAGAAAGACTAAGAGAGAAAGACAACAGAGCCTTTGAGAAAGATTGGGAACCATTCACACTATATTTGCAGAATATAAGGCAATAGACTTGATGGCAGGATTTAAATAAACATCCACATTATCAGCATCAGAAAATGTTTGGAAGATAGTGAAAGCGATGGTGTATTTAATTTTATTTTTATGTTTTTAAGGTGTGATGTTATGTTATTAATAACTTTTTCTGTTGAGAGGTAGCAAAGCGGGTGAGAATAGAAACAAACCAGAAACACAAGTCTTGGAGGGGAGGGAGGGAGGAATATATAGTAACTGTTAAGGATTTGAGATGTATGTAATGAATGAAAAATGAATAAAATAAAGTAAAAAAAGGAAACGCAAACAAAATGGCTGCCAACACAACCTTCCCCGCTCCGTCACTTACCGCGCGGCAATGAAAAGGGTTTGGTTGAGTCTCAGCATGCTCTGGAAATCCAGGCCTAGCTGGGCAGTGTCATTGTCCCCTGCGAGGCCACGGAAAACAGGATACTGGGATGTTCCTGGTGGGTCGGGAGAGAAAGAATGCCCTATTAGAAAAGAAAATGCCTCCTTCTACAGGAAAAGCATCTTCGGGGCCATTTCTCCCCTTTTTCCTCCATTCTCTCCAGTCGACGGAGGATGGGGGAAGCAACACCTGTTGAATACCTGTCCGCCTGTTAGAAAGAGTGCTTCCTTCCTTAGGAGACGCACCTTCAAACAGAGCCAATTGTTTTCCCACAATCCAATCCCTCCGGTCAAGGGAGGATGGGGAAAGCAATACCTGTTGAATACCTGTCTGCCTCTTAGAAAGACTGCTACCTTCTTCCTTCCTTAGGAGATGCACCTTCAAACAGAGCCGATTGCTTTCCCACTCTCCATTCCCTCCGGTCAAGGGAGGATGGGGGAAGCAACACCTGTTGAATACCTGTCTGTCTGTTAGAAAGACTGCTACCTTCTCCCTTCCTTAGGAGATGCACCTTCAAACAGAGCTGATTGTTTTCCCACCCTCCCAATCCCTCCGGTCAAGGGAGGATGGGGAAGCAAGACCTGTTGAATACCTGTCCGCCTGTTAGAAAGACTGCTACCTTCTTCCTTCCTTAGGAGACACACCTTCAAAGAGAGCCAATTGTTTTCCCACCCTCTAATCCCTCCGGTCAAGGGAGGATGGGGGAAGCAACACCTGTTGAATACCTGTCTGCCTCTTAGAAAGACTGCTTCCTTCCTTAAGAGATGCACCTTCAAACAGAGCTGATTGTTTTCCCACCCTCCATTCCCTCTGGTCCAGGGAGGATGCGGGAAGCAACACCTGTTGAATACCTGTCCGCCTGTTGGAAAGACTGCTACCTTCTTCCTTCCTTAGGAGACGCACCTTCAAACAGAGCCGATTGTTTTCCCACCCTCTAATCCCTCCGGGTCAAGGGAGGATGGGGGAAGCAACACCTGTTGAATACTTGCCTGCCCTGGTTTCACCGTGCAAATAGTTTGAAACTGGGCTGCAGACTCACCTGCCCCGCCGACGGTGCTGAGCGGAGTCAAATCCTTAGGGAAGGAAGTCGCAGACGCCAGGAAGAATAAGAGGGCAGCCTGGAGAAAGGGAAGGATCATTCTCAGAACTTTCCCGGGAGGAGAGGAGAAGCGAGGCAGGCAGGTCCTAGGAGCGAAACATACTTCCCTTTGGCAGGCCCTGGAAGACAGCAGGAAAGAGGAGGGTTAATAATAATAATAAATTTTATTTATACCCTGCCCTCCCCAGCCAAGACCGGGCTCAGGGCGGCTAACACCTGATATAAAAACCAATTGATTGAAATACACCTTAAAAACAAGATTAAAATACAACATTAAAACATTAAAATAAAACCTCATTTCAATGGAAACTCAAATCAAAAACTTTTTGGGGGATGAAAACGTCAAGGCTTCACCAAGGCTAACTATCCAGACTGGTCCTACATGGGGCAGAAAAAAGCCAGGGAAGTCCTCAAATAGAAGTTCCATCACAGGAGGAGAAAGGAAAAGGGTTCCAAAATCTGTTTTCTTTTTTAAAAAATCCCCCTCCCCATTTATTTTGGAGGAATGAGTTATCTATACTTAAAAACAAAAACCATTGCAACCTCCCACCCCAAATTTCACCAATAGTTCCCACACCAAATTCAACAGAGATTTTTTCGTAGCTTTAAAATCTGGTTGGTTTTTTTTAAAAAATCTATTATTTCCCTATTTCGGAGGAACGACTGCTATTTGCATTCTTAAAAACAACTGCAGAGTAGACTGGTCTTCAGCCCAAATGGTCCCCGCACCAAATTTAGTGGAGATACTTCATTTTCTAAAGTTTTAGTGCATTTTTTAAAACACAAAACACACTTTTTTGCATATTTACACATTTTTTTTAACACATTGCATGTACTTTTGTAAACCAAGAAATTTTTAATAAAAAATTGGGGGGGAGGGAGAGATATAGCAGCGAGAGAGTTTCCTATCTCCTTTCTTTTCTTCTAATTTCTCTCTTGTTATTAGACTTTTTAGATTCGTCCGTTCTTTTTATTTTATCACGGGAAATTTCAATAAAACTGGATTCCCAGCAAAAAAATAAAACAAAAGGCGTGTATGTCAGGCAAAAATTCATGCAGAAATGTGCGTATTATATTAGGAGAGATTTGCGGATATACTTTCACGAGGATTAAAAAAACCACAACTTTCCCAAAGTGATGTATGATTGCTAATAGGTGGAATTAATGAATGAATTTTATTATTTCGGTCAGAGACCAGTTCCAGCCCACATACAATATCAAGGAAGTCATAAAACACGATAGGGATACATTTGAATTTGCAATTAGGTATAACAGGGGCAATACAGTTAACAATAAAATACAGTTAAAAATTTATATAAATATATATAAATTAAAACTTAGCTAATAGGAGGAACAGCCCAAACGTCAGAAATTAGGTGGCAACGATTGGATAAAATAAGTTCAGACATTGATATATCGGCCCATTCCTCTCCAAGTGCAGTCAAGCTGTGGGAAGGTAAATGAACTCTGTGTATGCTCAGATGCACCCAACACACTTGCTGGAACAGAGCTGAAAAACTGAAACAGCTTTTGGGGGGCAGGGAGGGTGAACCCACAGATTTTGGGGGGCAGCTGCGGCTGCAATCAAGCCCCCTAAAATTTTCCTGCGGACCCGGAAAGAAAGGCGGGTGCAGCGTCTGCTAAGAGAACCTCAATGCTCACAGAACCAAACGCTATAAATATCTAAGGTGTGCCCCCCCCCCGATTCGTTTAGTGAATTTACAGTGTGTACAATTAGTCTATTTCTGAATGCGTGGCCACGAATCGGCGTAGGACAGCTGGCGTCCTGGATCGGGTTGCAGTGGAAATCCTCTTCCACAGATCGGATGGAAACAAGCTCCACCCCCCCCCCCAAAAAAAAAATATTTTGGGGAAATGGGGACATCATCCCAGAGCCCTAGAGGTCAGATTGTGTGGGGCAGGATGGAATACGGCAAGGATCAATTAAGGCTCGGAGTGTCTCTCTCTTTTAAGTTCCCTCTTTTCTTATATACATTGTATGTATATAAATAGTTATTTCCTTAAACAAACAAGGCAATTGCAAATCAGCACCTCCAATACATAGGCAACAAGTGTAAATTAGCATTCCCTATTGTTAATATTGCCGGGGACGCTGGTGGCGCTGTGGGTTAAACCACAGAGCCTAGGGCTTGCTGATCAGAAGGTTGGTGGTTCGAATCCCTGTGACGGGGTGAGCTCCCGTTGCTCAGTCCCTGCTCCTGCCAACCTAGCAGTTCGAAAGCACGTCAAAGTGCAAGTAGATAAATAGGTACCACTCCGGCGGGAAGGTAAACGGTGTTTCTGTGCGCTGCTCTGGTTCGCCAGAAGCGGCTTAGTCATGCTGGCCACATGACCCGGAAGCTGCATGCCAGCTCCCTGGGCCAATAAAGCGAGATGAGCGCCACAACCCCAGAGTCGGCCACAACTGGACCTAATGGTCAGGGGTCCCTTTAGCTTTACCTATTGCTATTATGCTATGCTATGGTTTTCCCAGTAGTGATGTATGGAAGTGAGAGCTGGACCATAAAGAAGGCTGATGGCCGAAGAATGGATGCTTTTGAATTCTGGTGCTGGAGGAGACTCTGGAGAGTCCCATGGACTGCAAGAAGATCAAACGCATCCATTCTGAAGGAAATCAGCCCTGAGTGCTCACTGGAAGGACAGATCCTGAAGCTGAGGCTCCAAGACTTTGGCCACCTCATGTGAAGAGAAGACTCCCTGGAAAGACCCTGATGCTGGGAAAGATGGAGGGCACAAGGAGAAGGGGACGACAGAGGATGAGATGGTGGGACAGTGTTCTCGAAGCTACCAGCATGAGTTTGTCCAGCTTTTGGGGGGCAGGGTATAAATAATAAAATTAATAATAAAATTGTTGTTGGTGTTGTTTGAGAATAGGATGTTCCTATTTTCATTGGAGAAATGTTGGAGGGTATGTAATAAATAATAATAATAATAATAATAATAATAATAATAATACAGCCATTAGTTTTTCAGAGTATAATTCCTCTCCCAAGTTATCGCTCATCTTTTTTTTTGTAAAGACTACAATGCACAGGCCATCGGCAGAGAAAACAAACAAGCTCTTATTCTCCGCAACTCCCAGTACTAAATAATTGGCAACTGTGGCATGGATGGAGCTCCTATTACATACAGGCCTTGCGCTAAATAATTAGCATTTATAGTATTTATGAAGCTCTCGTTACCTGCAGCTCCCAGCTCTGTAATAACAAATCAGCACATTCATCGTATTTATGGAGCGCTGTTTCTGTACAGCTCCTAGCACAGAGTAATAACGGACACGTCTAGCATTTAAACTCTTTTTGCTTTCCTCTCCAAGCGCTTAATAATTGGTTAGCTTTTATGAAGCAGTGATTATTACAGCAATTACAGGCTGCTCGATAGCCCGCGCCTCTCCGAGAGGTTTGCAGACCATAAGATAATTATTTTAAAAAGTCAAAGTGGAAATCAACAAATCAAAGTAACAGAATTGTGTAAAACCCGCAATAAAACCAGCAGCGATGACTATAAAAATCAAATCAAATTTCCTACATGGGGATTTCACTTTCCGGACAAACCTATAATGAAACGAAGGAAAAGCATCAGCTAAATATTCAGTTCACTGGGTTCGATACCAGCAGAGCGAGAAGCACAGAATTATCTAGGATTTATTACAGCGCAGGCTGAAATCCACAGGATCGGACGAAGTTTCTTACTACGTAGAGCTCCTGGTGCCAAACTGTTAAGACTGCATCCGAAAAGGTCCTACTCAGAGTAGGACTCTTAGCCTATAAATTTCAAGCAATCTATTCTCATCTTTGAAGAGACACGGGTGGCACTGTGTGTTAAACCACAGAGCCTAGGACTTGCCGATCAGAAGGTCGGCGGTTCGAATCCCCACGACGGAGTGAGCTCCCGTTGCTCGGTCCCAGCTCCTGCCAACATAGCAGTTCAAAAGCACGTCAAAGTGCAAGTAGATAAATAGGTACCACTCCGGCGGGAAGGTAAACGGCGTTTCCGTGCACTGCTCTGGTTCGCCAGAAGCGGCTTAGTCATGCTGGCCACATGACCCGGAAGCTGTACACCGGCTCCCTCAGCCAATTAAGCAAGATGAGCGCACAACCCCAGAGTCGTCCGCGACTGGACCTAATGGTCAGGGTTCCCTTTACCTTTTTATTCTCATCTTTTCTTAGTTGCCCAGTTCTATGCTGTAAGCTCCTTGAGGGCAGAGACTTCCTGCACCAGCCCTGATGAAGAGCAGTCGAGCACTGCCACAAATTACCATATTTTTCTGTGTATAAGACTAGTCCCCCGCCCAAAAAAACCAAATGTCAAAAATTAGGGGGCGTGTTATACATGGATGGTGTATTTAAGATTTTCTTAAACCTGAGTCCCCCAAAATAAGGGGCATTCTTATACATGGGGGCATCTTATAGACAGAAAAATATGGTGATTCAGAATTTTAAAAGGAGTTGTCCCCTAAGGCCTTTCTCTCTCTCTCTCTCTCTCTCTCTCTCTCGTTTCCAGCTCTTCTTCTTCTTCTTCTTCTTCTTCTTCTTCTTCTTCTTTGACGATCCCTCGTAACCGAGTAAGATTATCTTCCACAAACACGGCTTTAACAATGAGTCCGTAAGTGACTGTGGATGCCAATTCGGGACCCACACGTCCTTCCACAGTGGGGACATTAGTTTCCGGGCGGGAGTTGATCCCGGTGTGGATTTGCCAAGCATGCCTTCCTCCTAGCACGTTTCTCCCTTGTGTCCTGAGTTCGAGTGTCTACAAAGCCCATGACACCTTTGGTAAAGGCTGTGCTCCAACTGGAGCACTCGCAGGCCAGTGTTCCACACTTGTCAGTGTTTAAGCCACTTCTGCCCTACGGAGGAGATGGGGTTGTGGGTTTCACGGCCCCTCCACGTTTGCAGGGGCTGGAGCCCAGAACCCGCGTAATTGGGGGGATTCCTGGCCGCATCATCCCCTGGATAGCCAATCGGCTGGCTCAGGGGGTGTGGCCTGTCCTATTTAAGGCAGGACGCAGCCGGGGATCTCTCTCTTTGCCGCCCGCCAGCTGTTCCTGCTTTTCTGCCGTTTAAGGTTTTCGTTCCTTGGCCTTGCTATGGACCTTGGTTGGTCGCTGTTGAGGGGCCTGGTAGGAATTTTCCCACATGGCAAATTGGCACCAGCCACTTGGTTTTCGCCTAAAGTAAAAGGGACCCCTGACCATTAGGTCCAGTCGTGGCCGACTCTGGGGTTGCGGCGCTCATCTCGCTTTACTGGCCGAGGGAGCCGGTGTACAGCTTCTGGGTCATGTGGCCAGCAGGACTAAGCTGCTTCTGGCAAACCAGAGCAGCGCACGGAAAAGCCGTTTACCTTCCCGCCGGAGTGGTACCTATTTATCTACTTGCGCTTTGTGCTTTCAAACTGCTAGGTTGGAGCTGGGACCGAACAACGGGAGCTTACCCCGTCATGGGGATTCGAACCGCGACCTTCAGACCGGCAAGCCCTAGGCTCTGTGGTTTAACCCACAGCGCCACCCGTGTCCCTTTGGTTTTTGCCTACCTCGTAGCAAATCGTCACAACTTTCCTGGTATTGGTGGTTAGGCATTGGTATAGTTCTGAAGGTGGAAGAGGGGAGGTAGCGCCATCACCTGCCCCACATATTGAAGGGTAGTCCGGTAAAGGATTCCAGGGGGCGTGGCCCTGTCCAAAGCCTGGGGAGGTGAGGGCCTAAGGTGCACCCCCTATCGGTGACCCTGGGGGAGTTCCTAGTGATGTGCATCAGCAGAACTCCCCCTACTGGTGGTTAACCCTTCCTGGACTTCAAGCGGACCGGCTGAAGCCGGATATACAGTTATACTTCAAGTTGAATGCGCTTCGGGTTGAGCTTGTTCGAGTTGCGTTCCGCAGCAACCTGGACGTAACGGAGCGTGTTACTTCTGGGTTTCGCCGCTTGTGCATGCGCAGATGCTCAAAATGACGTCATGCGCAGTAGCAGGAAAACACGACCCGTGCTACGCAGCCGCATCTTGCGTTCTGTTCTGGATGTGAACGGGGCTGTGGAACGGATCCCGTTTGCATCCCGAGGTACCACTGTAGTCGGTTAGGACCAATGCCTAAGCCAATACCGCTCATCACCTTTAATCAATAAAGTTGTGGCCTTATTTAGCCCATTAACCTTAATACAGTGGTACCTCGGGTTAAGTACTTAATTCGTTCCGGAGGTCTGTTCTTAACCTGAAGCACCACTTTAGCTAATAGAGCCTCCCGCTGCTGCTGCGCCACCGGAGCACGATTTCTGTTCTCATCCTGAAGCAAAGTTCTTAACCTGAAGCACTATTTCTGGGTTAGCGGAGTCTGTAACCTGAAGCGTATGTAACCTGAGGTACCACTGTAATTGCGTCATGTGTCATTATTTCCTCGGGGGGGGGGGCGGGAACTCGCCACACAATACAGTCTTTAAACCTCCAGCCCCGCTTAACCAGCCCCCCCCCTCTCCCCACATGCTCCTGTCTCTCTGGATCCCCAAAGTCACAGAAGAATCGGTCACCAGCAGTCTGGTGACGTGAAAGGAAACTCTTGTGGGAACTGTCTGTCTCCTTTCTCGACGTCTACCTGGCGTAGTTTCGCATCCTTGGGGAGCGCAGTCTCTCTCTGTGTGCGTGAGCCAGAGGCCCAGATGTTCCTCCAATTACTGCAGGGAAAAAGTTGCACAGAGAGAAAACGGGATGTGTGCCTTGCCGGCAGGATGGGACCATGAGATTCAATCCTGCTTCTCCGCAATATGGGGAGGTATTGTCTAAACAGCGCCTAGAATAGCCCTTTTTTAAAAAATAAAAGAGGGGCTGATTTCTTTTGTGTGCTGCAAGTTAGGCTGCCTAAACACACCATAAAGCACAGTCCTTCCTCTAAGGAATCTGGGAACTGTAGTTTACCACTCCCAGAGCTACAGTTACAAGCATCCTTAACATACTATCAGTGGCGTAGCATGGGTTGTCAGCACCCGGGGCAAGGCAAGTAATTTGCGCCCCCCCCCCCGCTGCACTGTCCCTCCCCCAGATAGTCCCTCGCTCTCTCTCCGCACCGCACCGCACGCCTGGCACCCTCCCCTCCACAGTGGGCGGCGACCCGGCGGCTCGGATCGGATCCGCCCAGCCAGCACTGCAGTGAGAGAGAGTGAGTGAGCCAGGTAGGGGCAGAGAGCTGCGAGTGCGAGCGCGCCCCCCCAGATGTTGCGCCCGGTGTGGCCAGCCCCCCCTGCGCCCCCCACGCTACGCCACTGCATACTATAGTTCCCAGGAGTCTTTGTGCTTTGAATGGAAGGTGCGTATGCAGCCCTATACTACGTCATAACAGAGTAAAAAGTTGAAACTGTAATAAATACTGACTAATAACAATAATAATTTCAAATGATCTATTGCCCTTTATCAAAAGATCTCAAGGCGGTGTGCAACATTAGAAACATATTGCAAAGCATCAATGATAAAAACATTTTTAAAAATAGCAAAAAGCATGCTGGCAGGCTGCCTAGTCATGGTGAAAACTACCTCTTCGAAATAAAGCCTCCTAAGAAGGCTGATGGCCGAAGAATGGATGCTTTTGAATTCTGGTGCTGGAGGAGACTCTTGAGAGTCCCATTGACTGCAAGAAGATCCAACCTCTCCGTTCTGAAGGAAATCAGCCCTGAGTGCTCACTGGAAGGACAGATCCTGAAGCGGAGACTCCAATACTTTGGCCACCTCATGAGAAGAGAAGACTCCCTGGAAAAGACCCTGATGGTTGGGAAAGATGCAGGGCACAAGGAGAAGGGGATGACAGAGGACGAGATGGTGGGACAGTGTTCTCGAAGCTACTAACATGAGTCTGACCAAACTGGGGGAGGCAGTGGAAGACAGGAGTGCCTGGCGTGCTCTGGTCCAGGGGGTCACGAAGAGTCGGACACGACTGAATGACTAAACAACAACAAAAAAATTAAAAGCTGTCTATTTCAATTTCGAATCCTAACCAAGCCGGAGCATCATGACTAAGCCGCTTCTGGCGAACCAGAGCAGCGTATGGAAACGCCGTTTACCTTCCGGCCAGAACGGTACCTACTTATCTACTTGCAATTTCACGTGCTTTCAAACTGCTAGGTTGGCAGGAGCAGGGACCGAACAACGGGAGCTCACCCTGCCGCGGGGATTCGAACCGCCGACCTTCTGATCAGCAAGTCCTAGGCTCTGTGGTTTAGACCACAGCGCCACCCTCCACCAACACTGTACCCCCACAAATCAGAGAAATAACCAGAAGCCATTTTACACAACTTCAGTCCAGTTCCCGATACAGTGAAGGCTTGACATCAATTGGCAGGGAGTTTCAAAGGGCAGGAACTCCCATAGCTCACTAGTAGAGCATCTGCGTTCCATAGAAAAGGTCCCAGATTCAACCCCCAATGTCACCAGGGAGGGCGGGGGGTGTTCCCTCTGTCTGAACCCCAATAGCTGCTGCCAGTCAGTGCAGGGAATACTGAGCCAATGGGGCAACAGTTCGACTCAGCTGAAGTCTTGTTTCTAACATTAGGAAGCCCTTCTGATGGTCTGAACTGCTCAGCAGATCTCCTAGAGCCCCACGAATAACCCAGAGATGCATTTTAAAGAAAAGGACACATTCTACTCATGTAAAAACAAGCTGATTCCCGGACTGTCCGCGGGCCGGATTTAGGTGATTGGGCCGGATCCGGCCCCCGGGCCTTAGTTTGCCTACCCCTGTTCTAGAGTAAGTATATTGGTATGTAATGAATGAAGCTTTGTAGCGTTAAAGAAATTGAAAAAAACTGTGCAAAAGGTATAAAGATAGAGGTAATTTACATTAGACACAACAATTCAGAAAGATTAAAAATTTTGAGGTCTCAAAACAGAGGAAGGAAGTCAATATGCACGTTTTTTTGTACGTAAAGTATGTTAAGATAGCATGGTTTTCTTTGTAGGTTTGTTTTCTGTTCTTTTTTTTTTCATTTCCTCCTGCCTTTTTTTGGATTTTATGTTTGTAATTTTTGTTGCAATTTCGCTTTGAAAATAAAATATAAAATATATGGCCTAGAGGTTTGTAAGCAAAAGGCTGGCGGCTGCCTGATTGCTGGGTTTCCTGCGCCGGTGAGGGGGTGGACTAGATGTCCTTGAGGGAACCCTTTCGGCTCAACGAGTTGAACTCCAGGTGGCTTCAGCATTGCTGCAATAATTCAAGCCCCACGGCGGTTGCAGATTCATCCCAATTTCACTTTACTGCTGTGCTGTGGTTGTTTTTTTTTAAAAAAAGGAATTTGCCTACCTCGAAAGGTCGTTGTGGAATAAGATCCACAAACGGAACGTGAGGAGAAGGAACACAAAGTGGATTTCCAACGCCCTGGGCAGCGGGGCAGCCAGCCCAGATTGAGGGGCAAAGCGCCAGCCTTTATAAATAGCCCACGGGTGGCGCACGTTTTAGCCATGCATGGCAATGAAAACAGCCGTGTGATATTTATGGAGGTAGAATCGCCTGGCCAGGGAGAGGGAGGAGAGATGGAAAGGGTCTGTGGGGGGAAAAACACTGGGTGGCCTTTGGAACGAAGAGGTGAGCCAACAGGAGTTTCGCACAAAACTGAGAAACGCTGGACTTCTAATTTATTTTTAAATGTCAAGTTCATAGTCCTCGTGGCAGAAGAAAACAGGTTGCTTTTATGAACAATAGTCGTAATTATTTATTCTTTATTCTTTATACCCCGCTAGAGATGGAAAGGCCGGGGGGGACGGGACGGAAAAATTGGGGGGGAAACCAGTTTTCTCCCCGTTTCCCCCCCAGAAAAAATGAAAAAAAAAGTTTGAAATAGTTTGAATTTTCCACACACCTCCTCCCCCAATATTTTCCTGAAAAAGTGGCTTTGGGGGGAAACGGGGTGGGGGAACCTGCCCCCCCCATTTTTCCATTCCCCCCCCCCCAGACTTTCCAGCACCCACACTTTGGAGCGCCCTGTGGCAACAGCTCGAAACATTTTTGTTAGGACCAACCCATCTGAACATGCAGATACTGCAAGCGATTTACTTCCTTTTAACCACTGCTGATTTTAATCATCTTTCGAATACTCTCAAATACCTGCTTTTAACTGTGTTTCATCAATCGTTTTAATGTTCTGTTGTACATTTTTGCAAACTGTTTAGAAGCTCTCTTTCCATCAAGCGGTTTATAATATATAATAACAAATTCTATTTAAAACACACACACACTTCTTTTCCTTTCAAACAGAGTTTGAGCCTTAGTGCAACATATTATTCAGTAACTGGATGTTGGTTCCTTCGGGGCCTGCCATGCAAAAAAAATTGCCTTATGCTTTGCCCTGGCTGTCCTCAAGTAGAGATGGGAAGAAGGCTGGGGAAAAGCCGGAAAAATTGGAGGAAAAAACAGGTCCCCCCCCCCCGTTTCCCCCCAAAGCTGTCCATGAGAAAAATGACGAAGAGGAAGAAGAAATGGAAAATGATAGCAGTAGTTCAGAAAATGAGATAGAATAAACTGCATGTATATGTTGTGTTTTTTTAAACTAATCCACAATGAACTTTTTTTCAATTTTTCAAAAATTTCCATTCCCGCCCCCCCATGGCTTCAAAATTTCCAGAAATTTTGCATTTCTAACCCCACCCATCTGGCTGGGTTTCCCCAGTCACCCTGGGCGGCTCTCAACAGCCTATTAAAAACACGATAAAACATCATATATCAAAAACTTCCCTAAACAGGGCTGCCTTCGGATATCTTCTAAAAGTCAGATAGTTCTTTATTTCCTTGACATCTGACGGGAGGTGTGAACGAAATTGGTGTGACCTGAAACTGTTTTCATCCCTTTTCGGACGTGCACTTTGCACAAAACTGAGAAACCCTCGCCTTTTTGATTCTAAAGAGCCATGTTCCTAGTCCTCATTTCGGAAGGCTGGCGTTAATCCCTTTTACAGAGGGAATAGTTTTGAGGCCGATTTGTTCCCCCCACTTTTAAGACGCGCATTTCTTTTAGGGATGCTTTTTATTGTATGTTTTTTGGAGGAAGCGATTCATGAACGGAACAAACAAATACTGTATTTTTCGCTCTATAAGACGCACCAGACCCCAAAACGCACCTAGTTTTTGGAGGAGGAAAACAAGAAAAAAAATATTCTGAATCTCAGAAGCCAGAACAGCAAGAGGGATCACTGCGCAGTGAAAGCAGCAATCCCTCTTGCTGTTCTGGCTTCTGGGATAGCTGCGCAGCCTGCATTCGCTCCATAAGACGCACACACATTTCCCCTTACTTTTTAGGAGGGAAAAAGTGAGTCTTATAGAGCAAAAAATACGGTATTTCCCCCCACCCCCAGCAACCAACACCCAAGGAACTCAGAGGAGACTCACTAAAAACATCTCCCCGAACACATTCATTCCCCGAACTCTTTCTCTCTCTCCCATATTCCATCGCTCCAGGATGCCAGGAACTTGGGCAAACTGCTCCCGCCCTCCCTCTCCATCACGCCCCCCCCCCCCCGCACAAACTAGCAATCAACCATCTGAAATGAGTTTGCCAGTGAACAGAACAGGCAGCCAAGCAACCTTATTTTGGCTCCCAGCTCACCCCTCCCTCCCTCCCACCTTGCAGACGCCACGCATCCTTTTCTCAGGGAGCCTGAAAATTAATTTCCACCAAAATCTCCTTCCTTGAAGTCTCCTTAATCCTTCGATGAGGCGCTCGCTCGCTGGGGTTGTCTGTGGGTTGTTGCAGAGGGTTGTGGGGTTTTTTTTTGGGGGGGGAATATTACACACACACACACAAATATATATATATATATTCTCCCAAGACGCGGACGAGGTGAGAAGACTGTGATGTCGGATTATGTTTACACTTGTTAAACTGAACTTTCCAGCTGGTATATAATTAGAATCCAAGAAGCGAGACGCCAGAGATAGAATTGGTTTAATAATAATTCTATATCACGTATTTATATATCGTATCGGGAAGGAGGGGAGGATTCTGGGACAGCACAGATACAGAAGGGATGGTGCACTTCTGGTCGGCAGGTCAAATCCGGCCCCCCTAGGTAGCAGAATACGGCCCCCGGGACCCTTGCAAGGCCATGCCTCTTTTTCACTTCCAAATACAGTGGTACCTTTCGTTCCGAAACTGAATCCGTTCCAGAAGTCCGTTCCAAAACCAAAGCGTTCCAAAAGCAAGGAGCGCTTTCCCGTAGAAATGCGAAACGGATTGATCGGTTCCAGACTTTTAAAAGCAACAGCAATTTTGCATGAATTTTACTACCGAATGATCCATAAAATGAAAGCAATAGATAATGTACAGTGGTACCTCGGGTTACAGACACTTCAGGTTACAGACCTTTCAGGTTACAGACTCCGCTAACCCAGAAATAGTACCTCGGTTTAAGAACTTTGCTTCAGGATGAGAACAGAAATCATGCTCTGGCAGTGCGGCTGTAGCGGGAGGCCCCATTAGCTAAAGTGGTGCTTCAGGTTAAGAACAGTTTCAGGTTAAGAACGGACCTCCGGAACAAGTTAAGTTCTTAACCCGAGGTACCACTGTACTGCAACAAAACACCACCACCATAAACTGGCTTATAAATATAAAACCAAATTTACTAGAATAATAACTGGAATAGACAATGCACAACTGTATCTCAACATCTTGTACATTTATCCACTCCATGTTTACAGTATCTCCAGGCTTTGTTTTGCAAATGGCACCTTAGAATGTTTGTTGCTTGAATGTTTTCAAGTCTATCTCTATTCTACTAGTGGTGTTGCTGTTTTGTTGCATTAGTATTACTGTCACCACATTTGCTACTTTGTGCATATACCACTGTACTGCAGTCACACAATCAATCCATCAGTAGCTGAACTGGGTTCCACACAGCCGCAAAAAACAAAACAAAAAGAGCCGCAAAAACAAAAACACAAAATAAACAGCAAAAACAGACGGACCTCAGTGTAACACTCAAAATGGAAGTGTGACACAAAGCCACAAAAACGCAAAATACCGTCTTTTTCGCCCCATAGGGCGCACCGGCCCATAGGGTGCACCTAGTTTTTTTGGGGGGAAATAAAGAAAAAAAATTATTTCCCCCCCAGGTGTGGGGCTGGGGTGGGGGAAGCCCGAGCTTCCCCCAACCCCAGCCCCCAGAACAGGCTGCCATCCGCAAGCCTAGGGAGCCCGGCGGGAAGTCGAGCCAGTCTCCCCAGGCTTGCGGAGAGCTGCGCGAAGCCCGAAGCCTGCAGGCAGCTCTCTGCAAGCCGTGGGAGAGCTGCGGGACTTCGCGCCGGGCTCCCACGGCTTGCGGATAGCTTCCTGAAGCCTGGAGAGCGAGAGGGGTCGGTGCGCACCAACCCCTCTCGCTCTCCAGGCTTCAGCGAAAGCCTGCATTCGCCCCATAGGACGCACACACATTTCCCCTTCATTTTTGGAGGGGGAAAAGTGCGTCCTATAGGGCGAAAAATACAGTAAACAGCAACACTCAAAACGGAGCACGTTCGGCTTCCAAAATATGTTCGCAAACCGGAACACTTACTTCTGGGTTTGCAATGTTTGGGCTCCAAGTTGTTTTGAGTACCAAGTTGTTTGAGAACCAAGGTACTGCTGTATCAGAAACGTTAAGCTGGCGCAAGCAGGCATCACCAGCAAACCTTCCTTTTTCTCTCTCTCCTCTAATTCTTCAATTAGCACAGGGGTGAAAAACTTGCACTGTGGCTCTAACTATCAGCTTGTGGGAGGCTTTCGCATCCCTCTTTTCAAGGTGACTAAGCGTTGGCATTTCACGCCACACCAGATCAATTATATTATTATACAGAACAGGTGCGACCGACGCCTCCAAGCGCGCTGGCCAGATTTGGCACGCGGGCATCTTCCCTCCCCCCCCCTCCTGGCCCGTCAAGACCTCACTGATTTGGGCCGACGGGAGCAGCAAGACGAATGGGATTCAGGATGCGGCCTGGACTTTGGCTGACGCCAGAATCCTGAAGTGAATCGGGTCAGGGGATTTGAATCGCCTGGGCCAGGTGGAGACATCCTGGAGTGGTAGAGAAGTCACTGGAAAAGCAGACCCCCAGCAGGGCCGAATCCTGCACCCACCAGCTGCGGAGTGCAGGATTAAATCCCGTGGGTTGCAGGAAGCTCCGTTACAAGCGCCTTCCGGGGAAACAGTGTCTCCTTCTCTCCCCCTCCACCAGCCCCACTCCTGAGTGCGTATTAAATTTGGGTTTAAATCCCTAATTAAACATTAGCCCCCCAACCCCTAATTGATCTGGGTCAGATGTTCCCCTGGAAGCAGGCCAATCTATGGTCCCCAGTCGGATAGAAATTGTAGCCCTGATCAAGATGATGATGATTATCAATTAGTGATTGTTGTTGTTGAGTCGTTTAGTCGTGTCCGCCTCTTTGTGACCCCCTGGACCAGAGCACACCAGGCCGTCCTGTCTTCCACTGCCTCCCGCAGTTTGGTCAAACTCATGCTAGTAGCTTCGAGAACACTGTCCCACCATCTCGTCCTCTGTCGTCCCCTTCTCCTTGTGCCCTCCATCTTTCCCAACATCAGGGTCTTTTCCAGGGAGTCTTCTCTTCTCATGAGGTGGCCAAAGTCTTGGAGCCTCAGCTTCAGGATCTGTCCTTCCAGTGAGCACTCAGGGCTGATTTCCTTCAGAATGGAGAGGTTGGATCTTCTTGCAGTCCATGGGACTCTCAAGAGTCTCCTCCAGCACCAGAATTCAAAAGCATCAATTCTTCAGCGACCAGCCTTCTTTATGGTCCAGCTCTCACTTCCATACATCACTACTGGGAAAACCATGGCTTTATTACAAAAATCAATTTGTAATAAAGAATAATAATTTATAATTTGTCAACTTGAGTTCCCTAGAAAGAGGGGGTGGCTGTTTAACCACTCTGGGAACTGCATGCCCTCCAACATTTCTCTGATGAAAATTGGGGTGCCCTATTCAATGATAATGATGATGATGATGATGCTGATGATGATAATAATAATAATAATAATAATAATAATAATAATAATAACATTACCCCATCCATCTGACTAGGTTGTCCCAGCCCCTCTGGGCAGCTTCCAACATATATAAAAACATAAGAAAATATTTAAACGCTTCCCTATACAAGGCTGCCTTGAGACGTCCTCTAAAGATTGTATATATAGCTATCGATACAAACTGCCCCCTTCCTGATCGTCAGATCAATAATTTGATGATGACCTTCCACCTTCGGCAGCAGAGAAAAGGGAGACACTTTGTGTGCAGCACACAAACACACACAACATGTGAGAACGAGCGATGACCACACGCACTCCTCGCTGCATCCCCCTGTGGCCCCTGGGTGGGCGGACGCGGCCCTTGCTATCCTCCCCACAATACACAGCGGCCACTTCCTGTGGGAGGAATTTATTATTTCGCCCCCTCCCTCTCGCTCCCTCCGCCAAGCCTTCCATTAATTAAAACTTGTTCCTTGCTGCGGAAAAGGAGAGAGACAAGGAGGGGAGGGGGAGATGGAGAGATAATCGCAACGGAACAGATGGGAAGCAAGATGGTTCTGGAAGAGATGCCCATCTAGCTGTCCACGGGGCGACAAAACACGGCCCAGCACCGAGGCCTGAGTGGGGTGCGAGGTTTGAAGGGCACAATGCGAATTCACAAGGGTCGGGGATCTCCTCATCGCCCCGGCAACTGCCTCTGCCTCTTCCTTCCGACCCAGATTGGTGTGGTGGCATTTGGATTTGATATCCCGCCTTCCAGGGACACGGGTGGCGCTGTGGGTAAAACCTCAGCGCCTAGGACTTGCCGATCGCATGGTCGGTGGTTCGAATCCCCGTGGCGGGGTGCGCTCCCGTCGTTCGGTCCCAGCGCCTGCCAACCTAGCAGTTCGAAAGCACCCCCGGGTGCAAGTAGATAAATAGGGACCGCTTACTAGCGGGAAGGCAAACGGCGTATCCGTGTGCGGCTCTGGCTCGCCAGAGTAGCTTCGTCACGCTGGCCACGTGACCCGGAAGTGTCTGCGAACAGCGCTGGCTCCCGGCCTATAGAGTGAGATGAGCGCACAACCTAGAGTCTGGCAAGACTGGCCCATACGGGCAGGGGTACCTTTACCTTTACCTTTTATCCCGCCTTTCACTCCCTTTAAGGAGTCTCAAAGCGGCTAACATTCTCCTTTCCCTTCCTCCCCCACAACAAACACTCTGTGAGGTGAGTGGGGCTGAGAGACTTCAGAGAAGCGTGACTGGCCCAAGGTCACCCAGCAGCGGCATGTGGAGGAGTGGAGACGCAAACCCGGTTCCCCAGATTACGAGTCTACCACTCTTAACCACTACACCACACTGGCCATCTTAGCAATTTATTTTGCTAAGTGTAGTATAATGGTTAGAGTGTCGGACCAGGACCTGGGAGACCAGGGTTCGAATCCCCATCCGGTCATAATAATAATTAATAATAATAATAATAAATTTTATTTATATCCCGCCCTCCCCAGCTGAAGCCGGGCTCAGGGCGGCTAACAACAATAAAATAGTACAAAATTCTAAAATCATTCATTATAAAATTAATTCAAAACAAACTGATGGCAACCATTGGGCTAGAGATTCTGTGAAAATTACCAAAGGAGGGAGTCAGGCTGTGCCTTGGCCAAAGGCCAGGTGGAACAGCTCCGTCTTGCAGGCCCTGCAGAAAGATGTCAAGTCCCGCAGGGCCCTAGTCTCTTGGGACAGAGCGTTCTGGGTGTGACCGTGAGCCAGTCCCCGCCTCTCCCAGACTAAACCTACCTCACAGGATTGTTGGTGAGGATCTGTGTGTCCGACGAGGAGCTGGGTTCTAATTCTACCTCAGCCATGGAGATCACTGGGCTTGATATTGGGCCGTCGCTGCCTCTCAGCCTAAACCAACCTCACAGGGTCGTTGTGGAGAATTCAGCGAGGAGCGGGGACAAGCAATATTCCGCATCATCTCCAGCCCCCTGGAGAAATAGATGGGATTGCAACGTGGGGAAAACAATCCCCGGGTTTCCGATCGGGGAAGAGAAACTGTTTGCATTGCCATGTGTTCTGGAGACTTCTGCGGCTGAATTTAATTTTTTTTGGAGGGGAAACAAGAACCAGGAAAGGGGAGGGGGAGAAGAAAACACACACCACAACAACAACAAACAGTGCAAGAAGGATAGACCTGTGTTATCGAGTGAGATACTGCTAACACGACAGTGCCTGGGAAAACCATCTGTCAGCCTCAAATGCTTCGGCGCTATAAATACAACCACAATCGAGGCGCTTGGCTCTGCGTTTTATCCCAGGATCTCAGTCTACAATAGGAGGATCCACACGCCCAACATGATACAGTGCCACTAACTGGACTCATCCACTTCAGCCCTGACTGGGCTAGGTGAGCTGGGTAGCACTTCCAGAGACCACCTTCTGCACAGGGACAGGTCAAAGTGCTGTGGACTCGCAGCTTAGAGTTGTGAGCACCGGATTCACTCCAACAAGAAAACAGTCGTCGCACAGCAGAGTATAGCAGAGTATAGCAGAGTATATAAACAACTCGGAGAGCAGCTCTGTAGAATATCTTCTTTATTCTATCTACAACTATTATACAACTATATACAGAGCTAAATGAGCCTAAGCATAAAGAATGCTAAACCGCACTGAGTGTCTGCAGCTGCTCTTAGCAGCAACCTTATCTAAACACACAATCTCTCTCTGACACTCTCTCTCTCCGACACACTGACTGACTGACCGATTCACTCGCTGACTGACTGACTCTTTGATGTGGTGCTGGAGCAGAATAAGTAGAGAGCAGAACATGCCTCCTCCTCTCTGCAAAATCAGCAGACTCCTCAGGAGATTCTTGGATATGGGAGGGGTGAAATCTCCTCACACAGATGCGTCCGTGGCGAGGAAGGGAGAGAGTCTGGAGAGTTCTGGTGCAGAACCCGAAACCCCAGCCCTACAAGAGTTGCAAGTTCCTAGAAACACACACACACACAAACACAAACACAAACACAAACACAAACACACACACACACACACAGAGAGAGACATACACCTCTGTCCAAGCAAGCCAGAGGTATTGTGCTGGGCCCAGGAGTTAACCCGAGCAATGCGGTCCAAATCCAGTCCTGAATCCAAGGGTTCCTCAAGGAGTCAGTCCAACAGGGCCAAGACAGGAAACCAGGCAAGGACAGGCACAGGGTCACAGGCAGGTTCTGGCAAACAGCAACGTTGCTCCCGCAACCTGGGGCAGGGTCCAGCAGCCCTTTATCTTTGTCAGGGTAGCAGCCGGTCCTGATCCCCTGGCGACTCACCTCCCTGTCTCGCCCGAAGGCGAGCATCCTCCTGCGAGTACTCAGGTCTCTCCTTCTCTCAGACCTCAGTCTCTACAGCTTGGGAGACATCGGTGGGTTACTAGACCCAGGGGCCGCCTCAGCCTCTCCTGACCCAACCGGTAGTGGAGCAGCTGTAAGCGATGGCCCAGCTGGAGGCAACGAGGTCCTCCCCACATCTGGAGCCATGGCAGGCTCAGGCCCCTGACTCGGCCCAGCTGGTGCTTGTTGCAGGGGAGCCTGTGCAGAATGGGGCTCTTCAGAATCAGGCCCCAGACTTGGTTCAGATGATGCCTGAGGCAAAGGATCCGGTGCGGACTGAGACACCTCCGGTTCTGAGTCCGAGCCCAAGTCCCAGGTCATCACAGGTATCATCATGGCTCAAGGAAACATTCCTGACTGGGCATAACTACTCAATGGAGGCGTGGCTTGGGCAAAGTCCCAAGGGCCAGATGGAGACATTTTGAGGGCCGCTTTTGGTCATAAATGGACAGCGTCATTCGGAAGGAAAAGGAGCGGAACGGGGGCAATTGGGTTCGTAAACGGTAAAAGCTGCTTTACGAAGCAAGGAGCTCTACGTACCCTCCTCTCTGCCCCCCCCCCGCTATAAGATTTTTCAGTCGTCTCGTGGCCCCTCCTGTTTCCCTCCCCTCAATTTAAATAATCTGCGCCCCCCCCAGCCGTATTGTTCCAAAGGATGTTCTTGAGCCAGCACACGCATCGTTAGCAGAGTTAATTACCGCCGCGCAGCCAGCAGCGTCTCAGCCATGCAAAGGCGGTCGCTTTTAATTACAGAGCAGGCCCACGGCCCGGCAAGGGGCTGCGGGGAAGAGGAGATGAAATTGGAAGGCCGGGCGCCGGAACGGGCCACTTGGACGCTTCCCGCACAAATTGGTCGCGGGCCGGCAGAGCCGAAAGCAGCAAACAGCCCCGTTCGGAAGCAAAATAGTTCTCAAAGTTGGGAAGATGTTGCAGTTATATATATATATATATATTGCAGGGACCTACCGGCCAGCAAGAGGAATGCAGCCGTTGAAAAAAAAAAAAAAAAAAGCTGCGGTTGCGGGTTCGCGAAGTTTCCCACGCAATGACATTTGCAAAGGTTGCAATTGCGGGCTCTTGGCAATTTTCGCGCAATGGCAATTCCTCCCCAGACAGAGGGGTGTAGCCAGGATCTTAGAAAGACATGGGTGCAAAATTTGCTGGGTTAATTTATAAGAACAGGTGTTCCTGGGGACTTGAAGAGGCTGGGTGATTTCTCCCTAGGGTGGCCCGCCATTCTGTATAACACAGGATCATATTTCAGTGTAAAATGCTATATCCTGTTTTGATTCAATACAGACCCTCCGAGTGTTCCTATTTTCGAGCGACACTCCCGGATTTACAGAATCATAGAATCATAGAGTTGGAAGAGACCACAAGGGCCATCGAGTCCAACCTCCTGCCAAGCAGGAAACACCATCAGAGCACTCCTGACATATGGTTGTCAAGCCTCTGCTTAAAGACCTCCAAAGAAGGAGACTCCACCACACTCCTTGGCAGCAAATTCCACTGTCGAACAGCTCTTACTGTCAGGAAGTTCTTCCTAATGTTTAGGTGGAATCTTCTTTCTTGTAGTTTGGATCCATTGCTCCGTGTCCGCTTCTCTGGAGCAGCAGAAAACAACCTTTCTCCCTCCTCCATGTGACATCCCTTCATATATTTGAACATGGCTATCATATCACCCCTTAACCTCCTCTTCTCCATCCTGGTTTCTGATTTGATTCCCGAATGTCCCACTTTTCCTTAGGACGTCCCTATTTTCTTCGGAGAAATGTTGGGGGGGTGGAATTATCCGACCCTTGAGCCAGGGAGATAAGTAACTATACAACCTTCAGAAGACATCTGAAGACAGTCCTGTATAGTACAACTTTCCTAGCTTCTTGCAGAACCTCCAGCTGCAGAGGCAGTCTATTGGGATTCCTCTTTGGGGCATTTTGGGGCACCGCAAGGAACAGGAGTCTGGACTCTATGAGCCAGTGGCCCGATGCAGGCTCAGGCCTCTCCGTACGTTCTTAAGGACTAGAAACCCGCAGCGGCCTTGCAGAGACTGTCTGACGCCCCTGACCGCTGATGAAGCCGACGGGCAACGGAAAACCACGCTGCCCAGATGCCCACAAGCGCCCCACATTTGCAGGAAGGCTGGGGTCCGTTGCCTCCGTGTTTTTGCAAGGATGCAAACACACGACGCCGTCGCTTTTCACAAGGCAGTCGCCAGGAAAAAAAGGGTTTCTTTTCCAGTCCTGGGGTGGGAAAAGCGGAGGAGATCTTATCCCCCACACACTGAAAACACTTGGGAAGGGGGGGGGGAGCGTTAAGAAGATACTTTTTTTGGGGGGGGGTGCCTATCAGAATCCAGAGTCCCCTCCTTCGAAATACAAGCGCTTTCCTGAAAATTGGGCATTTGTTGGAGATGGGCTGGAGTCGCAGATAAAGGCAAAAACAGACGCTTCTCTAACCTCGCACCCAGCACAATCCCGGTATCAAAAACTCATTATTATGGTCTTACAGCCTTCCGTGCTTATTACAGAGAGTCATCTAGCGAGATCCACAACAGCTATTTTCTTCCGTCGCCCCCTTCCAGCTTTACCTGAAGGAGAGGGGGCAGCGGAAACGCTCCTCTCTCATTCCCCCACCCCCACCTCCATGCCCAGATCTATTTTTCCCCCTCGCAGCCCCCAAGCAAAAGCAGAATCCCGCTTGTTGTTGTTGTTTAGTCGTTTAGTCTTGTCCGCCTCTTCGTGACCCCCTGGACCTGAGCACGCCAGGCCCTCCTGTCTTCCACTGCCTCCCGCAGTTTGGTCAAACTCATGCTGGTAGCTTTGAGAACACTGTCCCACCATCTCGTCCTCTGTCGTCCCCTTCTCCTTGTGTCCTCCATCTTTCCCAACATCAGGGTCTTTTCCAGAGAGTCTTCTCATGAGGTGGCCAAAGTCTTGGAGCCTCAGCTTCAGGATCTGTCCTTCCAGTGAGCACTCAGGGCTGATTTCCTTCAGAATGGAGAGGTTGGATCTTCTTGTAGTCCATGGGACTCTCAAGCGTCTCCTCCAGCACCAGAATTCAAAAGCATCCATTCTTCGGCGATCAGCCTTCTTTATGGTCCAGCTCTCACTTCCACTTTCCACTACTGGGAAAACCAGAGCTTTTACTATACGGAGCTTTGTTGGCAAGAATCCCGCGATGGCTCCCCTATTCTGAAAGAGGGGCTTCGCGGGGTCCTGAGGGAGACGTGGACATGTAAGGAGGCAGCTGGAGCAGAGCAGCAGTACACCTGCTTTGCAGGAAGAAGGTCTCAGGTTCTGATTAGACCTGAGGATACTTCTAATTCTCATGAAGAGGAAATGTCTCAAATAAGTTTGTGCATTGCAGGCAGGCATCAGGCATAGGCAAACTTGGCCCTCCAGATGTTTTGAGACTACAATTCCCATCATCCCTGACCACTGGTCCTGCCAGCTAGGGATGATGGGAGTTGTAGTCCCAAAATAATCTGGAGGGCCAAGTTTGCCTGGTCTAGATGAGTCCCTTCCGACTCTACAATTCTGTGGTTCTCATTTGACCTGAGGAGGTTTCTAGTCCTCATGAGCAGCGAATGTAGCTTAGCAAAATACAGGCGTGCAGCCAGTTGCTAGACCTTACAGTGGTGCCTCGGGTTAAGAACTTAATTCGTTCTGGAGGTCCATTCTTAACCTGAAACTGTTCTTAACCTGAGGTACCACTTTAGCTAATGGGGCCTCCTGCCGCCACCGTGCGATTTCTGTTCTCATCCTGAAGCAAAGTTCTTAACCCGAGGTACTATTTCTGGGTTGGCGGAGTCTGTAACCTGAAGCGTCTGTAACCTGAAGCGTCTGTAACCCGAGGTACCACTGTACTGCTCTTGGTGTTAATAAACATGAGCAATTTAGGTTCATTATTTTACTCAAACGGAGTAAAAGCTCACAACCAGTGAATTTTGCAAAATGGGCAGCAATCTCTCTAATTTAAGGACTCTAATTTAAGGACTCCCCAACTCAGTAGTCTTGTTTCCACAGCTCACAGAAGCAAACAAGTCGCTAGCCCTCAGTGACTTTGCAGAAGCTGCCAGCATTCAGATGATGCCAAGGATTTTCTGGTGACCCACTCTCACAGCTTCTGCTAACTACTTATACCCCCTTACATTAGGCCTGGATGCTGCTGAGAGATTTTGTATTTTATATTAGGAAGTGGAAAGTGTTTAGGACAGGGTAACACAGCACATAGTTAAAAAAAACACGGCATGCTTCTCATAATCAGTTGCTGAAAGGGGAGAGTTTCTACTCAGGTCCAGCTTGCCAGATTCCCGTTGAAAAATGTGGTTGGGCCACTGAGAGACCAAGATCCTGGGCTAGGTTGGCCTGTCCTAATGGAACCTCCAGCTCCAGAGGCAGTCTATCTGGATACCTAAGTAAAGATAAAGGGACCCCTGACCATTAGGTCCAGTGGTGGCCGACTCTGGGGTTGCAGCACTCATCTCGCTTTATTGGCCGAGGGAGCTGGCGTACAGCTTCCGGGTCATGTGGCCAGCAGGACTAAGCCGCTTCTGGCGAGCCAGAGCAGCGCACGGAAACACCCTTTACCTTCCCGCCAGGGCGGTACCTATTTATCTACTTGCACTTTGACGTGCTTTCGAACTGCTAGGTGGGCAGGAGCAGGGACCGAGCAACGGGAGCTCATCCTGTCGCGGGGATTCGAAACGCCGACCTTCCGATCGGCAAGTCCTAGGCTCTGTGGTTTAACCCACAGCGCCACCCACATCCCACCTGGACTTTTGCTCGACTCCAACAATGCGCCTCCAGCTTCGAGCCAGTGTGGTGTCGTGGTTAGAGTGCACAGTGGACGCTGAGGTTGCGGACGTGATCCATGCGGGAGGCACGTTCACAACCCGCAGCGTTCGCAACCTGTGTCTGCGCACGCGCGGGTTGTGATTCAGCGCTTCTGTGCATGCGCAAAGCATGATTTAGCGCTTCTGCGCATGCGGAACTGCCCAAACCCGGAAGTTCCAGTACTTCCGGGTTCCAGCGATCCATAACCTCAAAAAACACAGCCTGAAGCGAGGTATGATTGTATATGGCAATGGCGCAGCAGAGACCAGGGTTCAAATCATGGAGCTCAATAATAATGATAATAATAATAATAATAATAATAATAATAAATTTTATTTATATTCCGCCCTCCCCAGCCGAAGCCGGGCTCAGGACGGCTAACAACAATAAAACAGTACAAAAGTACAGCACAAACAACACTCTAAAATCATTCATTATAAAATTAATTAATTCAAGCCACTGCCAACCATTGGGCCAGAGCTCCGCGAAGATTGCCGAGGGAGGGAGTCAGGCTGTGCCCTGGCCAAAGGCCTGGTGGAACAGCTCCGTCTTGCAGGCCCTGCGGAATGATGTCAAGTCCCGCAGGGCTCTGGTCTCTTGGGACAGAGCGTTCCACCAGATCGGAGCCACGGCTGAAAAAGCCCTGGCTCTGGTGGGGCCAGCCTAACTTCTCTGTGGCCTGGGACCTTCAAGATGTTTTTATTTGAAGACCGTAAATTTCTCTGTGGGGCATACCGGGAGAGGCGGTCCCGTAGGTATGAGGGTCCTAGCCCATATAGGGCTTTAAAGGTCAAAACCAGCACCTTAAAGCTGATCCTGTACTCCACCGGGAGCCAGTGCAGCTGGTATAGCACCGGGTGAATGTGATCTCGCAGCGACGACCCTGTAAGGAGTCTCGCTGCGGCATTCTGCACCCGCTGGAGTTTCTGGGTCAGTCTCAAGGGCAGCCCCACGTAGAGCGAGTTACAATAATCCAGTCTGGAGGTGACCGTCGCGTGGATCACAGTGGCTAGGTCAGGGCGAGAGAGGTAAGGAGCCAACTGCTTAGCTTGGCGGAGATGGAAAAATGCCGCCTTTGTTGTAGCTGCAATCTGCGCCTCCATAGAAAGGGAGGTGTCAAAGATTACACCCAAACTCTAGATCACCCAATGTGGTGATCTACATCGCAGGGTTGTTGTGAGGGTGAAAAGCACAGAGAGATAACCATGTGTGCCACTTTGAGCTCCATGGAGCTCACCCCGTCGCGAGGATTCAAACCGCCGACCTTCCGATCGGCAAGTCCTAAGCGTCCTAAGTACTTAGGGGCATTTGGCCACCGCAGGGAAAGGATGCTGGGGCCGGAGGGGCCCCCTTTTGGCCTGCATGCTCTTGCAAAGCCACTCCGCCTTCGTGCCCGATATTCATCGCCAAAACGCAGAGCGATTAAGCTCTGCTTCACGGGGCTGCAGCCAAGCAGGGAGGGCTTCTCCCCTGGGCCGTCTCAGCAGTAATTTTGCCAGCCTCACATCGGAGCCGCCTGCCACTTAAGAAGGACGCTGCCTTTCAGACGCCGGGAGGAACAGGCGGATTTCTTCCTCTCTGAAAGAGGGAATACGCCCCCAAGTTTAAAGCCATTAGGAAGCTGGCGTGACGGAGATGTCGGTGGGTGGCCCGCCGGGGACCAGCGCGGGCGAACAGGGCCTGTCGCCGAGGGAACGGCACGGCGGCTCCTCACATCTCACTACCGCTAGGCCAGAGCCTGTCGCCTCAGATTGGGCAGGTGCCAAACCCCCTCAGCTCAGTTTCTGGCTGTGGAAATCTCCAGGGCTGTCCTGCGTTCGAATCCTCGGCTCGGCTGGCACGTTCGTGATGGAGGAGGCCGTCGAGGAGTAGCAAATCGTGCGCTGCCTCGTTCTTGTTTCGCACGCAGAACAGCCTCTGCGCATTACCAGAGAGAGGGGGGGGGGGTGAACATTCCTATTGAGGACGGAAAAAGTGCCGGCGGTTTCCCCTCTGTGCCAAAATCCTATTTGCAGCTGCTCCTCCGCAGAAGCGGAGCGCCACTTTGGACCACTTGCGCCGCCTCTGAACGTTTTCTGTGGGGCCACATGGACTCATAGACCCGTAAAATTGGTAGGGACCTTGGGGGGGGGGTTATCTAGCCTGTTGCTGAGGGAACGGCACGCCAGCCCCTCACATCTCACTACCGCTAGGCCAGAGCCTGTCGCCTCAGACTGGGCAGGTGCCAAACCCCTGTGCCCAATTTCTGGCCGCAGAAATCCCCAGGTCCAGGCTGTCCTGTGTTCGAATCCTCAGTTCCGCAATGCAGGGATCTCGTTGTCCCCATCTCAATTTGACACCAGACTGGACTCTGCTTAGCTTTGTTTGTGCTGTACGTTTGTACTGTTTTATTGTTGTTAGCTGCCCTGAGCCCGGCTTCGGCTGGGGAGGGCGGGATATAAATAAAATTTATTATTATTATTATTATTATTATTATTATTATTATTATTACTATTATTATTATTATTATTATTATTATTATTATTATTATTTGCAAACATGCTAGCAGTTTTATTGCTCTACCATTGAGCTGCCGAGTTTCCCTTAAAAACAAATAAGGTTCCAGTCCTCATGGTTTGGAAGAAGAAGCTGGTATAAAGGAGAAGCAGCCTACCTAAATGGACAGGTCTACTCAGCTATGGTTTTCCCAGTAGTGATGTATGGAAGTG
Organism: Podarcis tiliguerta; assembly: GCF_965153285.1. NCBI lineage: Eukaryota > Metazoa > Chordata > Lepidosauria > Squamata > Lacertidae > Podarcis > Podarcis tiliguerta. Next base: position 4,182,973 of record NC_139549.1, read on the forward strand.
AGAGCTGGACCATAAAGAAGGCTGATTGCCGAAGAATGGATGCTTTTGAATTCTGGTGCTGGAGGAGACTCTTGAGAGTCCCATGGACTGCAAGAAGATCAAGCCTATCCATTCTGAAGGAAACCAGCCCTGAGTGCTCACTGGAAGGACAGATCCTGAAGCTGAGACTCCAAGACTTTGGCCATCTCATGAGAAGAGAAGACTCCCTGGAAAAGACCCTGATGTTGGGAAAGTTGGAGGGCACAAGGAGAAGGGGACGACAGAGGACAAGATGGTGGGACAGTGTTCTCGAAGCTACCAGCATGAGTTTGACCAAACTGCGGGAGGCAGTGGAAGACAGGAGTGCCTGGCGTGCTCTGGTCCAGGGGGTCACGAAGAGTCGGACACGACTAAACAACTAAACAACAACAACAGCAACAGGAAGGATTTGAAACCTGTGGGATCAGAGATTCTTAGAAGACTGGAGTAAATATATGAACTACCTGAAAAGTAATTGTGATGAACAGATTACGCTGGTAGGACGGCCAGAAGTTTCGTAAAGTGGATTATTTCAAATACTGCAAGAAAGACTAAGAAAAGAATTATTAGTTAAGGCTAATTAAGTGTAATAGGAAATCAAGAAATGCAGAATGAGCGATAAAGAATGGAAAAGCATCAGAGGTGTTGACGGAAGTCAAAAATATTGTATACGATGTGAAGATATGTTGTTTGACTGTTGGAACTGAAATGTTTAAAAAATCAATAAAAATGTATATTAAAAAAAAGAGCTTGATCCAGCTAGCTGGTCTCTTCTTATGTAACCAGTGGGGGAGGATTTGTCAAGAGGCAGGGAGAAGCGTGATCGGTCGCCGCCATCTGCAGACCATGTATGATCTTAAGGCGGAGGAGCGCGGGCTGGGGAAAAAGTTGGCAACCCGGTTTTCGAGGCAGCACCCTGCGAAGATATTGGTGGGGAGGAGTGTTGGCTGCCCTATTCTATAACCGCCCTCCCACTCGGAAAGCACTGTATGAATACCAGTCCTTGCTGGCGTCTGGCTTCCTCAGCGGGCTTAAGACCTGCCACTTAGCTACCCGCTAAGGAGTTAAAACCTTGTCACCGAATTGATCGCAAGGAGCTAACGGGGCCCCCATCATGGGGCCAGCCGCTGCAAAAGATTCCCTCCTCGCATTAAGATTTAAGACCCCGCGATGGCGTGGTCTCCGAAATTAGACAATGTAATTAAATGAAATATTATGCCAATTAAAATCCAGAGCCCCCCACACGCCAGTCTAATCCTTACCCTGGGCCATCTTCGATGTAAATTTAATATATTACTTCTCATCAACTCCACATTATATTCCGGCGCCTCTGAGCAACGATGGGCTAATTTTAGAGAATTCTCCAGCTGTCTTGCTGCCTCCCCATAAAGCAGGGAGAGAGAGAGAAAGAGAGAGAGAGAGAGAGAGAGAGAGATGACTTTGGGGGAGAAAGCAGGGAGTTTGAGAAAACTGTGTCGTCAGGGGTTTTTTGGAGGAGCTGACAGGGTTCCACATTGTTAGGCTTTCTGCCTTCTTGGAATCGAAGCGGTTTAAAGCTGAGCAGGCTTCTAGTCCCCATGAAATGAGATTTTTTGAATCCAAGCATTTTAAAGCTCAGCAGGCTTCTAGTCCTCATGAACACAGATCTTGGAATCAAAGCGTTTTAAAGCTGAGCAGGTTTCTAAGCCCTCATGAGCAGAGATTTTTGGAAACAAAGCATTTTAAAGCTGAGCAGGTTTCTAGCCCTCATGAACAGAGATTTTTGGAAACAAATAATTTTAAAGCTGAGCAGGTTTCTAGTCCTCATAAAAAAAGATTTTTCAAATCAAAACATTTTAAAGCTCAGCAGGCTTCTAGCCCTCATGAACACAGATCTTGGAATCAAAGCGTTTTAAAGCTGAGCAGGCTTCTGGTCCTTCTTGGAATCTAAGTGTTTTAAAGCTGAGCAGGTTTCTAGCCCTCATGAACAGAGATTCTTGGAAACAAAGAATGAGCAGGTTTCTAGTCCTCATGAACGTCCTAAAGCCGCCTGAACTTTGCAAAACGCAAAACTGCTGGTTTTCCTAGCCTCCAAATCCCCTTAAATCAAGACTCAGTGCTTGCTTACTCCACGCGCCGCACATTTTGTACCAATAAGCGAACCCAGCTTATGGACAGAAACGCCTCCCTCAAAACAGGGACCCCGAATGAAAGAACGATTCAACAAGTTTCTTGGGGAAGAAAGAAAACCAGCATCACATTTTTGTCAAATCTGAGGGCAGGATTCGCACTCGTGCCCCTGGCTCCACCCACCACCGGCATGCGGCCCCCGGGAAGGCGAGGCGGCCCTGGGGTTTCACCGTTCCTGCCTTACACTTTTCCTTCTAGCTCCAGTCCTATTCCGGCTTCTTTTGCAGGGGGGAACCTGGGGGGGGGTGGGCCTTCAAGGTGGGAGAACCCCCACTCCCCCCCCACGTGTGGGTCCACCTTGTTCCGGCCACCAGGGGGCAGCAGTGACGGAATCCGGTCGGCACAGGCCTCCCCCCTTCCCAGTCCCCCCCCTCTGTCCGCAGGGCTCTGGCGCTCGCATTGGAAATTAAACTATAAATAATTCAGACCTCGTTGCCGTTGCGAATACGGAATATGGAAGTGACAGAGGAGATGGGGCTGCAGGAGTCACTTACGCAGGGAGCAGAAATGGGGCTTAATACATTTTTGGGGGGGTGGGGGGAGAGGAACCAAGACACACACACAAAACCCCATTTCTCTCTTTTCCCCACCACTTAGAAACAGGACGAAAAATTAGCAGCTGTGCAAAGGAGAACACTATTGTAACGAAATCCAGGGCAGGCAAAAAACAAAAACGCAAGCAGAATCCCAAAATGTGCTGATTTTCCTCTCTCTATAAAAAAAGGCAGTGTTGTGCAGTGGTTAGTCTAGGACCTAGGAGAGATCAGAGTTTGAATGCCCGCTTGAAGCTCTCAAGGGGTGAGCTCGGGGCCAGATCACCGCATGGGGAGGTTGGGGGCCAGAGGGAGAGGCGGCGGCAGTCTGTACATGCTCAGAGGCTCCGCTGTGGAGGTTGCAGAAGAGGAGGAGTCCCCCTGACTGGGACAGCTCATTTAAGGCGACGGAAAAGTCACGAGACAGGTTACAGTTTTGCTCCAGCTGCATATTCCTTCACTGGACTATATCAGGGGTCAGCAAACTTTTTCAGCAGGGGGCTGGTCCACTGTCCCTCAGACCTTGTGGGGGGCCAGACTATATTGGGGGGGGGGAATGAATTCCTATGCCCCACAAATAACCCAGAGATGCATTTAAATAAAAGGACACATCCTACTCATGTAAAAACACGCGGGGCGGTCCGGATTTAGAAGGCAATTGGGCCGAATCCGGCCCCCAGGCCTTAGTTTGCCTACCCATGATCTAGTTCAATATTTCCAACACTGACTGGAAGCAACTCTTCAGGGTTTCCGGCAGGGCTTCTCTCACAACCCTACCAGGAGATGATGGAATTTGAACCCCGGACCTTCTGCATTCAACACAGCTGTTCTTCCGCAGGGCTGTGGCCCTTCCCCAAGATTTTGAGCAGATAGTGGTCAGAAAGGATGAAGGATTTCCACAAGGATCCCCCAGTGGGCTGGCCTATAGATCACGACCCCGGCCTCGAGTGCGAATTCAGCTAAGAAGACCAAGCCAGCGGTTTATGTATGAATGGATCAATGCGCTTGTTGCTGGTTTGCATGTTAATTTTAGCACTCGCTTAGAGGGGAGGGACGTTGCCAAGTAAGTTAGCATTCCCCAGTTTAATCCATCTTTACTATTTGCAACAGAATGTAACAGTTACGTTCCGGGGATTGGCAAATCGAAGCCATTGCCGCTCATTTGGCGGCGGCTTTTTATCCCCGCGTTAAAAACACAAAAACAATCAGGGGCTGCTTGCTGACATTTTCCTCCGGGCCTTTTCACACAAACTCCCTCTTTGCTTTTGAGGCTAGATTACGGCAGGCTTGAAAGTTAAAGGCAGCTTTCCCGCAAGGTGCCAGAGTTCACTTCCTCCTCCTCCCTCCCAATCCGCCTTTCCTTTTGTGCCGTGGCTTTTCAAGAGCGTTAAGAGCAGACGGCTATCTTGTGGACGAAAAGTTGCTCAGGGAGCCTTTGTGGTGATGGGGAGCTGAAGAAAAGGGGATCAAAAGGTCTTCATTTACTGTATTTTTTTACTCTATAAGACTCACTTTTTCCCTCCTAAAAATTAAGGGGAAATGTGTGTGCGTCTTATGGAGCGAATGCAGGCTGCGCAGCTATCCCAGAAGCCAGAACAGCAAGAGGGATTGCTGCTTTCACTGTGCAGCGATCCCTCTTGCTGTTCTGGCTTCTGAGATTCAGAATATTTTTTTTTCTTGTTTTCCTCCCCCAAAAACTAGGTGCGTCTTATGGTCTGGTGTGTCTTATAGAGCGAAAAATACAGTAATTCAGGAGTGGTGAATCTCAGGCCATCCCTGCCCTTGGGACTCCCCCCCCCCCCAAAAAAAAACCCCAACCTGTGAATTGCATTCTAGAACTGTTTTCATGCCTCTCATTTTTCCGGATGGAAGACCATGTAGCAGTGTGGATCCCTTGCCTACCTCACAGGCTTGTTGTGAACACAAAAGGGAGAAGCGGGAAAATGTGTGGGTGTAAACAAAATTCTGCCCCTTTCCCCCTTATGGGGTACCCAAGAGCCCATACAGAGTCCTTGCGTAGGTTCCCTATTGGTAGGAGAAAATAACAGAGACCAACCAGAGAATACTGAGGAGCAAAGCAGCTAGTAAGCCTGATCTTTATTGATCTGTTGCAACAGGGTGATCCCCTCACACGCAGGAGGGAGGAGGAACCCAGAACAATGGTGTGCAAGGCCTTATATAGACTTTTGAAATTGCCACCCTGTAGGGACGCGGGTGGCGCTGTGGGTAAAACCTCAGTGCCTAGGACTTGCTGATCGTAAGGTCGGTGGTTCGAATCCCCGCGGCGGGGTGAGCTCCCGTCTTTCGGTCCCTGCTCCTGCCCACCTAGCAGTTCGAAAGCACCTCAAAGTGCAAGTAGATAAATAGGTACCGCTTTATAGCGGGAAGGTAAATGGCGTTTCTGTGTGCGGCACTGGTGCTGGCTCGCCAGAGCAGCTTCGTCACGCTGGCCACGTGACCCGGAAGTGTCTTCGGACGGCGCCGGCTCCCGGCTTCTTGAGGGAAATGAGTGCGCAACCCTAGAGTCGATCACGACTGGCCCATACGGGCAGGGGTACCTTCACCTTCACCTTTAGATCAAGACCACCCCCAGAAACATCATACATACATCACAGAAAGCGTGTAGCTCAAGACCTCCACCCACATACCTACATCACAGAAAAGGCGGTCTACAACAGAAATCTGAGTGCTTTGTTTACCTCCTGTTTGCCAGGTTACCTGTTGAATGGTCACTTGATTGGGTTGCCTGGGGAGCCTGGCCAGTCTTTTGTAATGATAAATACTTAGTTCCTGAGCCAGGTCACAGGCTCACACCCTATTCATATCTTAAATGTGCCCTTAAGACAGGATTTGTGAAGGAAAAGACAATGGGGAGGCTTTTCCATTTTCCTTTGACCTTGCAGAGAAAGAATTGAGGTCAGTTGGGAATCAAAAATGGTTTCAGGTCGGTCTTCCTGTGTTGATCTATGTATGTGCTTGGTTGGTACACTTATGAACATTTAACATATATCTAAGACCTCAAAGGGACGCGGGTGGCGCTGTGGGTTAAACCACAGAGCCTAGGACTTGCCAATCAGAAGGTCGGTGGTTCGAATCCCCGCGATGGGGTGAGCTCCCGTTGCTCGGTCCCTGCTCCTGCCAACCTAGCAGTTCAAAAGCACATCAAAGTGCAAGTAGATCAATAGGTACCACTCCGGCAGGAAGGTAAACGGCGTTTCCATGCGCTGCTCTGGTTCGCCAGAAGCGGCTTAGTCCTGCTGGCCACATGACCCGGAAGCTGGACGCCGGCTTCCTCGGCCAGTAAAGCGAGATGAGCGCCGTAACCCCAGAGTCGGTCACGACTGGACCTAATGGTCAGGGATCCCTTTACCTTTACCTTTAAGACCTCAAAATTCCTATCACATGTGCATGTCCTTCCTTTGAGTTCCTTGGAAGAATGAAGGCAGGCTATATACATCATCAAGGGGAGAGCTGTCAATGGCTATCAGCCACAATGGCTACGATCTGCGTCCACGAACAGAAACAGAGGTGGTGCCGTGGGTCAGAGCATTGGACCATTAACCAGAAGGTTGGTGGTTCGATCCCACCCAGGGACGGCTGCGGGCAGGATTCCAGCATTGCAGGGGGGTGGACTGGATGTCCTTTGGGGTCCCTTCCAGCTCTAGGATACGATGATTCTGAATGATAGTTGCAGGAAACTAGCTTTTGTGCTCGGATCCTGTGTCTTGGTGGTTTCCAAGAGGCAACTGTGTTGCCGCTTGAAGAACAGGGTGCTGGACTTAAGATGGGCCTGATCCTGCTGCAGACCCTTCTTACGTTCTTAAGAAATAAAATATTAATCTTCCAAAATCTGGGGACGATTGAAAAGAAAGAAAGAAAGCAGGCGGGCTAAATTTTACTCTGAGTCAGCTGTGCCCATGGATTCCAATGGGTCTACTCAGCCAGCCAACCAACCAACCAACGGCCTGGCTGGCTGCAATCCACAGGCTGCCTGGGATTCAGAGATTTACCTCTGACCGCCTTTTCTGAAGATCCTGGGCCTTAATCCCGTTAAATACACACCATTTCCTGCCCAGACGCCAAGCTACCTTCCTCCTGCGCTCTCCAGCCAAAACGCCCCGCCGGCAGCTGCGGCCTGGCCTTGGAAGCCGCCCGGCAGCGAGGCTTTCCTGGAAAACTTCCCGCTCCTTCCTCCCTGCGAGGAAGGAAATCTAATGGGCTGGCTCTGTCAACCGGGGCAATTTCAACCGGGTTTCATTCGCAGCCTTTAAGAGGGACAGCAGAGCATCCCTGACTCCCTGGGGCAAAATCTGGGGGTGGTCTCTCCTCTGCCACATTACTCCGATCCACAAATGACGTTGGCACACCCCCTGCCTTTGTGAACCCTTGTCTTCTTTCTCTATAATATACCGTATTTTTCGCTCTATAAGACACACCAGACCACAAGACGCACCTAGTTTTTGAAGGAGGAAAACAAGGAAAAATATATTCTGAATCCCAGAAGCCAGAACAGCAAGAGGGATTGCTGCGCAGTGAAAGCAGCAATCCCTCTTGCTGTTCTGACTTCTGGGATAGCTGCGCAGCCTGCATTTGCTCCATAAGATGCACACACATTTCCTTCTAAATCCGGCCCGCGGACAGTCTGGGAATCAGCGTGTTTCTACATGAGTAGAATGCGTCCTTTTATTTAAAATGCATCTCTGGGTTATTTGTGGGGCATAGGAATTCGTTCGTTTCCCCCAAAAAATATAGTCCGGCCCCCTGCTGAAAAAGTTTGCTGATCCCTGGTTTAAGGCTTTATAGGTCAGAACCAGCACTTTGAATTGGGCCCGGAAACTAATTGGGAGCCAGTGCAGTCGGACCAGGATTTGTATAATGTGCACAAACCGTCTTGATCTGGTGAGCAATCTGGCTGTCAAATTCGGCTCCGGCTGAAGTTTCCGAACCGTCTTCAGAGGCAGCCCCACGTAGAACGCCTTGCAGTAATCTAACCTTAGTTACCAGAGCATAGACAACAGTAGTTAGGCCATCCCTGTCCAGATAGGGGCGTAGCTGGGCCACCAGCCGAAGCTGATGGAAGGCATTCTGGGCCGCTGAGGCCACCTGAGCCTTGAGCGACAGCAAAGGACCCCGGAGCAGCACCAAGCTGTGAACCTGCTCCTTCAGAGGAAGTGTGACCCTATCAAGAGCAAGGCTTTCCATCAGGGGACTTTCCCAGGCTTCCAGGGTTGGACCTGGGGCTTTTTGAACCTGCAGAGCAGGTGCTGGGACCCTTCAAAACAAAGCAAGGTTCTAGTCCTCATGGGGCAGAGGGCTGGTGCAAAGGAGGCCACATCCAGCTGCCTTTGGGGGTCAAAGTTGGGGCTGTTTTTCGTGCAGAGCAGCCGTTCTCCTGCCTTTCTCTGTCCCTTGCTCGAAATAAGAAACTCTCCCTGCTGCGTGGCTCTGATGAGACTGGCACGGACGCGGTCAGGCGGGAGCCGAATATATATATATATATGTTTTCCGCTTGGGTTCCCCCACCTTCGACATCTCACTCAGGGTCGCCTGAGACAAATTTTTCTCCTTTCATTAGGGTGATAAAACACTCCCCTCCTTCCAAAAGCGGAGAGGGGCTGCGAATCCATTGCTTGTCCGAAATTTGGTGCGGAGGAGAAGGGCACCCCTAGCTATAAAAAATGGGGTCTCCGTCTGTTTCTCCCAAATGTCTTGGCGCCCCCAGGAAATCTCAACACACAATGTTGTATTAGTGGGAGGTGGTATCACCCAGCCCTAGTGTAAGAGCTGGGAGATCAGGGTTCGAATCCCCACTCAGGGCGACTTTGAGCCAGCCTCTGCCTCTCTCAGCTCAACCTCACAGGGGTGTCGCGAGGATAAAATGAAGGGAGCGAGAACTACAGACGCCATCTTGGGCTCATTGGAGAGAAGCTGGGACAGAAATGAAATGAATCATAATTAATCATCTGACGCTCTAACCACTACACCACACTGCCTCTTGGAGACCTTTCAGGCAACAAGTGATTCATAAGTCAAATCAATAACCATAGTAATGAATGAAAAAGGAGATTTGGGGCGGGAATGCAAAGGGGCCCAGGGACACCCCCTAAAAAAATGTCCCCGTTTGTATTCTTTTAGCCTCAGAACATCCTCACACTTGGAAAGTTTTCAAAAATTTTGACAGATGGGGAGGCAAGGGAGCCCCCTCATCTTTATTCCACCCCAGGTTCTTGAGGAAGACACGTCCTGTCCCCGATCAGGAATCTTGCCCATCTGTCACCGGCACGGACCCCGAATCCCAACCAGCCGGAAACCTCGCTCGACGCGGCCCCTCGCTCTCCGCGACACCTGAATTCAAACCCGCCGCATTTAATAAGGGGGGGAAGGAGCGCTCAGAGGAGCATCGCAGCTGCTTCTGCGACCTGGGGCTGCGCGATGGAACGGGGCTGGTCCTTCTGGGGGGAAACAACTGCCAAGATTTTGCCCGCCACTCAACAAAGCACACTTGGCGTCTGTAAGCAGGCAGGCAAGCAGGCAAACTTGTAATGAGAGAGAGAAAAAAAAGGGGTCTTTCTCTCTCTCTGCCTCTCCTGACTCTGCCTGTTCATCTCTAAATTGCTTCTTCTTCAACGCCGGCCGTCCCATGCTGGTCAAATGATTCTCCTCTTGACAGGCACACTTCATTTTGGGTGGAGAGGCACAGGGCTGGCGGGGGGGGGGGGCGGAGAGGAGAAAAGGTTGAGATATTAAAAGGAGAGCTGTGTCTTGGAAACCAAAAGGAGATGGTGTTAGAATGGGAGACGAAAGATGAAGAAGTGAAATCAGTTACGATTAAAGATATAGGTCATAATATTACGTTGGAAGATTGGGAAAGACTATGGAAAACTGACTTGAAATTTACAGATTGCTCTCTTTGCTGAAAGAAAATTACATGACAATTATGTATAGATGGTATATAACACCAGTGGAGCTAGGAAGAAGGTACAAAACCAGCTCAAATATGTGTTGGAAATGTAAAGAAAAAGAAGGCACCTTTTATCGTACGTGGTGGGACTGTAGTAAAATTAAAAAGAATTGGGAAATGATATATAATGAGTTGAAGAAAATGTTCCAGCTAAAAAAAACCTGAAGCATTTTTTTCAGGATTGTAGGAAAAGACCTGCCAAGGAAATTTAAAAATATTTTCATGTACGCGACAACGGCGGAAAGAGTCTTAATAGCACAAGGATGGAAGAACGAGGAAATCCCGACCAAAGAACTGCGGCAAGAGAAATTGATGGACTACGCAGAACTGGCAAAACTGACACATAAACTACGAGACGAAGATAACTGCGACTTCAAAGATGAATGGGAACCCTTTACAAAGTACTTAAAGAAACAACAAAATGAACTGGACTCCTTGGCGGGTTTTGAACAAACATTCACAAACTTTTTATTGATAACTTTTAGATAGATGAATCAAGAATTTGTACAATTTTGCAACATGCAGAGGATAACAAATGTTGATAAATCAGAGAAAGGAGCTGAGGGGAGTCTGGGGGGAGGGGAGTTATGTGTTTCGGTGAGGGAAAAATAGGGGGGGGATTAAGGATGACTTGTTCCGTGCGCTGCTCTGGTTTGCCAGAAGTGGCTTAGTCCTGCTGGCCACATGACCCGGAAGCTGTACGTTGGCTCCCTTGGCCCATAGAGTGAGATGAGCGCCGCAACCCCAGAGTCGGCCACGACTGGACTTAATGGTCAGGGGTCCCTTTCCCTTTCCCTTTATCCAGTCATACAAAATCTGGTTCAGGGCAGGGAAGGGCAGATTTTGAACCGTGCCACCCTGTTTCAAACTTTGCCCTAACTCCTTTCTGGCTTCTTAGGTTTTTCATCTGTGCACTGCCCAGAAACCGTCCTGGCAATGAGGACTAGGAACTTGAACGCTTCGCATTTCCCTTCCCTTCCCAGAACACCGAGACGGTCAAAGTTGCAGACTCCTGAATCCAAGCTGGGCCCGTCCCCGGCTCATCAAATTTTATTTTACATGTAATAATTACAAACGAACACGAAGGACAAATTACAGCGCGGTGCCAGGAGTTTGGAACTGGAAGAGCTCCAGGAACGGCAGGCAGGCAGGAGCGCAAGGAAGAGGGAGATAAAAGGATTCGCAGCCTTTGCCGAGATCATGATGCTCACGCAGGCAACCAGTTTGCTTTTTAATCCCCTCTCCGTGACCCGCTGCAACCTGTATTGAACCGGCGGGATTACGGCCTGTCTCTGTGCTACAAGGAGAGCTTTGCGGCTGCCTTGCCAATCCTGCCAGTTAGAAACGCCAGAGCGGAAGAAGAAGAAGGGAATAATCACGAAAAAAGCAACAGCACCAAACGTGCATCTGCTGACACTTGAAACCGCCAAGAGAGGCAGGTGCGAAATATCAGAGTCCAGTGTGACTCTGAATGTCGGCTGCCGGGGACTGAAAAGGAGGAGAGTTGCGGTCGTTCCCTTTCAGGGTTCCCTTTGCGGCAATTGGCCGGCCATTGTGCCAACAGGACGCTGGACTAGACAGCCCCCCTTTGGTCTGATACAGCAGCCAGGCTCTTCCGATGCTCTTGTGGAACCTCCAGGTTTAGTCACAGTCTATCTGGGTTCCTAGGTTCTTTGGGGCATTTGGTCTCTCTAGGAGAAGAAGGTTTCTCATAGAGAAAGACCTGTATAGTTAAAGCTATGGTTTTCCCAATCGTGATGGATGGAAGTGAGAGCTGGACCATAAAGAAGGCTGAAAGCCGAAGAATGGATGCTTTTGAATTCTGGTGCTGGAGGAGACTCTGGAGAGTCCCATGGACTGCAAGAAGATCAAACCGATTCATTCTGAAGGAAATCAGCCCTGAGTGCTCACTGGAAGGACAGATCCTGAAGCTGAGGCTCCAAGACTTTGGCCACCTCAGGAGAAGAGAAGACTCCCTGGAAAAAACCCTGATGCTGGGAAAGATGGAGGGCACAAGGAGAAGGGGATGACGGAGGATAAGATGGTGGGACAGCTACCAGCATGAGTTTGACTAAACTGCGGGAGGCAGTGGAAGACAGGAGTGCCTGGCGTGCTCTGGTCCAGGGGGTCACGAAGAGTGGGACACGACTAAACGACTAAACAACAACAATAACAACAACAACAACAGGAAGGATTTGAAACCTGTGGGATCAGAGATTCTTAGAAGACTGGAGTAAATATATGAACTACCTGAAAAGTAATTGTGATGAACAGATTACGCTGGTAGGACGGCCAGAAGTTAGTCGACTAAATGACTAAACAACAACAATGAGAGCAAGGATGCTGGACTCGAGGAGCTCCCTTTAGCGCAGGGGTCAGTAAACTTATAGCGCCTCTGGCCGGTGTCTCCAGTGCCGATTGCGCCATGGGTCGTAAGGCGGGGAGCATGTGCCCATACACGTGTGCACACGCTATTTCCGGTGCACTTCCGGGTCGGAGGAGCACCGGAAATATCTTGTGCGTATGTGCACGGGCCTCCTCCAACCTGGATGTGCACCAGAAATAATGCGCATGCGCAAATCACGCTTGCGCATGCGCACAAGCTATTTCCAGTGCTCGTCCGACCCGGAAGTGGGCAGCCGCGCAGCGCAGTGCCGGTAAGAGCCAAATAAACGAGTGCCTCAGGCCTTATCCGGCCCGTGGGCCTTAGTTTGGGGACCCCTGCTTTAGCCTGATCTGACATGACTCTTCTTCTGCATATGAAACCCCAAAAAGGTTTTTTTAAAAGCACCAAACCAAGTCCTTTTCACTTCCCCAGACTTTAAGAAACTTTTGCGTTTCTATTTATTTTTAAAATTTCATTGCGTGGTACCAGAACAGGGAGTAGTCAAGATCCACAGCAGCAAACAAGGCTTGCGGGAGCCAGGGGCTGGAGTGTGCAGTCACGTCATCTACCTTGGGTGCTGTAGCCGAGATTCTTGCATTGCTGGGGTTGGACTAGATGACCTGTTGAGCCCTTTCCAAATATATGATTCTAAATGCAAACCAGCCGCTCAGCAACTGAGTGACGGCTCCTCGCCCCCAAACAAAGCAAACTTCTGGTCCTCATGGTTCATGGAAACTGCCGTATCGGCTGAGTCGAACCCTCCATGGGGCGTCCACACAGCTCAACGGTCCATCTTGCGAGGGTGGAGGACAGAGTTTATCTAAGGGAAGAAAAACTGCAAATATCTAAATGCTTCCTCTCAGAAATCATGAGACGGCAGATTCAGTCATGGGGCCAAAAAGAAGATGCAAACAAGGTCATTTATGCATTTTCCTGCCTCTCCTTCCAGAGAACTCCTTGTCCTCAGCGACTTACCTCCTGCAGACCTTGTGACTAAAATAAGATTAAGGACAGGGAGCTGGAAGCGGCAAGGCTGCTCAGCTTCGAAAGGCTCCATTCGGCAGCAACGGGTTCGGCTACGGAGAGGAGAGGAGCAACAGGCGACTGACCAAGCAGACACCGAGAGAGGAGGAAAGTGCTGGCAAGGACTGCCGTCCTCCCGCCTGCCTCTCCCCTAACCCCGCAAGTCGTGAAGCTGAATGGTGAAAGATTCCGGACAGCGCAGAGAAAGGACTTCTTCACGCGCTGAATAGTTAAACTGTGGAACTCCCTGCCTCATGAGGGCAGCGACGGCCCATCAACTTGGATGGCTTTGAAAGGGTCAGCGTGGCATAATGGTTAGAGCATGGGTAGGCAAACTAAGGCCCGGGGGCCAGATCCGGCCCAATCGCCTTCTAAATCCGGCCCACAGACGGCCGGGAATCAGTGTGTTTTTACATGAGTAGAATGTGTCCTTTTATTTAAAATGCATCTCTGGGTTATTTGTGGGGCATAGGAATTCGTTCATTCCCTCCCCCCCAAAAAAAATATAATCCGGCCCCCCACAAGGTCTGAGGGACAGTGGACCAGCCCTCTGCTGAAAAAGTTTGCTGACCCTGTGAAAAACTTCAGGGAAACGTTATATAATGAGAAGAAAAAGATGTTGAAAGATACATTTATTAAGAAACCAGAAGCATTTTTACTTGGCATTGTAGGAGATGATATCAATAGACAGAATTGTAAGTTGTTTTTATACGCAATGACAGCAGCAAGAATATTATTGGCACAAAAATGGAAGCAAGAAGAACTACTGACAAAAGAAGAACGGAGGATGAAGTTGATGGACTATGCAGAATTAGACAAATTAACAGGAAGGATTCTAAACCTGCGGGATCAGAGATTCTTAGAAGACTGGAGTAAATATATGAACTATTTGAAAAGTAATTGTGATGAACAGATTATGCTAGTAGGACGGCCAGAAGTTTCGTAAAGTGGATTGTTTGAAATACTGCAAGAAAGACTATGAAGACAATTATACTTAAGGACAATCAAATGTAATATAGAAATTAAGAAATGCAGAATAAGTGATAAAGAACGGAAAATCATCAGAGGTGCTGACGGAAGTCTAAAATATTGTATAAGATGAGAAAATATGTTGTATGGCTGTTGGAACTGATATGTTTAAAAAATCAATAAAAATGTATATATATATAAAAAAGAAAAAGTTTGCTGATCCCTGGGTTAGAGCATTGGACTAGCACCGGGGAGAGGAGAGTTCGAATCCCCACGAATCTCGCTGGAGTGGTCCTTCGGCCGGTCTCCATCTCTCTCAGCCGGTCCTAGCTCACAGGGCTGTTGTGAGGGTGAGATGGGGAGAAGGAATATCCCACCTTGAGACCCTCGGAAGACAAGGGTGGTTTATAAATGCAATACAAAAAATAAAAAAGAGGGGAGTTTAACTATGTCCTACGTGAAAGGAGTCCATTCTCCTCTCCTCCCAGCATTCAGTGCACGAGGTTTGATTTTATGAGAGATGGAGGAAAACCATGTAACAATGCCACGAATTGTCTTAGAAGCTTGTATCCTGCCATCGTTTACATGCCTTTTCCTTGACTAAAGGGTCCCTAAAGCTGCAAAACTTTGTCTTTGACAGTCACAACTTTGGGGCTTGTTTAAAAAAAGTTCAACCATTTTGGGGGTTTCCTTAAAAAAACAAAACTCAACAAGTGGCAACCCTAGAAAATAGGGTGTTGGAAATAGAAGAAGTTTGGATTCCCTCCTTCGCACATTTTCATAGATTTTGGACTGGGGTAGAGAGAACTGGAGGCAGTGAGAGATTTTACTTTCTTGGGCTCCATGATCACTGCAGATGGTGACAGCAGTCACAAAATTAAAAGACGCCTGCTTCTTGGGAGAAAAGCGATGACAAACCTAGACAGCATCTTAAAAAGCAGAGACATCACCTTGCCAACAAAGGTCCGTACAGTGGTACCTCGGGTTACATACGCTTCAGGTTACAGACTCTGCTAACCCAGAAATATTACCTCAGGTTAAGAACTTTGCTTCAGGATGAGAACAGAAATCGTGCTGTGGCGGCAGTGGGAGGCCCCATTAGCTAAAGTGGTGCTTCAGGTTAAGAACAGTTTCAGGTTAAGAATGGACCTCTGGAACGAATTAAGTACTTACCCTGAGGTACAACTGTATAGTTAAAGCTATGGTTTTCCCAGAAGTGAGAACTGGACCATAAAGAAGGCTGATCGCCAAAGAATGGATGCTGTTGAATTGTGGTGCTGGAGGAGACTCTTGAGAGTCCCATGGACTGCAAGAAGATCCAACCTCTCCATTCTGAAGGAAATCAGCCCTGAGTGCTCACTGGAAGGACAGATCCTGAAGCTGAGGCTCCAAGACTTTGGCCACCTCATGAGAAGAGAAGACTCCCTGGAAAAGACCCTGATGTTGGGAAAGATGGAGGGCACAAGGAGAAGGGGACGACAGAGGATGAGATGGTGGGACAGTGTTCTCAAAGCTACCAGCATGAGTTTGACCAAACTGTGGGAGGCAGCGGAAGACAGGAGGGCCTGGCGTGCTCTGGTCCAGGGGGGTCACGAAGAGTCGGACATGACTAAACGACTAAACAACAACAACAACAACAACAACAACAACAACAACAAGAGAACATCCATTGGCATACTACATGCCTGTTTATTCCCTTCCATTTGCTTTTTAACAAGGCCCAGGTAAGGATCCCCACCACATCGAGGTGTGACATTGATTCCCTCACAATCTGGCGCCTGCGAGCCTCCCGCCCCTCCAAATTCTGCCCCCGACCTTGAGGAGAAAAGTCCTTAAAACAAGGACTTAGTTCACAATCGAAGCAGCAAAAAAACAAGCGCCGTTTCTCCGCCGTCAACTTTCGCCTCCAGAACTTTTCGACCCAAGCACAGAAACAATGCAAGATTTCTTTTTTTAAAAATAAAAAGTTAAATGTGCCATCCATCAAAATTATAGACTTTGCGAGACAATGAAGAGGGGGGGAAAACAAAGGAGATGAAGGGAGAATTATTGACTTCCTAGATAAGGGGACAGGGAACAGTTGCCTGTGTAGGCCGTTCGGGTATTTCTGGACTACAACGTCCATTGTCCACGACCGCATCGAGAGAGGGCCACAGGTATTCTTTTATACCTTCATCAGGTTTTGCGTGCCTGGTCACAGATTCGCACAATCTCAACTTCAGGTTTCATTTTGTTTAAAAAACAAAAACAAAACACCCCCCCCCCAAAATATCTCCTGGCAGGCAACATATTTATTGCCTCTCCTTTTGCCCCATATATACATTTTTTTGGGGGGGGAGGGCAAATAATTTCCCTCAATACAATGCATATTGGGAGTATGCATTTTTCCACAAACGCATGCATTCTTCCCCAAAAATCTTACGCATGTTTTTCAACAGAAGTGCCACAAACCTGCTCCCCCCCCCCCCCGAGAAGCTCAAGTTTCAAAGAAGAACCGGGTTTTGTGTTTGGGGATCGGTTCCTTCAACTGCGAATTGCAAAGAAATAAGAAAATAATTAATAATAATAATAATAACCACATAAAGCGACCTCATTTTCTCCGTGGTCCTCACTGTTTAGTCCACAGAAAGGGCTACATCCAAAAACGCAGGCTCTTTTGACACCCTGTGCCAAGAGGTCTCTGCCCCGATGAGCATAGTCTCACGTCAGCCGGCAGAGAGAAATCAATGGAAACCTCATAAGAGTGTAAGAAGAAGCCTACTAGATCAGGCCATAGGATCACATTGGCTAACTAGATGCCTCTTCTGGGAAAGCAGCAAGTAGGATTCGAACTCGCATCCAGAAGCATCATTGCATCTGATTGTGGAGCAGAGCAGAGCCATTGCGGCTAGTCACCACCAACATCCCTCCTTCCTCCGTGAATTTGCCCAATCCTCTTCTAAAGCCATCTAGGCTTGTGGCCGTGACCGCCTCCTGTGGCAGGGAGTTCCGCAGTCTAACAGTGAACCTCGCCTGCGTTTATTGCAGAGTTTGACAGCCTCTCCCTTCTTCCAGAGGGCGACAGCTGGGAGAAAACAGAAAGCCGCTTTCAAAACGCTCCGCTGGGGCTCTCTCCCTGTCGCAGCGACTTTCCACCCCAGCCACCGTGGCACCGAGAGCTCACCCCCAGAAAGGCCCCATGGACTCCATAAACAACAAGCCCTGGAGGATCTCAAATAGGTTTCTGCCACCCAAAGCCAAGAGGAAAGAGGAAAAGGCGAGGGAGGGGGAGAGTAAGAGCGATGAATCCTAAAGAGCAATTGTGGACGGAAGCCAATCTGATTCCTCAACAGGCCATATCCTTGCTTGGGACGGACAGAACTGCTTCTCCGTCGGAGAAAATAAAACAGTATTGTGGGATAAAAAGGACGAAGGCTTTCTAACTGTTCTTGGGGTCACCAGGGCTGGATGGCTCGGTCCAATTCTGTCCTCAGGCTCGCTCATTTTTCCCAACCTTAAATTCTCCGCATTTCTGCAGTGATTTGCAATTAAAAAGAAAAGTCCTCATGAATATTTGTCATATCTCCGGGTGAATTTCCTCCTAAAATGCACCTCCTTTTGCATTTCCGCGAAGCCATTTCCCCCAGAAAAGAAAGCGTTTTTGGATGTTATCTTCACGGTTATATGCATCCTTAGGCACGCTTTCCCTCAGTACGTGGGTTTGAGGTAGGAGATTTTCCACTCTGCCCTACCCGGAGACGGCAGGAATCAAACCTGGGAGCTTCTGTGTGAAAAACAGGAGCTCTGCCACTGAACCACTGACATCCGCCGTAGAAAAAAAGCAAGTTACTGGTCCTCAGGGTTCTGAATAAAGAGCTGGTTTAAATGAGATCACAGCACAGACTTGCTCCAAGGTAAAAGACTTCTGGGGAAAAAATTATAATGAATTTTTAAAAAATGATGAAATATACTTTTATGAAGAAACCAGAGGCCTTTCTCCTTGGAATAACAGGTTCTGAATTGCCTAAAAGAGATGTAAAAGTATTTTTGTATGCCACAACTGCTGCATGGATTTTACTAGCCAAAAAATGGAAAACACAAGAAGTACCACCGGTAGAAGAATGGCAGACGGAGCTGGCTGATCTCACCGGGAGAATCCGCGACCAGAAAGAAGAGGAACACCAAGAAGATTGGAAGAAATTTAAAGACTATCTGAATAAATATTGTAATATTATAGATATGTAATCACTTTAAAGGCCTAGGACTAAATTGGGATTAAATAAATAAATAAGAAAATGTACGATAAGAAAAGTTGGGAAATATGATTATGACTGTGACATGGTTCTATCAAATAATGATATTGGCAACTGCTACATATAATTACTAAGAAATTCAGACGGAGGAGATTTGAGGAAGTCAAATAATATGTTTATGAAGATGGATCTTAATTAATTAATTAAGTGTTATTGTAGTGATGATTTGCTTTATTTTATGTTCTATATTCTTTTTTCTTTTTCTACTTCTCTCTTTGTCCTTAATTATTGTTCATTTTTTCTTTTGCTATGTTTATGTATGGAAAATAATAAATATTATTGTGAAAGCCAATAATAATACAGTGGTGCCCCGCAAGATGAATGCCTCGCAAGACGGAAAACCCGCTAGACGAAAGGGTTTTCCGTTTTGGAGGTGCTTCGCAGGACGAATTTCTCTATGGGCTTGCTTTGCAAGACGAAAATGTCTTGCGATTCCTGGGGTTTTTTTCCGCTCCCCACCCCCTTTTTCTAAGGCGCTAAGCTGCTAATAGCCTTTTAGCAGCTAATCCGCTAATCCCTTAAGCCTTTAATAGCCGCTAAACTGCTAATAGCGCTAATCCGCTAATAGGGTTGCTTCGCAAGACGAAAAAACCACTAGACGAAGAGACTCACGGAACGGATTCTTTTCGTCTTGCGAGGCACCACTGTAATAATAATAATAAAATGAGATCACAGCAAGCTGCATTTTTCTGAGTCAGACCACTGCTCCATACAGCCCAGGGCTGGTCTACACTGACTAGCAAAAGTGCTTCCAGAGATTTCAGGCAGAGGTCATTCCCAGTCCCACCTGGAGCTGCCGAAATTTGAACCCAGGACCCCCTGTGTGTGAAACGCACCCTCTTCCACCGAGCTATGTCCCTTTCCCCTTATCTTAGAGAAATACTTCGCCTATCCCTGAGGTGCTAGATTACTCAATGCGAGGAAGGCGTTTTAGGAAGACCCACGCTCATTTGGCGCCACCTGCAACTCGCATAGCCAGACACAGCCCCTCTGGCGCCATGTGCAGATCGGCATGCGTCAGGCACGACGCGGCCGCCTCCAGCGCCCCGCATTGATTAATCTGTTAGCCGGACCGCTTGACAAATGGTGTCTTCTCCACCTGCCAGCGGGCAAGGCTAAAGCAAGGGAGCCGGGCGACGGTGATTAATACGCAGCCAGGCACTAATTCGATTCACTTTGATCGGGGCAGCGATCCAAAAGCATCCTTAGTCCGTCAGGCCCATCCTCTCCCCGCTGCCAGATAGAGGCAGATAGAGAGGGACATGGAGAGAGAGAGAGAGACGAAGAAAGAAAGAAAGAAAGAAAGAAAGAGAAAGACAGAGAAAGAGAGGGGTGTGGAGAGGTCACAGAAAGGCTTTCAAATCTGAAACCTGCTTTCCTGAAGCACAGAGGGTTGACCCCAGACAAACCACACAGGAAGCTGTCCTCTATCATCTTCTTGTTTTAAAAAATAATTTTTTATTTGATTTAAAAAATATAAGCACACAACAAACGTCACTTCAAAATCCAAATACCGAGATTACTCTGAATCTCCTGACTTCCCCCATTGCTTCTGTGGGTCCTAATACAAATAATTACAGCTGCATATCAATATTTGTCCACGTATTTTTTATTCTAATGGTCCATTAGGGGGCTAACCAGGTTGGGATAGCTGGGATAGCAGGCTTGTTGGTTTTTGAATGTCTTACGTAGGGTTTTTCAATTTCGTAGTTCTGTATGGGGCAATGACAATAAAGATTATTGTATCGTATCGTACTTTGCAAGTGTGATTTAAATCCTGCCAGTGTTTTAACCTGGTTACAGTGGTCTCGTATATACAGTGGTGCCTCGCAAGACGAAAATAATCCGTTCCGTGAGTCTCTCCGTCTAGCGGTTTTTTCGTCTTGCGAAGCAACCCTATTAGCGGATTAGCGCTATTAGCGCTATTAGCGGTTTAGCGGCTATTAGCGGCTATTGGAGGCTATTAAAGGCTTAAGGGATTAGCGGATTAACTGCTAAAAGGCTATTAGCAGCTTAGCGCCTTAGAAAAAGGCGGTGGGGAGCGGAAAAAACCCTCAAGAATCGCTAGACATTTTCGTCTTGCGAAGCAAGCCCATAGAGAAATTCGTCCTGCGAAGCACCTCTGAAAACGGAAAACCCTTTTGTTTAGCGGGTTTTCCGTCTTGCGAGGCATTCGTCTTGCGGGGCACCACTGTACAGTAAAATATAAGCTGTCCCCATTCTTTTTTTAAAAGGTTCTTGTCTTCTTGATTTCGGAGCTTCCCAGTTAGTTTTTGCCATTTCGGCCTAGTCTATCATCTTGGTTTGCCGATCTTCTCTGGTTGGTGTTGACTTTACCTTCCATCTCTGGGTTAATAGCATCCGTGTGGCTGTTGTCGCACACATAAAACAATCTTTTTGGGCCCTTTGAGATTCCCTCTTATCAGGCACCTATCTCACCTGTGCGAAGGGATATTGCGCCTGCGCTAAGCGCATGAAATCAGGGTTGGCCTAAAGAAAGCCAACAGAGAGACGTTTTCTTCTCCCCCCTCCTAACACCCGAACCCGTGGACATCCAAAGTTGGAAGACGGGGGGAAAGGAAGGACTTCTTCACACAGAGCAGAGTTGAACTGTGGAACTCACTGCCACAGGAAGGCAGCAATTTGGGATGGCTTTAAAAGCGGATGGGGCAAATTCGGATGTCAGTGGCTACTAGCCACGATGGCTGTCTCTGCTTCCGCAGTCAAAGGCAGTGATGCTTCTGAACATCAGTGCTGGAAGCCACAGGAGGCAAGAGGGTTCTTGCGCTCAGGTCCGGCTTGTGGGTTTCAACAGGATACTGGCCTGATCCAGTAATCTCATGTTCTCATGGATTCACACTGGCTGCCTATTAGCCACTGGGACTTTTAAAAACTCCTGCTGGTTATATATAAATTCCTTTGAAAAATACTCTGGACCAGGTTACCTGAAAGAGGTGCTGGTTTTGACCTTTAAAGCCCTCTGTGGCTTAGGGCCCTCATATCTATGGGACTGCCTCTCCTGGTCTGCCGTGCAGAGGAGCTTAAGGTCCATGAATAACCAGAGGTACCGGGCCCTAAGGAAGTCAGACTATCCTCCACCAGGGCCAGGGCCTCCTCAGTGATGGCTCCGACCTGATGGAATGCTCTGTCCCATGAGACTAAGGCCCTTCAGGATTTAACCTCCTTCCGTCGGGCCTGTAAGACAGAGCTATTCCGCCTGGCCTTTAATTTGAATTCAGCCTGATCTTTTATTCCCCTTCTCTTCCCTCCCCCTCCCCTTTTATGAAGATCACCTGCTCTGAGACCCCACAGCTAATTCTCCCCTGGCCTCCTCGCTGGCCCAAGTAGGACTAATTTAGCCAGCTAGCCCTGGTGATCATCTAATATTTACTGGATGGATTTCCTCCCTAAATTGATTTTTGAATTCTGAATTTATTGTTCACGTTTTATACTGTATTTTATGCTGGTTTTTTGTTGCATCAATTAAGTGTTTTAAATTTGTTGTTAGCCGCCCTGAGCCCAGTTTTCTGAACCGGGAAGGGCAGGGTATAAATAAAAGTTTATTATTATTATTATTATTATTATTATTAAAGATCACCTTCTCTTCCACTGCCTGGGAAGGGCATGCAGATCATCAAATCGAACGCAGATCATTCTGCCACAGCCTTATCACTAACACAGAGGCAGGCTTTTTCCCTGGTGGCCCCCACCTTGCGGAATGCCCTCCCTACGAAAATACAAAAGGGTCCCATCAGCCTTGGCATCCCGCCAGCTCTCAAATACGCACCTGCATAGACAAACATTCCCCTGTTCTCTGCGCTCGTTTCAATTGCTGGTTTAACTCTCCTTAATTGTGCTGTTTTAATGGGCTTTGCTTTATCGCACGTTTTAATTGTGAATGTTTTAACGTTTCGATGAAATTGTTTTATTGTGCATTTCAATTATCCGTGTTTTCGCAATCGGTTTTTATACCCAAAGACCGGTTAAAAGCCGTCTTGGCAATTAAGTCCCCAATACGGATGATGATGATGATGGCAATAATACTAACATTAATATCAATATATCAATATCAATATCATCAATATTAATGAATTGAGTTCTGGAGCTGCCCTTATCCTGAACTTTTATATGCCTTTAACCTGTCGCAGCTCAAAGGAGAAAATGGAAACAGTCCCCGGTCTATCTCTTGTGGATTGGGCAGCCACAGATCCTATAGCTAGACCTCCTAAACTCTGAGGATCTGCGCTTGCCTGAGAGCCCTGAGAAACATGAGCCAACAGTGTGACGCGGCAGCTAAAAAAGCCAATGCAATTCTGGGCTGCATCAATAGGAGTATAGCATCTAGATCAAGGGAAGTAATAGTGCCACTGTATTCTGCTCTGGTCAGACCTCACCTGGAGTACTGTGTCCAGTTCTGGGCACCACAGTTCAAGAAGGACACTGACAAACTGGAACGTGTCCAGAGGAGGGCAACCAAAATGGTCAAAGGCCTGGAAACGATGCCTTATGAGGAACGGCTAAGGGAGCTGGGCATGTTTAGCCTGGAGAAGAGGAGGTTAAGGGGTGATATGATAGCCATGTTCAAATATATAAAAGGATGTCACATAGAGGAGGGAGAAAGGTTGTTTTCTGCTGCTCCAGAGAAGCGGACACGGAGCAATGGATACAAACTACAAGAAAGAAGATTCCACCTAAACATTAGGAAGAACTTCCTGACAGTAAGAGCCGTTCGACAGTGGAATTTGCTGCCAAGGAGTGTGGTGGAGTCTCCTTCTTTGGAGGTCTTTAAGCAGAGGCTTGACAACCATATGTCAGGAGTGCTCTGATGGTGTTTCCTGCTTGGCAGGGGGTTGGACTCGATGGCCCTTGTGGTCTCTTCCAACTCTATGATTCTATGATTCTATGACTTCCATGAACGACCATGAGCGTTCATGGAGCCAATCTCCACATTCCTGCCACCTAGAATGAGCCAGCAGCTCCACTTAAGAACAGGGATAAGGTGCCAGCGCTAGAATGCCAGCCAACACTCTGCAGGGAAGTGAAAGGTCTGTTCAGGTGGGAAATAAGTCATGCTTAAGAACATAGGAACAGTGAAAGACTTCTGGGAAAAGATTTATAATGAATTGAAAAAAATGTTGAAATATACATTTATTAAGAAACCAGAAGCCTTTCTACTTGGAATAATAGGTTTGGGACTGCCCAGGAAAGATGTTAGATTGTTTTTGTACGACTGCAGCTAAAATTTTGCTAGCCAAAAATTGGAAATTACAAGACGTCCCAGCAGTGGAGGAATGGCAGATGAAGATGATGGACTTTTTGGAGCTAGACGACCTGACCGGAAGAGTCCGCAACCAGAAGGAGGAGGAGCACCAAGAGGAATGGAAGAAATTTAAGGATTATCTAGTTAAATATGTTAAGATAATTTAAACAGAATTACTTGTGAGTAACAGACTGGCCTAGGATTTAAATATGTGAAATTGTATAATATTATGGATAGAAGCCAAAATGGAAAGAAAGATATTATTTGAACAAGTAAATTTTATATGAAAATAATATTGGAAAACTGCTACAATGAGCTATATGGAAACTCATCTGGGGGATTTGAGGAAGTCACCCAGCAATGGTAACAAAAGTGGGACCAGAACAGTTAGGATAAAGGTTTGTTTGTTTTTTGATACTGTAATGTTTTGTTTGTTTGTTGTTATGCTTGCTATAAACTTGGAAAATCAATAAAAAATAACTGAAGAAGAAAAAAAAAGAACGTAGGAACAAACCAAGAGCCCCAGGAATCGAGTCCAGCACGCTGTGGCCAACCACACGCCGGCGGAAACCTGCAAGCTCGATGTGAGCACAAGATCACAGACGACACCATCGCTTTAACCAGCAGGCTGCAGTGACCCAAGGCGGAGCTTGAACCCGGGTCCTCTGAGCCAGACCATAATGTTCCAGCTGTTGCACTGAGCCAGGCTGGTGCTGAGGCAACATGTTCCCTCTTGCTCAGCCAACAGCTACTGTCCGTGGTCCTGAAACTCTCGCCCTTGAACTCTGACCCAGCACCCTTGGCCCTGTCCAGGGTCCTGACCTCCCTCCGGCGTGAAGCCAACTTGGGAAGCCCTGAGCTCCTGAATTCTGAGTCCTGAGTTCCTCCCTGTGATGCCCTGGGAATCGGATTCAGAGGCTGAACCTGAGGGATCCCAGCCTGCACAGGATTCCCCGCCTCCAGAACCAGCTGAGCCGAGGCTGGGGCTTGAGCCTGAAGGGTCCTCACCTGTGCTGGATCCTCAGGTGCAGGCACCAGCTGAGTCTGCTCTGGCTCCTGAGGTGATGGAGGACCCATTGCCTGCATGTGCTCCACTCTCAGCCCCGTCAGGGGAAGCTGAGGTCGCCTCTGGGTCCGGTAACCCTCCAGCCTCTCCTGAGCTGCAGAGGCTCAGGGCAGAGAGGCGGAGGGAACTAAGTTCTCGCAGGAGGAGTGCTCACCTCCAGGCCAGGAGGGGCGAGTCACCTGTGGACCGGAGCCGCCCTATGCCTTGGGGCAGATAAAAGCCAGCCAGGCACAGTCCCAGGTTGCGGGAGCAACATTTTTGGTAGCCTGTTCCTGCCTGCACCCTGTCCTGCTCTTCTGCCAGAGTTCCTGACCTCACCCAACTCCCTGCCTTGGACCCAGCTTCAGCTTTGACAGACTGCCTCCATACTGCACCCTTGACCTCGACCTCGGACTGGACTCGGACCTTGCCTCACAGTTAGCCTGGCCCAGGACCAGCACATTCCCTCTTGTTCGGGTCTTCTTAGTGCAACGGAGGTCGCTGTGAATCAGATCAACTTTTTGGGTTGCACACGGACCAACAATCGAGAAGCAAACCATTCCATGGTTGAAATGAGCACAGAACAACTGCATGGGGGGGGGCAAGAGAAGGAATTTGAGAAAGAAGTGCTGGAAAGGTTTGCAGCAAATCAACGAAAACTTGCTTTGGTTTAGATTTTTTAAATCTAAAAGGTGTGCTCTTCGGAATTTTGCAAAACTGTGAACCACACGAAAGGTACTCCCTGATGTTAATTTTATATTTAACTTCCTCGTTTTCAAGTGAAGATTTGGACAGATTTTTCTGAGCACTTGGGGTCCAAAGAAGGTAATTTAAAACAACTGTTGTTGAGAGATTTCATTCCAAATCTGCTGGAGTCAGACAGAGAATAATAATAATAATAATAATAATAATAATAATAATAATAATAATAATTTATTTAAATCCCGCCCTCCCCGACCAGAGCCGGGCTCAGGGCAGCTAACACCAATAAAATCACAGTAAAAACATAATAGGAGGAAGAGAAAAAACCAATTTAAAAGACAGGTTAGAATGCAATTTAAAACGCAGCCTCGTTTTAAACGTAGCCATGACCCTGCCGGATTGGAGCCGCAGTCCACACATGACACCTAGTCTCCTGCTTCCAACCGCGTGCAGCAGCAAGCAGGGCGCAGACTGCAAACTGGTGACTTTGGGGTGCGTGCCGTGGCGAGAATCAAGGGCACGCTGGCACAAAACATCTCTCAATGCCTCCAAGGTCACAAGATGCTCCCCAGCAAAAAAACAGATAATGTCTCTGGCTGTTGCGTCTAAGTTTGCTGTATCTCTCTAAAAGCGAACAAGACCCTGCCAGGTTCTGCTTATCTCTTGCGCAACGCTGGGGTGGTTTAATAACAGAAGCTGTTCCTGGAAGGTTAAGGACCGTGCGGCCATCACCCGGTCTCAAGGCTGCCTGGCGTTCCTGGAAGCGCTCCAACGCTCCTCTCCCACTCTCTTCGGTTTGAGAAGCAGGGATTAAGCGCCCGTAATCACTCCCTAAACCAGCCAACAGGGCTTTTCCTGCCGCTGGGTCTGCCATCCCTCTGAGACATCTGAATGCAGCCCCACGCGGCATAAATTGAGGGGGCCCCACTTCCCTCTAAGGCAGTGAAAACACACACATAGACACACATGCTGTCTGGCTTGCCGGAATAAATTTGGCAACACATCGGGGGCCATTCGAGAGGAGAGGCGACCCCCGAAGAACTGGAAGTTCCACGGAAGAACTTATGAAAAGTTTCCTGGATCAGGAAAGAGGCTCATCTAGTCTAGCATCTTATTCCCACAGATGCCGGTGGAAAACCAGGAAGCAGGACCCGGGCTAAAGAACACTCTCTGCTCCTGCAATTTCCAGGAACTGGGTTTCAGAAGTACTGTACTCCTGCTTCCAGAGCACAGCCAACATAGCTAGTCTATAGACTTAATCTCCCTCCATGAATTTGTCTCATCTTCTTCTGAAGCCACCACTGCGTCCTGTGGCAAGGAGTTCCACAGTTTAACTTTGCACTGCATGAAGAAGGGACTTTCTTTAGCGCAACTTGAATCTCCCAACAACCCTATAAGGATTAAGACAGGGGTCAGCAAACTTTTTCAGCACAGAGCCGGTCCACTGTCCCTCAGACCTTGTGGGGGGACAGACTATATTTTGAAGGGGGAGAGAACGAATTCCAATGCCCCACAAATTCATTTTAAACAAAAGCACACATTCTAATGTAAAAACACCAGGCAGGCCCCACAAAACCCAGAGATGCATTTAAAACAAAAGGACACATTCTACTCATGTAAAAACATGCTGATTCCTGGACCGTCCATGGGCCGGATTTAGAAGGCGATGGGGCCGCATCCAGCCCCCAGGCCTTAGTTGGCCTACCCATGGATTAAGAGAAGACATATTTCAAGGCACTTCGCTTCCAAGCGGCCCATGACAGTTCTTATTCCGCTCCCAAAATCCTGCCTCGAAATTATGCCCCACTACACAAGGAATGGACTCCAAAGCTGTGACGTGGGCTGGAGTTTTTCCCCAGCACTTCATGAATTCTTCCTCACCGCAGAAAATGTTCTGTTTCGCGAGTTCTTTAGTCAGGACCCTGGCTGGGCGCCAACTGCATAGGCGATAGCAAGGCCAAAACTGGCAAGCGTCAAAGCTTTTGTTTACTAAATGCAAACAAAAAAACCAGAGAGGGTCCATTGGGGCACCGGACCCCTCGCTTATATTGGGAAATTCCCTACTTTCCAGTAACGCCCTTGAGGACTAGCACCTTGCCTAGTGGGTCTGCATCAATGCGATTCCTATTGGCATGTGCAAAGGTCCATATAGTTAAAGCTATGGTTTTCCCAGTGGTGAGAGCTGGACCATCAAGAAGGCTGATTGCCGAAGAATGGATGCTTTTGAATTCTGGTGCTGGAGGAGACTCTGGAGAGTCCCATGGACTGCAAGAAGATCCAACCTCTCCATTCTGAAGGAAATCAGCCCTGAGTGCTCACTGGAAGGACAGATCCTGAAGCTGAGGCTCCAAGACTTTGGCCACCTCAGAAGAAGAGAAGACTCCCTGGAAAAGACCCTGATGTTGGGAAAGATTGAGGGCACAAGGAGAAGGGGATGGCAGAGGACGAGATGGTGGGACAGTGTTCTCGAAGCTAGCAGGATGAGTTTGACCAAACTGCGGGAGGCAGTGGAAGACAGGAGGGCCTGGCGTGCTCTGGTCCAGGGGGACACGAAGAGGCGGACACGACTAAACAACAACAATAACAACTGAAAGCCAGCCACAACCGTTTTCTTGTTGCTGTTTTTTTAAAAAGGAAATCATCCAAATTATCCAGAAATGGAAGAAACTGAGGCCAACATCCCACAGCAAGCGCATTTTGTGACACCCACCCCCCTCCAGGGCGCTCCACCCGTGCCCCCCCCCCTTCCCCAGCTTAGAAGGGAAAAAAAGAATGTGTCTAAACAGCTTTAGCTGGTTCCCCCAGCTCAGGGCTGGGTATAAATCACAGAGGAACAGATGTCAGATATCATCGGCTTTACAAATCAACCTCCTTCTCCTGCTAAGATATTGGGATTCGGGAAGGGGGTGGGGAATCAGAAAGGAGTGTTGGGTGGGTGGGGAGACCTGGCCTGAACAGACCCCCCCTCCTTCCAGCACCAAAACCACCTGCTTCAAATGTCCAGAACCGGATCTGGCCAGCTTCTCTTACACCTGGGGGGACATCAATTTGGATCAATCAACTCTTTGTACTTTCAGGAACAAAAAGCCCTGCTTTATACAGAGGCAGATCTAGCTCAGTACTGTCAACATGGTGGGGGTTGGGGTCAGGATGCTTGTATTTGTCATTATGGTATGCATTTTTTTGCCTTTACATTGCAAACCATAGTTAAAGCTATGGTTTTCCCAGTAGTAGTAATAATAATATTTATACCCCGCCCATCTGGCTGGGTTTCCCCAGCCACTCTGGGCGGCTTCCACAAAGACCAAAAATACAAAAATAGTGATGTATGGAAGTGAGAGCTGGACCATAAAGAAGGCTGATCGCCAAAGAATTGATTCTTTTGAATTCTGGTCTGGAGGAGACTCTTGAGAGTCCCATGGACTGCAAGAAGATCAAACCTCTCCATTCTGAAGGAAATCAGCCCTGAGTGCTCACTGGAAGGACAGATCCTGAAGCTGAGGCTCCAAGACTTTGGCCACCTCACAAGAAGAGAAGACTCCCTGGAAAAGACCCTGTTGTTGTGGAAGATGGAGGACACAAGGAGAAGGGGACGACAGAGGATGAGATGGTTGGATAGTGTTCTCGAAGCTACCAGCATGCGTTTGACCAAACTGCGGGAGGCAGTGGAAGACAGGAGGGCCTGGCGTGCTCTGGTCCAGGGGGTCACGAAGAGGCGGGCACAACTAAATGACTAAACAACAACAAATTGCAAATCACCCTGCGACCTTCGGATGAAGGGAGGGGAGGTATGGAAATTTAATAAACAAATAAAAAATAAACACGGACTGGCAGCAATTCTCCAGGGCTTGGGTCAAGCCTGACTTGGAAATGGCAGGTACTGAAGCTGGCATCTTTTGCGTGCGATGCAAATGCTCTACTGCTGAGCTCTGGAGCTTTGTAAAAGTAAAGTAAGGTTCTAGTCCTCATGGTCCGAAGAAAAGGGCTGGTTTCAATAAGGACACTAGAAGCTGTCTTGTACAGAGCCAGGCAATTGTTGCATCTGGAGGTGTTGGAGCTGAATCCAGTGTGTGGCGTTTTGGGATGCCCTTTCTAACTTATTTTTTAAAGGGTTAAATCTAGTTTTGGAGGTTCAACAGGGGTAGCCGATATCCTCCAGATGAGGATGGCAACATCTGCAAAACTGTATGTTAGTTATCCTGGGGCAAAACATTATTTCCCCCTTCAATTTATATCCTTGCCCTTCTTCCCAAAGAAGCCCAGGGCAGCAAATAACCGATTATTATTATTATTTTTAAAAAAAATCTTTGAAAATGATTCCAGCACAGATGCACTTTAAAAATCAGACATCCACTGTTTCATTCA
The DNA here is from genome assembly GCF_965153285.1 of Podarcis tiliguerta. NCBI lineage: Eukaryota > Metazoa > Chordata > Lepidosauria > Squamata > Lacertidae > Podarcis > Podarcis tiliguerta. The sequence goes on from NC_139549.1 coordinate 4,212,696, forward strand.
GAATATATATTTTTTTCTTGTTTTCCTCCTCTAAAAACTAGGCGCATCTTATGGTCAGGCGCGTCTTATGGAGCGAAAAATACGGTAATTGAGGAGGAGGAAGAGGAGACTACTAGTCACAATGGTTCTGTTCTTCCTCCATGGTTGGAGGCAGTAAATGTTCCTGGATCCCAATTTCTGGAAGCCACAGGACGGAAGAGGGTTCTGGTGAACGGATCCTGCTCACAGGCTTCTCATTCAGGGATCTGGTCGGCCACTGTGACTCGATGGGCGATTGGCCGGATCCCGCAGAACTCTTCCTATGCTCTTATGTCAATATTTCAGGGCATTTTTCAGGCCTTCAGTTGCTTTGAATCGTTTTGCGAACGGATTGCAAGGAAGCCCAGTAACTCAACCCCTGGGAACTGCCAGATAAGAGATGTGGGCTGAGATTCCTCCTTTTGTCCAGGGAGCAGAGTTACTCGCTCGGTCAGTAAGTGACCCTAACTGGCCTAACCAGACGGCCTTATCCCATTGCAAAACAGGAGGATGCGTTTCGCAAGGCAAAACCCGGCAAAAAGCTCGTCAGATAAAACCCGCAAGTGGGCCAGAGACGGCTGCAAAAAACGACAACTCGAAAGGATTGCAGCTGCAATTTGTTATGGATTAGTAAGATATAGCTGCAATTAACACAACGTAAATAGAAGCAGGAGTACTGTACTGAGGGTGCCCAGACAAGGAAGGGAAAGACACGGGTTGAAACGTCCCGTCCATCATGAAGAGCTGCTAGATGTCCTTAGGCATTGGATTCTTTTCCCTCATGAAGGGCCGGTTTCTCTCTGGGAAAAGCTTTCGGAGACCGCATGCTGGCGGTGGGAGGAGCTAGTTGCAAAACAGGCGGAGCACCGTTCTACTAAATTCACCTTTAAATTGACGTCGGCTAGTTTCTTGAGAGTCCCATGGACTGCAAGAAGATCCAACCTCTCCATTCTGAAGGAAATCAGCCCTGAGTGCTCACTGGAAGGACAGATCCTGAAGCTGAGGCTCCAAGACTTTGGCCACCTCATGAGAAGAGAAGACTCCCTGGAAAAGACCCTGATGTTGGGAAAGATGGAGGGCACAAGGAGAAGGGGACGACGGAGGATGAGATGGTGGGACAGTGTTCTCGAAGCTACCAGCATGAGTTTGACCAAACTGTGGGAGGCAGTGGAAGACAGGAGTGCCTGGCGTGCTCTGGTCCAGGGGGTCACGAATAGGCGGACACGACTGAACGACTCAACAACAACAAAGTTTCTACACACCCCTCTAAACCCTCCATCCAGCAACCCAGAGGCCCCAGCGAGTCCCTGAGGGCCAGAAAGAGAGTTTGGGAGGGCCACTCCAGCTCTGAGGTTCCCTACTCCAGCATCATAAAGTTTCCCAATGGGAATTTGCCCAGAAAACCTCCATCCTTGATCCGTCGCTCAGCAGTCGAGCCGTGCGTGCAGAAGATAACCTAGATTCAACCCCTGGGGTCTCCAGTTAAGAAAATTCTGGGATGTCGAGAATGAGAACGACCCTCTTCTGCCTGCCCCCACTCGGAGACCACAGAGCAGCTGCTGCCAGCCAGAGTAGGGAGGTGGGGCTATACACACCGACTCGGGATAAGCAAGGATAATGGATTCAACCAAGAGGTCACGAATCAGAGTTGGTGGTTTCCCCATCCCTCGCCTTCTCGCATTCTTGCTTTTACAGGGGTCTCCTGCATGAGATGGGGGGTTTCAGTTACACATTGCCAAAACAGAGAAATGCATTCCCTCCCCTCCCCCAAAAAGACAAAAGACAACCCATCTGCGTGAAATAGGCACCAGCTAATTAATATGCACGGATGCAAATTGAGAAATAATCACTGTAATTTTGCCCGGAATACAATGCATCTCGCCTCAGGGAAGGAGACTGCGGCCAGGTGACCTGCGGGCGCCAACTCAGCTGGCAGCCCAGGTGCGGAGGAATTGTGGGTGGGCAGCTGCAAGACGCCTCGCGCCCCCCCCCCCCAGTTTCCCTTCTCAGGGTTCTTGATCCTTAAAGGGGGGGTGTTGGACGGGACAACTCTTCGGACAGAGGGGGGCTGCCGAGAAAGGGCTGTCCTCTAAAACAGTCATTCAGAGACAGGGATGCCCACTCGGGGGTGGGCAAAATATCTGAAGGAAAAGGGTTAGCGGAATACGACAGCTCCACACACACACACACCGCCGAAAATTAATGAAAGAGGACATCCATTTGCATTATATTTGTACAGTCTAATTTACAGGCAGGGATGAAAATTGAGAAACAAAGGCTGCTATTTGAAAGGAAAATTCAGCACGTCTCGCTACAGTGGGGAGAACAGAGATCAGTTCTGCTGGGCAGGTGTAGACTGTGGAAGGGAAACTTAACAATAATCAATATTAATATTAACAACAACAACTGGACTAGGACTAAGAAGACCTTCAAGTAGAGGACTGTTGAGTAGTGCCCAAGCACCGTGCAAAGTCCTAACGTGGAGTGCTGAATCTTTTAACTCAGACAGGAGAGTCTTTCAAAGACAAGGTGCCTTCAAATAGCGAAAGAGAGATCTGGGTTTCGCAAAGAGGAACCTTCTTCCAAGTCCTGGCATTTCAGCACAGTTCTTCCGCATTAGGACTACATAGGGAAGAGAAATTGGTTTGAGTCTGCAATCTGAAGGTGATCCTACCTAACTTGTACTTTTCGATACAATACGAGAACCAAAAACACGACCATTTGTTGACGTTTGCCCTCCCGTGAATTTTGCAGTGGGATTCCCCAATGAATCATAGAATCATAGAGTTGGAAGAGACCACAAGGGCCATCGAGTCCAACCCCCTGCCAAGCAGGAAACACCATCAGAGCACTCCTGACATATGGTTGTCAAGCCTCTGCGTAAAGACCTCCAAAGAAGGAGACTCCACCACACTCCTTGGCAGCAAATTCCACTGTCGAACAGCTCTTACTGTCAGGAAGTTCTTCCTAATGTTTAGGTGGAATCTTCTTTCTTGTAGTTTGGATTCATTGCTCCGTGTCCGCTTCTCTGGAGCAGCAGAAAAAAACCTTTCTCCCTCCCCTATATGACATCCTTTTATATATTTGAACATGGCTATCATGTCACCCCTTAACCTCCTCTTCTCCAGGCTAAACATGCCCAGCTCCCTTAGCCGTTCCTCATAAGGCATCGTTTCCAGGCCTTTGACCATTTTGGTTGCCCTCCTCTGGACACGTTCCAGTTTGTCAGTGTCCTTCTTGAACTGTGGTGCCCAGAACTGGACACAGTACTCCAGGCGAGGTCTGACCAGAGCAGAATACAGTGGCACTATTACCTCCCTTGATCTAGATGCTATACTCCTATTGATGCAGCCCAGAATTGCATTGGCTTTTTTAGCTGCCGCGTCACACTGTTGGCTCATGTCAAGTTTGTGGTCAACCAAGACTCCTAGATCCTTTTCACATGTACTGCTCTCAAGCCAGGTGTCACCCATGGGGAAAATAAATGTTCATAGAATGTGCATATTAGCGCAAAGCATGCATACAAATGCGTATGATTTGTGCAACCAACATACAGAAATAGTCATATTGGGGGAAAGGGCAAAACTGCGTAGGCTGGGCACAGGAGCCAGCTCCAAGGGGCCAAGGTCTCTTCATTCCCCCTTGAGGGGACTTACCCCCCCACCCACCCCAGTTGATGGGTATTGCCATTCAAATGGCCTCTTGCGATCAGTTATGTGGGGCAGAGCTTATGTCCCACCCCAGTATTTAATTCAAGGTGGCACCCCTGACGTTGGGTAAAATTGCATTCAAACTGTTCAGGTAAATTTGCACTGGGATGTGGATGAATTTTCATGAGGACTTTTTATTAAAAAAGAGAGAGAAGTGAATTGATGTGGATAAACGAGGAACAGAAATGAACTGGTATGATGCTCTCTAGCTAGTTCACGGTTGAAAAGAAGTGTGTGTGTGTGTGTGTGTGAGAGAGAGAGAGAGAGAGAGAAAGAAAGAAAGAAAGAAAGAAAGAAAGAAAGAAAGAAAGAAAGACACAGACTGTGTGTGAATGACACAGACAGAAGAGGGACAGACAGACACAGCTATCTATTGATCGCTCAATCAATCTTGTTTGTCTGAGAGAGAAAGAGACAATGTGTGTCTTTGAGAGAATCAGTGTGTGAGAGAGAGATTTGTGAGTGAGTGAGTGAGATAGAGAGAGAGAGAGAGAGAGAGAGAGAAGGAACACAAGAGAGCCCATCACTCCTAGTTTCCCTGTCCTCATCCTATTGTGCTTCGAAGAAAAAAACGCTCCCTACAACCCGCACGATGCTTTGTTGGCCTTGCCGATGGAGGGTACCCCCCCCCCAAACTGCGGCCTCCCAGCGTCCCAGGCAAGCCATCCTGAGAGTCATGGGAAGGGCCGGAGGTCCGGCGGCTGAGGCTGACCCTGCCATACTTTTGTCCCGCTGTTGCGTCCTTCTCCAGGCCCTCCGGGGAACTGCCGGCACAGAGCCTCCGTCCCGAGGGGACCGGGCGCAGGACTTTTCTGGGAACTGCTGCGTCCCCAACAGCTGTTCCGGGAACCTCGGAGCTGCAAACTTTGCACCCTGAGCGCATCGGCACGTTCCAAAGTTTCCGAGTGTGGGAAAAACGGATCCCGGCATCTCCCAGGCAATCTGGGACGCCTCGGGAGGAAAGCAGAAGGGGGTCTGTGCATGCTTGTTTGCGTTTCTGGCACATAAAACCCGGCCAAATGTATATCACTGATCAGAGTTCAACACACACACACACAAACACACACACACACACACACACCTCTCCAGATCTGAAACGCAGAGGTCTGCTTGTTTATTGTTTCTTGGCTTCATGTATCCATTGCTCTGAGTCGTACACCACCTTGCCAACAAAGGTCCGTATAGTTAAAGCCATGGTTTTCCCAGTAGTGATGTATGGAAGTGAGAGCTGGACCATCAAGAAGGCTGATCGCCGAAGAATGGATGCTTATGAATTCTGATGCTGGAGGAGACACTTGAGAGTCCCATGGACAGCAAGAAGATCAAACCTCTCCATTCTGAAGGAAATCAGCCCTGAGTGCTCACTGGAAGGACAGATCCTGAAGCTGAGGCTCCAAGACTTTGGCCACCTTGTGAGAAGAGGAGACCCCCCTGTAAAAGACCCTGATGTTGGGAAAGATGGAGGGCCCAAGGAGAAGGGGAGGACAGAGGACGAGATGGTGGGACAGTGTTCTCGAAGCTACCAGCATGAGTTTGACCAAACTGTGGGAGGCAGTGGAAGACAGGAGGGCCTGGTGTGTCCAGGGGGTCACAAAGAGTAAGACAGGACTAAGCGACTAAACAACAACAAGAAGATTCGGAAGGGACCCGACGGGTCATCTAGCTCAACCCCCTGCTTTTGGTAAAAAGCAACTAAGAAGTATCTTCACTTCATCACTCTATATATCATCGCTGTCATATCATAAATAGATTCCTACTTTAGTGAAGTGAATTAAAAGTAGTAATAATAATTCTGGAATTGGAATCAATTCCAATCTTTAGTTTTCGATTCCTTCGATTCACCTGTTTCTAACACCCCCATTGTGATAGGCACAGACCTACAAAAAAGGTCATTTTGCTGTGAATCAATACTTTTGAGGGCAGAGTTTTAGTGGAAAAGGAAAAACACGAGGAGTCCAATTCGGAGGGACCCCCCAGGCCATCCGATTGACCCTGCTCCTACCCTGTGAGTAAATCTTGCAACTCCAGAGTCCTTGAGGAATTTTAATCTACCACACATGCAGTCGCTGGGATTGAAAACAACAACAACAACAACAACAATTTATTATTTATACCCCACCCATCTGGTTGGGTTTCCCCAGCCACTCTGGGTGGCTTCCAACAAAACACTAAAATACAATAACCTATTAAACATTAAAAGCTTCCCTAAACAGGGCTGCCTTCAGGTGTCTTATAAAAGTTTGGTAGTTCTTTTTTTCTTTGACAACTGGTGGGAGGGCGTTCCACAGGGCGGGTGCCACCACCGAGAAGGCCCTCTGCCTGGTTCCCTGTAACTTGGCTTCTCGTAGCAAGGGAACCGCCAGAAGGCCCTCGGCACTGGACCTCAGTGTCCGGGCAGAACAATGGAGGTGGAGACACTCCTTCAGGTATACTGGACCGAGGCCATTTAGGGCTTTCAAGGTCAACAGCACCACTTTGAATTGTGCTCAGAAACGTACTGGGAGCCAGTGTAGGTCTTTCAGGACCGGTGTTATGTGGTCTCGGCGGCCGCTCCCAGTCACCAGTCTAGCTGCCGCATTCTGGATTAGTTGCAGTTTCTGGGTCACCTTCAAAGGTAGCCCCACGTAGAGCACATTGCAGTAGTCCAAGCGGGAGATAACTAGAGCATGCACCACTCTGGCAAGACAGTCTGCGGGCAGGGAGGGTCTCATCCTGTGTACCAGATAGAGCTGGTAGACAGCTGCCCTGGACACAGAATTAACCTGCGCCTCCATGGGCAGCTGTGAGTCCAAAATGACTCCCAGGCTGCGCACCTGGTCCTTCAGGGGCACAGTTACCCCATTCAGGACCAGGGAGTCCTCCACACCTGCCCGCCTCCTGTTCCCCAAGAACAGTATTTCTGCCTTGTCAGGATTCAATGTGGTGTGTTTGTGTTCCCTGATGTTGGGAAAGATGGAGGGCACAAGGAGAAGGGAACGACAGAGGACGAGATGGTGGGACAGTGTTCTCAAAGCTACCAGCATGAGTTTGACCAAACTGCAGGAGGCAGTGGAAGACAGGAGGGCCTGGCGTGCTCTGGTCCAGGGGGTCACAAAGAGGCGGACACGACTAAACGACTAAACAACAACAAAAATCGGTTTACGAGGAACGCGAGACAATGGGAACTAATTCGGTTAAAACCTGGGAAGCACCCAGGCTGGCCCTGAGTTCGAGAGCAGCCTGCTCCCCCCCCCCTCTGTTTGCCAAGCCTTTCAGCTCACCCAACCCATCATAGATGTGCTGAGGCCAGAGATCAAAGAGTCATAGATTGGAAGGGACCCTGAGGGTCATCTAGTCCAACCCGCCCAGCACGGCTCTCGAACCCACAACCCTGGCATTAAGAATCTCATCCTCTACTGATTACCATCCTGACCGTGGCTTGCGCCTCAGGCCCAGCGCTCTCCCTCTCTCCCACAGCCGGCGTCCTCTTTAATTGGGAATTCAAGCCACGTGGCGGCGGCAGACGCCGATTCAATTTCTCCCCTCAGTCACCTTTTTAATAAAATTATGATGAACAATCCGAGGCCTTAAAATAGAAAGCGAGGAAGGAGAGGGAGAGGGAAGAGAGAGAGGTGCCTTCTTTTTCACCAAACCGTTCAACAATATTTCTTTTTTGGGGGGTTAAGTGCAAGAGAATTTACCCTTCGATTCTACCCCCCCCCCTTCCGCAATCTCAGCAGACTAACTCTGCAAAGGCTAAGAAGAGGCGAAATATTGAGGGGGGGAGAGAGCAATCGCCAGCAGAGAAAGGCCACCCCCACTTTACAATAATAATAATAATAATAAAAGCTTCCTCCTAAGCTTCACTTTGCCTTTGGCTCATTTTCCTCTTCCCGGTGGGATATTCGTCTGGCTTGATTAGCAATTAACGATGCAGAAATCAGCTGTCACTCGTTAACGGCGCAACTGGAACGAGCCAGTTGAGATGTTCCCTTCTGCACACCAGCTTATTTGTAATTATTTTTGAAAGTAAAAAATAAAAAATGGCTTCTTCCACAGTGAGCCTTGCTGGCATCGAACACCCCCCCCCTCCTCCTGCTGCCTGCACCCACAAACTGGGCCATGATCCGAACTCAGGATCCTTGCTCCCAAGAAAGGGGTTGGGGTTGGAGAACAAATCCGTTCCAGAGTGACCCTGGAACATGCGCAGAGGAGGGCGGGCCAAGACGACTGAGGCTCTGGAAACCACGCCTGATGAGGAATGGTTGAAGGATGGAGGGATGCTTAGCCTGGAGAAGACAGAGAGGTGATAAGATGGCCGTCTTCAAATATCTCGAGTAGAAGATGGAGCAAGCTAGTTTCCTCCGGCTCCAGAGGGTAGGACTCAAACCCAGGTTACAAGAAAGGAGATTCCAGCTAAACACCAGGAATAACTTTCTGAGGGTAAGAGCTGTTTGACGGTGGAACCGTCTCCCATGAGAGGCGGTGATTGACTCTTCTTCCTTGGAGGTTTTTAAGCAGAAGTGGGGTGGCCATCTGTCATGGATGCTGAGATTCCAGCATTGCAGGGGGTTGGTCCAGATGACCGCATAGGTCCCCTTTCAGCTCTATAGTTCTGTGATTCTCAGGTCACAAGGTGGTTAGATTGGTCTCAACTAGGGCCAGGGCCTTTTCAGTACTGGCCCCGACTTGGTGGAACGCTCCGTCCCAAGAGACCAGGGCCCTGCGGGACTTGACATCTTTCCGCAGGGCCTGCAAGACAGAGCTGTTCCGCCTGGCCTTTGGCTTGGACTCAGTCTAACCCTTATGTTTGCCTCCCCTTATGGTCTTGATTTATCGGCTACTTTTAAAATGAGGCTGCATTTTAAACGGCAGTTTAACCTGTATTTTAAATTGGATTTTCTTTCTTTTTCTTTTTCCCCTATCATGTTTTTTACTGTCATTTTATTGGTGTTAGCCGCCCTGAGCCCTGCTCTGGCAGGGTATAAATAAAATTTATTATTATTATGACCCGATCCCCTAGCTGCCAACTTTTCCTTTTTCTTGTGAGGAATCCTATTCGGAATAAGGGGATTTCCCTTAAAAAAAAGGGAAACGTTGACAGCTATGCCCAATCCTCAGAGCTGCTTTTGAGATGGAAGAGGGTCTTTAGGATCTCAGCAGCGGTGGCATAGGAAAGAGCCTTCTCTGTGGTGGCCCCTAAGTTGTAGGAATCCATCCCCTAGCGTTGCACCTTTATTTTACAGCTTTCGATGAATGCTGAGGTCGCCCCTCTCTGACCCCTGAGATATGTGTTTTTAGGAAACTACTCTGTTCTCAGGGCTGTAACTGGTTTCAAACGGTTTTTTAATGTTAGGCCTTAAATGGCTGCTACGCTCCCTGGGACCTCAGGGTAAAGGATGGGTAATAAATCAAAATAATAAATATTAAGAATCTTGCTCCACCCACTATGCCTCTGGCCCCACCCACCATCCACATGTGGCCCCCGGAAGGTTGGCCAGAACGGAATGCAGTCCCAAGATCCCCTGATCTAAGAGGATCACAGTGAGGCGATCACACAGCTAGAGAGCAGCGAAAATTATAATTAAGGGTTTGGGGCGCCTTGAACGCCAGCAGGGCAGGAGATTTTGTGCAGACTGCAGTCTATTTCAGCAGATTCTCAGAGGGCAGGGATGATTACTGGTGTGTTTTTTTGGAGGGAGAGCTGCGAATGGAGAGATCAGAAGGAAAGGGAAATGCAGAACAGCAGAGACAGAGATGTAATTACATAACGAACAGCAATGTTTCACTGCCGCTTCAATATTCAAAAGCTGGTCGGCGGAAGGGGGGGGGCGAATTTTAGCCTCCCAGGATACTCTGCAAATTTCCTTAAAGTGGCCACCCTGGAGCAAAGGAACTTCAAAGAGAGGCTGCCAAGTGAAACTGCTGAATTATAAAGCACCCACAGGTTTGGTGTGATCATTTGTGACCTGAGAATGAAGTGTTCTTGGCATGTTGCCTTGGTCAGTTGGCTTACCAATGCCAGGACGCCGGCATTATCAACAACTTTTTTTGTTCGGCGCTTATCCCCGTCTGCATTTTTCTGCTTGTTCCCTCTGACCTCGTTGTTTTACAACCTTCTTCGCCTCCACCTCAGACCTGTAACTCAAGATCACGCTCCACACATCTGAAAGGGGCCGTGACCCACAAAAATATTATGATTTTGTCGGGGCTGCGTTCGATGTTAGTCCCGCGGACCCATTGAAAGACATGGCCGTGGCTGACTGCCAGGAGCGAGCCAGCAATATATCACACGGCGTTACGTGAAGATAACTCTTTATGAGAAGAAACAAGGTCTGCTCAGGGGTGCCAGGCCTAGTGGGCACAGCAAGTCTACCTTGGAAGGTTTTGCCCAGGGGTCAGCAAACTTTTTCAGCAGGGGGCCGGTCCACTGTCCCTCAGACCTTGTAGGGGGCCGGACTATATGGGAGGGGGATGAACGAATTCCTGTGCCCCACAAATAACCCAGAGATGCATTTTAAATAAAAGGGCACATTCTCCTCATGTAAAAACACGCTGATTGCCAGACCATCCACGGCATCCACGGGCTGGATTGAGAAGGTGATTGGGCCGCATCTGGCCCCCAGGCCTGAGTTTACCTACCCATGGTCTTGCCCCTATGAGATAGACTGAAGGTGCCCGCCTCCCCCAGCCCACAAGTCACCTCCTCTCTGTGGTTTTCCCCAAGAAATCTGAGACTACACCGGCATGTCTACCTTTGCTCCTGCCGCTTCATGCCTCTACTGGTCCTGGGTGACCAGGAGAGAGGGGAGCTTGTCACAGCCAAAGGGAGAGACACCTGTGAGTCTTCACCAGACAGACTCATCTCTGCTTCTTGGCCTCCCTCCTCTGCTGCCTCTGATTGCGGACTGCTCTCTGACACAGACTCTCCCTTCTCACAAAGCCCTGTTACCCCTTCAACTTCCTTTTTTAAAATTTATTTATTGATACAGCAAGAAAAACGAAAAAACACAAATACCAAATTACACACAGGAATAACCATAGACACATAATTTTCTTAGCAAACAATAAAACATAAATTGGTCTTAACCCTAAAGACCCAGCCTCCCGTCTATGCCATGTTTCGATTTCATATTACTTATTGCCAATACACAATTTATCATAATTAAAACTTTCTCTTAATATATCTAATTTCTTATATATGCCTTGCAACTATTACTGAAGTTCCTTGAATGCTGCAACAGAATTTAAACCACTATATTTATTTTTCAATTATTCTTTGAAAACCTCCCATTTTGAGACAAATCCCTGTTTTGATTTATTCTGTATTTTTTCTGATAAACTGTCTAATTCGGCATATTCTGTCAGCTTTCGGATCCAATCTTGTATAAAGAGGATTTCATTACTCTTCCATTTTGCCGCGATAAGAAACCCCTTCAACTTCCAACACCTCCTTGTCCCAATCTTCTCCCTCTTCTTTCTCTGACCACCCTTCGCCGTCCCACCACCAGCCCCCTGGCTCTGAGCCTTATTCCCTTGGGCATTCCCAAGGTTCATTAAACTTCGGTTCATTCATTTCCCAGTAGGTCAACTTCTGTGATGCTTAGAGTGTTGGACATGGGAAAGACGAGGGTTAAAACCCCCATCGGCCATGTAGCTCACTGCTCACTGGCTGACTTTGGGGCAGTCACTGTCTGCCTCACCCTCGCAAAACATCGCACGGTTGTTGTGGGCACTAAACGAGGGCAGGGAATTCTAAAAAAGGGGGTAGTTCAATGCATATCTTTTAAGCTTTGTGTATAGACCTTTACATTAGTATAACTTTCAAAAGTCACTTGCAATAAGATGGAAAAGGTTGAAAATCTGAATTATTAAGCATATAAGGTTTAAAGGATGTGCGTGAATAAGTTCTAATCAAGGAAACCAAGCCAAAGTTATGGTTTAAAAATTTGTTGGTGATGTTTTTGTGTTGTTTCTGGAAAATTAATCAAAATGTTAACAAACAAAAACGAGGGCAGGGAGAACCAGGCAAATCACCGTGCGCTCCTTGGGAGAAAGTTAGGATAGAAATTCAAAACAGTCGTGCCTTGGACCCCAAACGCCTTGCGAGTCGAACGTTTTGGCTCCCGGACGCCGCATAGTGAGTGTTCCAGTTTGCGAATGTTCTTTGGAACTTGAATACGGGTTCCGCGGCTTCGGAAGCCGCACTTTGGTTTTGGAAGTCGAATGGATTTCTGGAACGGATTCCATTCGACTTCCAAGGTACGACTGTAAATCAATGTTGAGTCCAGGTTGGTTGGAGACAGGTGATTGTGTTAACAGGGCGACCCCCTTCTGGAAATCTACCTTTTAAGGTGACCCGGAAACTACAACTAATCCAGAATGCGGCACCTAGACTGGTGACTGGGAGCGGCCGCCGAGACCACATAACACCGGTCTTGAAAGACCTACATTGGCTCCCAGTACGTTTCCGAGCACAATTCAAAGTGTTGGTGCTGACCTTGAAAGCCCTAAATGGCCTCAAAGGCCCAGTAGACCTGAAGGAGCATCTCCACCCCCATTGTTCTGGCCAGACAGTGAGGTCCAGCGCCGAGGGCCTTCTGGCGGTTCCCTCCCTGTGAGAAGTGAGGTTGCAGGGAACCAGGCAGAGGGCCTTCTCGGTGGTGGCACCCGCTCTGTGGAACGCCCTCCCACCAGATGTCAAAGAGAACAACAACTACCAGACTTTTAGAAGACATCTGAAGGCAGCCCTGTTTAGGGAAGCTTTTAATGTTTGATGGATTACTGTATTTTATTATTTTGTTGGAAGCTGCCCAGAGTGGCTGGGGAAGCCCAGCCAGATGGGCAGGGTATAAATAATAAATTATTATTATTAATTGAAACATCAAGGGTCTCCCCCAAAAAAGACAACAAGATATTTGATCCCCGTTCCCTGTAAGGGAATCTCCACGTGGTAACAAAAGCAGGCAGACTGGAGACAGGATGTACTGGAGACATCCCAAATTTCGACATAGGCGAAAAACGATGATCGGTGCGGTTCTATCAGCTTTCCAAAACTCAACTCAAGTCTGATCGATCCCCTGACTTTCTGCTCCCCCAACCGCCAGCTGCCCATCCTCGGTCTTTGGGCCCCTCCTCATCCTCCGCCCGAAATCTATATAAGCAACATCAATTGTTGCAGAAATTATTAACCTTGCAGCTCGTTCAACGCATATCGATCCGCAAGCTTGTTCGATGCAGCCTTAATGCTACGAGAAAAGGCACTGGGATTTCCCATCCATTCAAAACCCAGGAGTTAATTCATGCCCCAGGTGCGGTTCATGAATCTTCGATGCTCCAGCTTAACCCTGGCCCATCCAGGGATTAAAAGAAGAAGCGGGTCCCTGAGAAAGTGCAGAGTGCACTTCCGCTGGAAAACCGGAAAGGGTCCGCACACATGCAGAATTAGGGGAACAGCCCACAGGAGGACCTAAAAGCCTGAGAAAGAGAGAAAGAACTGGGTTCACATCCCCACTCAGCCATGAAGTTATTTTCCCTGGACCTTCGACTAGTTGTAAACTCTCTCAGCCTCACCTACCTGACAGGGTTGTTGTGGGAAATAAGAGCGGAGGGAGGGAGGAACCATGGAGGAAAAAGCAGGATGTGAATGCAACAAATAAATAAATGATCCCATTTTCGTTTTTCAAGGAACTACGCAATTACAGCACGCTTTTTAAACTGTTGCTCCGCGTACGAAATGCTTTCGCCTTGCTCACAGCCCTGATCTTACTCTTTTCTTGGGCGAAAGGGATTTTGAAAATAAATAAATAAACGAACGAGCCGCCAAAACTCCAGCCTTATCCCCAAATTAATCGCAGGAGCGGATAGCGAGCCACCAGCAGCGAAAGCCCCTCACGGCATCTCGGCGTCGCCTGACAGAACGAGGGCAATGGACCCTTCAGATTAAGTGAGGAGCAACAGCCCCCCCCCCCATTCTCTGCAGAAACCAAGGCGATTAAATTCCCCTCTAGCCCAAATCCCTGCTACGAAACATTCCAGGGGAAAGCTTCCTTAAGTAAGCTTTCAAAAACTTTAAAACTGGCAGCCTGTGGCCAGCAGGCTCAGTGGGCAGTTGGGAGTCCAGCAACCTCTTTTCAGGGGCTATGGGGGTCATCATTCCTGCTTTAAAAACTACGGCTAAGGAAGGTTAGGGGAGAAAATGGACGACAAATAGGATTTTTTCAAAACAACAACAACTTTCCAGCTAGTTTTTCCGAGGACGTTGCTAGCAGGAAACAGAGGGATGTTTTCACCAAACTTGCCCGTAAAAATTGTGTGTATCTGTGGGTTGTGTGTGTGGATAGGGGGCTGTGCCTTTGCTGGATCTGCTCTCCAAACTTCCTGCCATTCCCCCCCCCCCCGCGCGCGCGTTAACCCCCCCCCCCGAGTTTCCCCTTCCCACCCCATGCAATTCCCGAAGCTTGCTTTCCACCTTCCCAACCCCACTGCATCATGCAAATCTGGGACGGTGATGCAGCACTGCATATCCTCCAATGGGGGCTGCATGACGACAGCCTTCAGTTTTTATGCATATAGGAAGATAGATCGATAGGCAGAGAAAGCGACTTAGGGGAGTGGCGCCTCGGTTTTTTTCGTTCGTAATTAACTCCCCCCCTCCTAGCAATCTACTTTAAGCAGACAAAATTCAGCAGGTGCGGTTTTGCTCGCAAGGGGCTCTGTTCAAGGGAAAAGCTTCACCCACAGGATTTCTTTGGAGGGCAACTAAACTGGCGGGGAAGTATGCAAGCATCCAGATCGAACTGCACTCTTCGTCATCGCAACCCCTGCTTCCACTTGGCACCCCACCCCTGGAGCAGGGAGAGAAACTGGAGGTTAACCATTTGGAACTGGGACCCCTCCCCTGGCAAAAGACGCCTCTCAAAATACGGCCAAAGGTGGTAGAGAATGAGACCTTTAATCGTGGGTTCAAGAACCCTTCTGTTGGGCAAAAGATTCCTCCTCGCAGTGAGTTGGACTGGCAGTGGTGTCCAAACTTTTTTCAAAGAGGGCCAGATTTGATGAAGTGAAGGGTCGTGAGGGCCAACCAAAGTTGTTGTTTTTTAGGATTTTTTTTTAGGATTGACGTTGTTGAGGGTTTCTTTAGGATTTTGCCCCAGGAAATCAACTGCTACAGGGGCCAGATGAAACCGACTGGCGGGCCGGATTAGGCCCCCGAAACGGACTTTGGACCTGACCCTCATAGCCCCTTCCAACTTTACAGTTCTACGACTCTATGATCCCCTGATTAAAATAACTAATTAAAAGTGAAGCTTCATGGATTACCACAGTTTACTAGAGCAGAAGCCGAGAGCTTTGAGTTTTATTTACTTCACAAAATTTGGGGCTGCTTGATTGTAAGAAAACCTCTAAGCGGTTTGCAAGAAAACCTCTCTGGAGGCCACCACAATGGCCCTACTCAGAGGTGACCCACTTAAATAATCAAAGGTGTAACTCTTGGGAATACTAATTTCAATGGGTGGTTTCCAACTAAGTTCAGCTTAGTGTGAACCTATTGATACAGATGGATCTAAGTTGGTTGTGTTAGTCAATGGGTCTGCTCTGAGCCAGTGGGTTTGCTTTGACTGGAATTTTGACAGAGACAAATGTAAGTCCCCTGGGGTGAAAATCACAGTCTCCTAGCCTAAACTTCCACGCAGGGTTGTTGTACGGCTGACGTGTGGACTCTGGCCGTTTGGAGGAAATATTTTGAAAGCAAACACTTAAAAAAGAGGCTGGTTCTCTATTAACCTTTTATAAAAAATCAAAACCGGAAGCTGCTGCTTGAGGAATTCACTTTCAAGCATAAAAATCTTCGAGTTTATCTACCGCTCTTTCAAACGCACAGAACATTCCCTTATTCCCATCAACAGCCTTACAAAAACACCCTTGCGAGGTAGGCCTGCGCTGTTTCAATGCATTTGTTCAACAGATTAAAAATGAAAATGGACCACCAACCCCCCCAAACACACTTTCCAGGGTGTCCACACCACCAAGATTTAAGATGAAGAGACAATAGACAACTTGAATCAATAAAAACAACAACATAGTGGCCCCACCCTCCAAAGTTCTTAAAATCTCAGCAAAGTAATAAAACAGCTCCATAGAATCCTAGATTTGGAAGGGTCCACAAGGATCATCTAGTCCAACCCCCGGCTCAAACTCCCAACCCTGAGATCAAGAGTCTCATGCTCTACCGACTGAGCTATCGCCCATCAACAACCAGTAAAACAAGTTATTAGAAAGCAGAACCACAAAATGTGGAGCAGAACAAAAACAAGCCTTTGGGGTTCTCCTGAACGCCCATGCAGAGGAGGCCCACACACTTTCCTCCTTTCTAGGGAAGATATTGAAAGCCACAAGAGGCCACCACAGAGAAGTCCCTGTTTTATTTCCCTATGAACGAGAGCCTGTGATGAGGTCTGTGGCAAAGGCAACGGCGGGACCCAGGAGCTGCAGGCAAGGCTAGTCCTACTCAGAAAACTCCAGTGGCTTCCCAGTTTTTTGGGGTCACTGCCCCCTTGGCGCCATAAACTCACCCCCTTACCCTATAAAAAGCATTATTTGGGGCATGTTGCCTTGGGCAAGTTTAAGCAATGTACAAATTTAATTAAATAATAACAATTTGGAATAGCAGTTTGCACGACTCACTAGGGAAGATAACAACATGGCGACATTCAGAACAATTAACTGCACATTTGTTCAAAATCCAATTAAAACTATTTAGCTTAGTTCAAGAGAACTGATGAATTCGATCCAGTGCCACCAGCTTCTCAAAGTCTGATAGTCATTTAGCAGGAATCCTCAATGTCACATTTAGTAACTGATGTACTTCAACGCGCGGTAAATTCTTAATGCGATGGTTAGGCTTGATGGAGAAAGCAGTTTCCACTAGGTCTGGTTTAAAGCCACGTAGCAGGAGACTTGAATCATCACCTCCAGTCCCCCTGATTCTAAGTGCCCCCCTAAATTATCCCACCGCCCCCCCCCCACAAGGCAGGACTGATCACTCCGAGAACCATTGAACCAGGCCCATCAAAATCAATGGGCATCACCAACTTAGGTTCCTTCATTTCAATGGGTCTACTCAGAGTGAAAATTATTTGGAGACAACCCCTGGGTCATCTTAGGGGGCTAGGCCTGTGATTGCACCCCATGCCAAAGGGGTGAGACCACACCCCCATTTCTCCCATAACCACCCATGGACACAGACACCCAGTTCACAACTTCTCTGACAATTAAGAGAGTGCAAATCTGACACACACAAAAACCCCAAATCACCTGCTCATACGATCTGACAAAACTTTCCAGAAGTTGCCACAGATAAGGCACTCTGCCCGTGCTCAGAGACGCTGCCTTGGGTGGTGTTTCCTGTATTTCTGCGGCTGAATGCTGTGCTGGGAACTGGGTTCTAATTAAAGTTCAAAGCAAGTCCCATGCTGTCTTATAACATCACCACCACCATCATCATCATAAGAATTTATTATTTATACAGTGCCCATCTGGGTGGCTCCCAACAGAACATTAAAAATATGATAAAAGATCAAACATTAAAACTTCCCAAAACAGGGCTGCCTTCAGATTTATTCTAAAAGTCAGATAGTTGTTGATTTCCTTGACATCTGATGGGAGGGTGTTCCACAGGGTGGGTGCCACCACTGAGAAGGCCCTCTGCCTTGTTCCCTGTAACTTCGCTTCTCGGAATGAGGGAACTGCCAGAAGACCCTCAGAGCTGGACCTAAGTGTCCAGGCTGAACGATGGGGGTGGAGACGCTTCTTGAGGTATAAAGGGACCCCTGACCATTAGGTCCAGTCATGACCGACTCTGGGGTTGTGGCGTTCATCTCGCTTTACAGGCTGAGGGAGCCGGCGTACAGCTTCTGGGTCATGTGTCCAGCATGACTAAGCCGCTTCTGGCGAACCAGAGCAGCGCATGGAAACACCGTTTACCTTCCCACCGGAGCGGTACCTATTTATCTACTTGCACTTTGACGTGCTTTCAAACTGCTAGGTTGGCAGGAGCAACGGGAGCTCACCCCGTCGCGGGGATTCGAACCACCGACCTTCTGCTTGGCAAGCCCTGGGCTCTGTGTGGTTTAACCCACAGTGCCACCCGCGTCCTTCAGGTATACATTACTGTTATTCCTCAGGAGCAAAGTTTCTGGAAAGCTACAACTATTGCCATTCATTTCACATGGGCAGGTGGAGTATCAGTGGCTGTACAGATGTTGTTGGGCTGGCTCAGGGATGGTGGTGGGGGTTGGAATATGCCAACATCTGGAGGAGCAGGCCACAGGTGGCTCTCCATCCTTGGGACAGTTTAGCAACCTCTGCAGTGATCTATACAACACGCCCACAGGATTAGGCCCATCTCAGTGCATTTCACCCTCCCCACCTGGAATTAACACACCATCTCAGCCCTCAGTTGCCATCTCTGTCGCAAAGACCAGGTGGGAATGAATGAGGTTTTGGAAGGGATCGGAACCTCCAGCTCAGAAGACAAAACCTAATGGCAGCAAGAGTCTTGCTAGCACAAGGATGGAAGAATGAGGAAACCCCAACGAAAGAACAATGGCAAGAAAAACTGACGAGCTATCTGGAATTGGCTAAATTGACATACAAACTGCGTGATAAGGACAATCGTGACTTCAAGGAAGAACTTTTTACAAACTATCTAAAAAGACAACAAAAAGATTTGGACTCCTTGGCAGGTTTTGAATGAACACCCACAAATTTATTAGTTGAACATATGATAGGCAAGGCAAGGATATGTACAATTTTATAATATGCAGAGAACAATATGGGTAAAGAAAGGGGAGAGGGGAGCTGAGGGGAATGGGGAAAAATAATGTAACTAATTATTTGGACTGATAATGTGTTATGTTGTTTAATAAAAATATTTTTTTTTAAAAAAAAGAAGAAGACAAATCCTAATGAGGGCTTGCTCAGAAGTCAGCCCCGCACAGAGTTTGGCAAGGTCTGTGCACATCAAAAGAGCCCCATATCAGGAACAGGTAAAAGAGGGCCCTTTCAAAGGTCTTTTCCGCCTCACTGCCAGGAACATCAGGAGCTGCCTTCTACAGAGTCCAGCTACCTCAGCACTGCCAGCACGGACTGGCAGCAGCTGTCCAGAATTCTAAGCATTTCCCAGTTCTACCAGCCGCTGCAAATCACAGGAGGGGGAGAGAGTTCTCTTGAACTCGGGTCCCACACAGAGGAATCTTTTAGAATTTTAGAAGACATCTGAAGGCAGCCCTGCTTAGGGAAGTTTTTAACAGCGTTTGAAGTTTTATTTTGTTTTCAGCGTTCTGTTGAAAGCCGCCCAGAGTAGCTGGGGAAACCCCAGCCAGATGGGCGGGGTAGAAATAATAATTTATTTATTTATTTATCATCATCATCATCTGGTTGCCCACTGGGAGAAGAGGAAGCTGGAGAAGCCCCCCCACACACACACACTTTGTCCTGATCCAGATTCTTCAACTCAACTCAGGGAAAAACACATCAAAATTAAAACTCATTTCGTTCCGCAACATTTATATACCGCTCCATTGCATTGAAATACACAAACAAAACCAACCCCTCATCTAAGCGTTTGCAAACAAAAGATGAACCAAAGTTTGCCAAGTCTATTTACCGCAACAGGTCTACTCAGAGTAGGGCTAGCATTGGATTCAACCCTTTGTGTGTGTGTCTCTCTCCCCGCCTCCCCCCCTTTTTCTTGGATTCTGGCAGTCCCAGAAGTCAGCTGAGCCTACTTTGTCCAAGATCAATGCCACAAAAAGAGTTTCAGAGCTGGCTCCTTTGACTGCTCCCCCTCCCCCTTTCCCCTCTCCGACTACGAAGGGAGCTCAGTTACAATTCTCCAGCTGTGTGAGTTTTGGCTTCACTTAATTGTTTCAAAACAAGAGTTTTTTTGGCCGCAGGATGGGAGTCCTGGAACTCAAGCCAACTCCACACACACACACACACACTTTTTCTCTCTGTGTTGCTTGCCCCCTTCAGCGCGCACACACACCCACACCAAAATAATAGCCTGTTTATTTGGGGAGGAAAGGAGAGCCCGACTGGAAAACAAGCTCGTGGCTTGATCCCTTGAAAGTAAACCGAAGTCCCCCATGAAGACAAGAGACATAATTCGAGGATCTCAGCTCCTGCCCGTAACCACCACTTCCTCCTCCCTGCCTCTCTCGGAGGAGAAGTTTCCAAGCCAAGAGCAACAACGGAGCCGAAAGCCAAAGCAACAGAGTTGGAAGTTCACCAGGTATAATTTCGCCGTCAGCAGCTCTGGGCGAAATTTCTGACCAGGAAATTGACTTACGAGGCGCTTTGGGTTCCAAACAGTGGCGCAAGCTGAGCGAAGGAGTCGTGCAAATAGAATATTCACAGAAACACAAAACAGAATGCAATTTAAAATTCGTGTATTATCCCTTGACGATTTTGTATGCGATTTTGGCTTAACACCCAACCAGTTATTGGTTACTATTACGGACACTGCAATTGAAGCTCTGATGGGGTTGGTTTTTTTTTTTTTGGAAAAGTGACGCTTGTTCTTCTTCTTGTTAAACATCTAATGCAAAGTGCGTGCGTTTATTTATTTATTTAAAAGGCAGTGAAATCGACCAGCTTCTAAAGTTGAAACTGATTGGGGGGGTTCTGTTTCGCGATCCTCGGAGTGGATCGGAACTGACGCGCAAAGAGAGAGGGCGCGCGCTGGTTTGGGGGCTACAGGAGAACGGTTTGTTGTATTTTAAGAAGGTTGAAGAGGGGGTTGAGGGTTTGTTTTTTGTTTCCTTTTTGGGGGTGACTAGATACAAGCCACCCCGCGCGCCAGCCGCCGCCGCCGCAGCGAAAAGACCATCGCCAGAGCGCGCTTGGCAATGCAAGCCCCAAGCGCATCCTCGCCAAATGAATGCCACCCGCCTCCCGGAAAGAAAGAAAGAAAGAAAAGAAGGAGAGAGATTTTGCCTTACCTTGGGAATCCAGAAGCTCCTTTCCTCGCCTCTGCAGAGGAGAAGGGATGGGGCGAACCGTCCGAGGGGGAGGGAAGAAAGAAAGGGGTTCTGAAAAGGCAGAGCCAGTACAAAAAAAAATAAAAAATAAGGATCAATCTGGTGCAAGATTCTCTGCGCGCCTGGAGAGGACTTAAAGAATTAGATGCCTTGCGTGGAGCTCCGATGGCTGAGCTGGAGGAAGGAAAGGCATAAGGCAGGGGTGGGGGGGAGAAAGGGGGGGAAAGAGGTGGAGAGACGGCGAGAAAGCTTACAAACAAAGCCCCTGGCAAGGCACAGCCTCGTAACTCAACGCCCCAGCGCAGGCCAGCCCGCCCCTTGCAGCAGGGCGCGCCAATCTGCGCCGGGCGCCCTTGCGCGCAGCTCCGCCTCGCCTCGCCCGGCCCGGCCAGGCCCGCCTTCGCCTCCCTCCGCGGCCGCCGCTGCCGCCGCCGCGAAAGCCGGGATCGGGGCCTCCGGCGGCAGGAGGCAGGACCCGGGCACGGGGAGCAAGAGGGTCCGGGTGACCTTCAGGTTCCTCCGGATAGCAGGGCGGTGAGGGAGAGGAGGGCGCAGGATGGAGGAGGGAGACAAGGAAGAAAAAAAAAAAAAGACCCAACTCAGCACTTTGCTAATGCAAGGGGGGGGTTCGAGAGAGAGCCCTGCTCGGAGTAGACCCATTGGGGTTGGAGGGCGGGGCGGATCCGGCTTGGGGTGGCAAAGTTGCGATGGGGTAAATCGGCAAGACTTCGGCGTAGAGTTCAGACGTGGTTGTGGTTGGAGAAGCGAAGCAGCTGAAAAGGAAGGCTCTGATTTTTTTGGGGAGGGGGGGTGTTGCAGGACTGAGCCCCGCGGCAGGATTTAATTCTTAGGCCAGCCTTCCCCGCGTTAGAAGCCTTCTTTGTAGAATCATGCAGTTCTGCGGAACAATGAGGACTGGAATCTTGACTTCATTTTAAAGAGCAGTGCTGTGGTTCAGGAGTGGAACGGCTGCTCTGCGTGCAGACATTCCCTGTTCAGTCCTCCTCGTCGTCAGATAGGGTTGGGAATGTCCCCCGTCTGAAACCCCGGAGAGCTGCTGCCGGTCCGTGTCGACAGTATGGAGCTATATGGAGCATGGTCTGACGCAGGATAAAGCAGATTCCTGGCTTCCTATTTGAAAACGTTCGGAAATAGCTGCAGGATAGCTCCGCTGGTAGAGGATGAGACTCTCACTTTGAGGATTGAGGGTTCGATTCCCAAGTTGGGCAAATGGATTCTTGCATTGGAAGGGGTTGGGCTCTTTGTGGTCCTTTCTGATTCTGTAATTTCACGAGCAACACTGTGTGTCGCAGGGGTCAGCAAACTTTTTCAGCAGGGGGCCGGTCCACTGTCCCTCAGAACTTGTGGGGGGCTGGACTATATTTTGAAAAAAAATGAAATAAATTCCTATTTCCCACAAATAACCCAGAGATGCATTTTAAATAAAAGCACACATTCTACTCATGTAAAAACACGCTGATTCCTGGACCGTCTGCAGGCCGGATTTAGAAGGCGATTGGGCCGGATCCGGCCCCCGGGTCTTAGTTTGCCTACCCATGGTTAAGGAGAGCAACAGTCTAATAAAACAGGTCAACAGAAGCTGAAGAATGAATTTGTTTTCTTCCTAAGCGCCTTTCTGGGTCCTGCGGCACTTACCCAAAGAGAGCTCTTTCCCACAGCTGAGCCGCAGTGTGCCTCTGAGCATGGGCTGAGTGCAATTCCTGCATCTTCCAATAACTGTTGCCTGCCTTCCACCCATCCAGGAATGGGGCTAAGGAAGCTCAAATTATTGGAACCGTTCAGGGCCTCAAAATGACTTTAGGCAATTACTCAACACGTTTAAGCGCCCCTTGGTCAGTTGCGGACTCTACTACATTGAAGGTTTTTAAGCAGAGATTGGAAGGCGTCGGGGTGTGTGTGACTATATTGCTGAATTGTCAAAATGTCAGGGAAAACCCGGATGCATGGCAACACAATGGAAAAAGCAGCAGAAACCGCTCCTAACACTTAAAAGCACTATTTTGGGGGTGAGGTTTCCCCGAAAAAGCTCAACAATTTGGGGGTGTCAGGAATTTTGCTTTTTGAAATACGGCAACCCTAGTCATGGATGCTTTAGTTGAGATTCCTGCGATGCCGTGGGTTGGACTAGATGACCCTCGTAGGGCCCTTTCCAACTCCTGGATGATTCTGTCTCTCCTACCAGGGTCTAATTTGGGGTTGGACGAACCACACTCACAATTTCCTTGAGTGAAAAGGACATTCACTCAATGTCTAATGGTGTGAGCGGAGTCAAGTTTTGTCTGTCTCTCAGTAGCCAAATAAGGACCCTGAGGACTAGCGACTTGTTTAGTAAATAATAATAATAATAATAATAATAATAATATATTATTTATACCCCACCCATCTGGCTGGCTTTCCCCAGCCACTCTGGGAGGCTTCCAACAAAATATTAAAATACAATAGTCTATTAAACATTAAAAGCTTCCCTGAAGAGCCTTCAGATGTCTTCTAAAAGTCTGGTAGTTGTTTGTCTCCTTGACATCTGACGGGAGGGCATTCCACAGGGCGGGTGCCACCACCGAGAAGGCCCTCTGCCTGGTTCCCTGTAGCTTGGCTTTTCGCAGAGAGGGAACCGCCAGAAGGCCCTCAGTGCTGGACCTCAGTGTCCGGGCAGAACGATGGGGGTGGAGACGCTCCTTCAGGTATACTGGACCTACCTGTTTCACCAGGTGCTGCTCAAGGCGAACAAGGGGACTGAAATATAACATCAAATACAATATAACAGTTTCTCTCTCTCTCTCTCTCTCTCTCTCTCTCTCTCTATATATATATAGGTAAAGGTAAAGGTACCCCTGCCCGTACGGGCCAGTCTTGGCAGACTCTAGGGTTGTGCGCCCATCTCACTCAAGAGGCCGGGGGCCAGCGCTGTCCGGAGACACTTCTGGGTCACGTGGCCAGCGTGACATTGCTGCTCTGGCGAGCCAGAGCCGCACACGGAACGCCGTTTACCTTCCCGCTAGTAAGCGGTCCCTATTTATCTACTTGCACCTGGGAGTGCTTTCGAACTGCTAGGTTGGCAGGCGCTGGGACCGAACGACGGGAGCGCACCCCGCCGCGGGGATTCGAACCGCCGACCTTTCGACTGGCAAGCCCTAGGTGCTGAGGCTTTTACCCACAGCGCCACCCGCGTCCCGAGAGAGATATATATATATCCCCCCCAAAAAACATGTGGGGCAGAACAATGCAATCAAACCAGTAAACCAGATAAACAACCACTGCCACCAGTTAAACTGTGGCTGGGGGAATTTTTGGTCCTGTGGACATTTTTCAGTTCCCATCAGCCCCAGCTGTCTTGGCCAATGATCAGGGGTGATGGGAGTTGTAGTTCAGCAGCAACTGTAGAGCCAAGGGCCCCACCGGCCTCGAGTGAAACAAATGGAGAGAGGCCGGTGTCTGGACAGCAGGGGGAAATCGCAGGTGAGATTTCAGCTGAAGATCAGGCGCAGCATCCAAACTCTGCCTTACACAAGCTGGTGGTCCGGCAGATGTTTGGGACTACAACTCCCATCAGCCACAGCGAGCATATGCAGAACTGCTGGCTGATGGGAGTTGTAGTCCAAACCTGCAAGCCTCTGGCTTGGAGAAAATCGCACAAAGGGTGGCTAACTTGTAGCACACTGGCAGCATACAGCGCCCCAGGACCCCCAATTTGTGATTATCTCTTTTTCTTGCTCCTCATGTGGTGCCGTGCAGGCGAAAACTTTATATGACCACCCCCAGCCTCTGCCTCCCAATTTTGGAGCATTTTTAAATTTAATTTTTATTCTGAAACTGGGCTGTATCCAACCTTAGAGTAGACTCACTGAAATGGCTGGGCCTGTTTAATCTGGATCCATCAATTTCGCTGGGTCTACTCTGAGCAGCACTTAGCTCATCGCCTCCCTTCGTTTCATTCCCTGCTCCTGTGACGCAAGAAGGTTTTAGCTCTATTAATTTCAACCAGTTTACTCTGCCAGTCAGTGTAATACTGAGCTGGATGGGACCAATGTGTTGCTATATCGGGGCTAAGAAATCCCCACAGTACCAGTTCTCAAGGATCCTTGGCAGCATCCATGGCCATTTGAACTGAGGAGGTTTCTAGGTAAAGGTAAAGGTACCCCTGCCCGTACGGGCCAGTCGTGTCCGACTCTAGGGTTGTGCGCTCATCTCACTCTAGAGGCCGGGGGCCAGTGCTGTCCGAGGACACTTCCGGGTCACGTGGCCAGCGTGATGAAGCTGCTCTGGCGAGCCAGCACCAGCGCAGCACACGGAAACGCCGTTTACCTTCCCGCTATAAAGCGGTACCTATTTATCTACTTGCACTTAGGGGTGCTTTCAAACTGCTAGGTGGGCAGGACCTGGGACCAAACGACGGGAGCTCACCCCGCCGCGGGGATTCGAACCGCCGACCATAAGATCGGCAAGTCCTAGGCGCTGAGGTTTTACCCACAGCGCCACCCGCGGTGACCCTAGGAGGTTTCTAGTCCTCATGAATTGCAGGTAGGGAGCATTACTTAGCAATATGGCGTTATGTCTAGTGCTAGGCCTGCTCAGAGTAGACCCATTACAACTAATAGGCATGGCTAGCTTAGATCCATTCGTTTCATTGGGTTTACGCTGAGTAAAACTTCTGGATAATCACTTTTGTGGGTCTCCTCCTGCGATTCTGCAACTCCTAAAGGTTTTGGGTGGTCCTCCAAGGCTGACAAAATGTACTCTTAAAACAAAAAAGGCCCCACACAGAGACACATAATTTAGTGGTATGGCCCTCTGCTATGGGTCCATGTGGCCCCCAGCTTGAAAAATGTCAGCCACGCCATCCCTACAAAATGGTATGATTTGTTTGACAGTGGAACTGCCCGCCTCATGAGTTGGTGGACTCTCCTTTGCTGGGAGTTGTTCCAGCAGGGCCTGTGGGACCTTTTGACAAGATCCTGTACTACAGCCTGAGTCGGGGGTTGGGATGGATGACCACAAAGGGTCCCCTACAGCTCTGTGACTTTAGGATGAATGGGCGCCGAGAAGAAGCGTTTGCTTTTCTTCGTTATATGGAGGGAATACTTCTCCGCAGATGGTACTTGCTGTAAAATACATACCACCTTTTTTTAACCAGAAAATAAAAAAAATAGTACAAAGCCTGCTTTTTTGTTTTCCGTGAAGGCTGTTTTAGTCGCAAGCAAAATTTCAGCAATTAATCAACTGAGGGTTTCTTGAAGAAGGTGACAGCTGTGATCTAGAGAACAAACAGTGGATCTCTCTCTCTCTCTCTCCCCGATAATACATTTATTTGCTTGTTTTATTCAATCCGTTTGTCAGCTTTTTATTTGTTGCATTTATACGCGTACAGAGTTCTCCCTCACCCTCATTTCATCGTCACAACAACCCTGTGAGGTAGGCTGAGAGAAGCAGGGATTAGCCCAGGGTCACCCAGGGAGCTTGGTGGCTGAATGTGGAGATTTGAACCCAGGTCTCTCGGGTCCTTTTCCGACACCTTAAGCGCTTCACCACAACGGCTTTGTAACTGGTTCCAGTTGGAGGGTGGAATCCCCGATTCATCTTTCATAGGGTTCCCCCCATCTCTGTTTAAAGTCATAAAGTACCATCAACACACTCCGAATCATAAGTGGTGCTTTTAAGTTAAGGGTTTTTCTTTTTCAGTGAGAGAGCAGCTATAGAGCTTGAAAGCAGATTTGAAACTCTAATAAAATACCTGCCCCTAAATGCCGTTCCTTGCCACACATCAAAATAACTCGGCAGCAAATCCTCAAATATCATCAGAGCTAAAATATCATCAAAATTGGGTAGAAAAAAGAAAGGAATCTTCCTGCAGAGCATAGTTAGACTGTGGAACTCCCTCCCACAGTAGGCACTGAGGTCCACCAGCTCTCGTCAAATGTCAAACAGTTAAATATATGATTTTGAGAAGACATCTGAAGGCATCCTTGTTATAGGGAAGTTTTTGATGGTTGGTGTTTGATGTGTTTTAAATATTTTGTTGGAAGCCGCCCAGAGTGGCTGGGGCAACGAAGTCAGATGGGCAGCATATAAATATTATTATTATTATTATTATTACCCAGAGATCCCGCTGGGGATGGAACTGAAGGACTTCTGCATGCATGCGCTACTGCAGAGCTATGTCTTCCTATATAAATAGAAATGTAAGGTGTCATCACGCAGAACCTTTATCAAAAAAATAGAAGCCTTTCTTCTAGGGATAATAGGACAGGACATACCGAAAGACCAGAAGGAATTATTTATGCCTGCAGCCACAGCTGCCAGGACGTTTGATGCGCAGAAATGGAAGGAAGATACCGTCCAAACCAAGGAAGAGTGGCGAGCGAAATTAATGGACTATGCAGAAATGGCAAAACGTACAGGAAGAATAAAAAAATCAAGAAGAAAAAGAGCCTTAAATAAAGATTGGGGAAGTTATGTAGTTATTTAAAGAACTATTGTAAAAACAACAACAACAACGTTATTATTTATACCCAAGCCACTCTGGGCTGCTCCCAGCAGAATAGTAAAAGCACAATAAAGCACCAAACATTAAAAACATCCCTAAAAAGGGCTGCCTTCAGATAAAATCAAGCAGTTAAAAGTTTATGGGGGGGGGGGTAGAAAGAATCTAAAAAAGAAGTCAAGGGGGAGGTGCAGTTTAATTACTGTATTTTTTGCTCTATAAGACTCACTTTTTCCCTCCTAAAAAGTAAGGGGAAATGTGTGTGCGTCTTATGGAGCGAATGCAGGCTGCGCAGCTATCCCAGAAGCCAGAACAGCAAGAAGGATTGCTGCTTTCACTGCACAGCGATCCCTCTTGCTGTTCTGGCTTCTGGGATTCAGAATATTTTTTTTTTCTTGTTTTCCTCCTCCAAAAACTAGATGCGTCTTGTGGTCTGGTGCATCTTATAGAGCGAAAAATACGGCAAATGATTTTTCTATGTAACCAGAGAAGGGGGGGAAGGGTCGATACAAATGTAAAGGAAGATTATTGTTAAACTGAAACTGAAAATAACAGAGATCATAATATATATAGATGGATAGATAAAAGGTGGTGTCACCAGGCGGTTCGGAGTTGGCCAGCGACATGGGCAAGGGCGGAGCCCCTAGTTCCTTCATATCAAGACTCGAATACTCTACTCATTTTCTGGTAAGAAGCCCCACTGAACTCAGTGAGACTCAGTGGCGTAGCGTGGGTTGTCAGCACCCAGGGCAAGGCAAGTAATTTATGCCCCCCCCCCCGCTGCACTGTCCCTCCCCCAGATAGTCCCTCGCTCTCTCTCCGCACCGCACGCCTGGCACCCTCCCCTCCACAGTGGGCGGCGACCCGGCGGCTCGGATCGGATTCGCACAGCCAGCACTGCAGTGAGAGAGAGTGAGTGAGCCAGGTAGGGGCAGAGAGCTGCGAGTGCGAGCGTGCGAGCGTGCCCCCCCCCAGATGTTGCGCCCGGTGCGGCCGCCCCCCCTGCACCCCCCACGCTACGCCACTGGTGAGACTTACAGTACTTCCAAGTAGACATTGTGCCATCAAGACAGGTTGTGCTATTGGCCTTTCCAAAAGCTTTCGAGAGAGCGCCTTTCCTCCGCAAGCTTAGCAGTCGAGGAAGAAGAGGTTCTTTTGTGGGCAAGGAATTGGTTCAGCTGCAGGAAGCAAAGGGCAGTTCTCCCGAATGGAGAGAAGTAGAAAGTGGGAGTCCCTTAAGGTTCGGTATTGGGAGACTGTGTTTTTTATATTATCCACAAAGGATGTTTAGATAGGAGCGAGCAGTGAGGTGGCCAAGTTTGCTGAAGCTCAGGGTCGGGAAAACAAAAACAAAACAAAGAGAGAGAGGGAGAGAGAGAGAGATTGAAGGACCTCTCCTGACTGAGTGACTGGCCTGATCCAGAAAGCTCTTCTTGTGTTGGGCTTGCGGATTGGAAGGTTGGCGGTTCAAATCCCTGTAATGGTGGTGAGCTCCCATTGCTCAGTCCCTGCTCCTGCCAACCTAGCAGTTTGAAAGCACGCCAGTGCAAGTAGATAATTAGGCACCACTGCGGCGGGAAGGTAAATGGCGTTTCTGTGCGCTCTGGCACTCGTCACCGTCTTCCGTGCACCAGTAGCAGTTTAGTCATGCTGGACACATAATAATAATAGTAATAATAATAATTTTTTATTTATACCCCGCCCCTCCCGGTTCAGAAAACCAGGCTCAGGGCGGCGAACAACAAATTTAAAACCCTTAATTGATGCTACAAAAAAACAGCATAATATGCAGTATAAAACGTGAGTAACAATAAAATCAAAAATCTGTTTATGGGGAAAATCCATCCAATAAACATTAGATGATCACCAGGGCTAGCTGGCTAAATTAGTCCTATTTGGGCAATGAGGAGACATGGGGAGAATTAGCCGGAAAGCTTTCTGCGGACAAACGCCGGCTTCCTCAGCCTGAAAGCGAGATGAGCGCCGCAACCCCATAGTCGCCTTTGACTGGACTTAACCGTCCAGGGGTCCTTTCCCTTTCCCTCTTGTGTTGGAATAAATAAATCTCTATATATGGGATGATTGGAGGGGAGATGCTCTCAGATGCCTGCTGAAGACCAGAGAGAGGACTGTGGCAAAAGCACCCCCACCCCCCCAGAGGCCGGCACAACCAGGAAATAACAGGATGAGGCGTGTTCCCTGCGGAACAGGCCAAGAACCGCATCTCCTTCCCAGGCTGAGCTCATTAGTTCCAGCGAGCGGATCCATTAGTGACACTGGCAATTAAGTGTGCAAAAGCAACGGCAACGTGCGACAGCCGGCCTCTCCCCAGTGGGGGGTGGGGCGGTGAGGCACCCGTAGGAAAAATGGGCCAAGCCCCCGAGCCACCATGGGGTGCGGTCTCCAGGATTCTCGTTAAGAAAATAAAGATGGGAGCGAGTTGTTGAGCGCTGGTTTCTGGGAATCCCAGACTCTCTGATTTACAGAAGCCGTCCCGGTTTCTGATTGGATCCCAGAATGTCCCACTTTTCCTTAGGATGTCCTTATTTTCATAGGAGAAATGTTGGAGGGTATGGACCTGTGAGCCAAGAAGATAAGAAACTATACCACCTTCAGAAGACATCTGAAGGCAGCCCAGTAAAGGGAAGTTTTTGAATGCTTTATGTTTTGTTATGCTTTTCTATACTGTGTTTTTCGCTCCATAAGATGCACTTTTTTCTTCCTAAAAAGTAAGGGGTCCCTGGAGCCGAATTGCTGAGGGGCGAAAAGCAGATCATACTTTTTCTTTTTCTTTTTTGAAAGAAGGAAGTGGGTGTTGAAACAAAGCGGCTGATCGGCAAGCGATCGGGAAGGGAGATAAGGGACGCTAGCAATAAAGGAGGCTGCCTGGGAGGGGTAAAAACCCTTGGATCCTCAGGATTTTTACATTGGGTCACCCCAAATTCACCATCAGATCACATAGCATGTCCATGGCTACAGCCTGCACACACAAAAACACGCATCCACTGTTTCGTGGGGCCACAATGGCGCAAAAACGTGGTTACAAAGCACGGATCCACATGGATTCTCAGAATTTCTGCATTGGGCTACCCCAAACTCACTGTCAAATCACATGTCTGTGGCCACAGCATGAACCACAAGAATCATACATCCACTGTTTCGTTCAGAATATTTTTTCCCTTGTTTTCCTCCTCTAAAAACTAGGTGCATCTTATGGAGTGAAAAATATGGTGCATTTGGCACCAGCTTGGCTGCAGAAGTTGCCAAAAGGAGGCGTTACAAGGCACCATCCAACCCTCTTAGGGACTCCACTCTGGATTTGTGTAGGGCAGGCATAGGCAAATTCGGCCCTCCAGGTGTTTTGGGACTACAACTCCCATCATCCCTGACCGCCAGTCCTGTTAGCTAGGGATGATGAGAGTTGTAGTCCCAAAACCTCTGGAGGGCCGAGTTTGCTTATGCCTGGTGTTGGGTTTACTCCTTAGCCTTGTATTCTCCTGAAGATATCCTGCAAAGCAGCAGAGGTTTAGGGTCAGAGTTGTCCTTCTACCTTCCAAGTGAGAGCTGGACCATAAAGAAGGCTGATCGCCGAAGAATGGATGCTTTTGAATTCTGGTGCTGGAGGAGACTCTTGAGAGTCCCATGGACTGCAAGAAGATCAAACCTCTCCATTCTGAAGGAAATCAGCCCTGAGTGCTCCCTGGAAGGACAGATCCTGAAGCTGAGGCTCCAGTACTTTGGCCACCTCATGAGAAGAGAAGACACCCTGGAAAAGACCCTGATGTTGGGAAAGATGGAGGGCACAAGGAGAAGGGGACAACAGAGGACGAGATGGTTGGACAGTGTTCTCGAAGCTACCAGCATGAGTTTGACCAAAATGAGGGAGGCGGTGGAAGACAGGAGTGCCTGGCGTGCTCTGGCCCAGGGGTCACGAAGAGTCGACATGACTAAACAACAACAACCTTCCAAACAGTAGAGGAATTCCCATCTCTGACCCCTGCACAAAAATGCATACAAGGTGTGACCGGAAAGTTCGGTGAATGGAAATCGGACAGCGAGACATATTTGAACATTTGAACATACATACCTTACAGGCCTTCAAAGTAGGTCTTATGGTTAGGTGCGTCTTATGTAGCAGAAATACAGTATGTTGGAAGCCGCCCAGAGGGGCTAGGGAAACCCAGTCAGATGGGCAGGGTATAAATGAGAAAATGATGATGGAATAGGACACCCCCATCACATTTTTATCAGAGAAATGTTGGAGGGTATGGAATCCCCATTGGGGAGAGTTGCGTTCATGCCCTGGAAGAGGAATCTGGTTGGCCACTGCGAAAACAGGATGCTAGACACGAGAGTCCATTGGCCTCAGCAGCAAGAATGTTGATTGCACAAAATTGGAAGACTGGAGAAATAAAAGGAACCATGGCAAGAGAAGTGGATGAACTATGCAGAACTGGCAAAAATGACAGATTAAGAGAAAAAGACAACAGCGACTTTGAAAAAAGACTGGGAACCATTCATATTATATTTGCAGAAACAAAGAAAGGCAATAGACTTGATGGCAGTATTTAAATAAACATCCACATTATTACCATCAGAAAATAGTGAAATGTTATAGTGTATTTACTTTTATTTTTAGGTTTTTAGGCTTGATGTTGTGTTATTGAAAACTTTTTCTGTTAGGAGATAGCAAAGTGGGTGAAAAGAGAAACAAACCGGAAGCGGAAGTTGGCGGAAGCCCTAGAGGGGAGAGAGGGAGGAATATATGATATATGTTAAGAAATTGAGATGTATGTAATGAATGAAAAAGAAAAATGAATATTTTTTTATATATTTTTTTAAAGAGGGGCCATTGGCCTGATCCTGCAGGCTCTTTGTATCTTTGGATTCAGCCTGTGGGCCAAAGTTTCCCTGAATCTTAAGAGATGGAAGGGAGCAAGGAGTCATCTCAGCAAAGCAGCAATCTCACCTCAATCCCCTTTGACAGGTCCTGAAAGATCTACATTGGCTCCCAGTACGTTTCCGAGCACAATTCAAAGTGTTGGTGCTGACCTTGAAAGCCCTAAACGGCCTCAGTCCAGTATCCCTGAAGGAGCGTCTCCACCTCCATCATTCTACCCGGACACTGGGGTCCAGCGCCGAGGGCCTTCTGGCAGTTCCCTCACTGCGAGAAGCCAAGTTACAGGGAACCAGGCAGAGGGCCTTCTCGGTAGTGGCGCCCGCCCTGTGGAACGCCCTCCCAGCAGATGTCAAGGAAATAAACAACCATCTGACTTTTGGAAGACATCTGAAGGCAGCCTTGTTTAGCGAAGTTTTTAATGTTTGATCTTTTATTCTGTTTTTATCTGTTGGGAGCTGCGCAGAGTAGCTGGTGAAACCCAGCCAGATGGGCGGGGTATAAAGGTAAAGGGACCCCTGGCCATTAGGTCGAGTCGTAGCCAACTCTGGGGTTGCGGCGCTCATCTCGCTTTACTGGCCGATGGAGCCGGTGTACAGCTTCTGGGTCATGTAGCCAGCAGGACTAAGCCACTTCTGGCGAACCAGAGCAGCGCACAGAAACGCCGTTTACCTTCCAGCTGGAGCGGTACCTTTTTATCTACTTGCACTGGTGTGCTTTCGAACTGCTAGGTTGGCAGGAGCAGGGACCGAGCAACTGGAGCTCATCCCGTTGCAGGGATTCGAACCGCCGACCTTCCGATCGGCAAGTCCTATTATTATTTTCGGGGGGGGGGGTCAGTTTCTTGGTCTGGATTTGGGGAGCGCAGTGGCAAAGGTGACGGCAACCGCCAAAGTTTTCCACGAGCAAGTCTTCCTGCGTGGTTCCTCACTGAAGCTACAGACCTTTGGCTTGTATTTCCAGCTTGGCTTCTCGCAACCCCTCAGGTTGCGACTTGTGGGGCTGCGAAGAGGAGGAACCGCCTGCTAGTCCAGACCCGGCACCGGCAAGCCCGGGCTTGGAGATCTGCAGGGCACGCCGGCACCCACACCCCTCCTGCGCTCCCCGAGGTTTCCCTCCCTTGCCCATGGTTTCGACACTCAGATTTTGTCGGATCAAGAGACGAGAGAAGCAGACCGGGCAAGAAGAGGGAGAGGCAGCGAGAGACCGGCGGTCTGTGCCAAGAGATCCCTCGTTCGAAAAAAATGCCTCGCGTCCCCAGAAAGGATGCTGGCTGGGGGCCACTTGCACAGTTGGCTCGCATCTTGTGCAGGAGCCGAGTTCCAAGGGTTCTGAGTTCGAGAATCGCTTATACTCAAAGCCTCAATATTTTACTGCAGCGGCACCTAAGCTTTGGCACTCCGTGCCTCTTGATTTCAGGCAGGCACCTTCACTGTACCCTTTGTAAAGGTAAAGGTAAAGGTAAAGGTAAAGGGACCCCTGACCATTAGGTCCAGTCATGGCCAACTCTGGGGTTGCGGCGCTCATCTCACATTACAGGCTGGGGGAGCCGGCGTACAGCTTCCGGGTCATGTGGCCAGCGGGACTAAGCCGCTTCTGGCGAACCAGAGCAGCGCACTGAAACGCCGTTTACCTTCCCGCCGGAGCGGTACCTATTTATCTACATGCACTTTGACGTGCTTTCGAACTGCTAGGTTGGCAGGAGCAGGGACTGAGCAACGGGAGCTCACCCCATCGCGGGGATTCGAACCGCCGACCTTCTGATAAGCAAGTCCTAGGCTCTGTGGTTTAACCCACAGCGCCACCCACGTCCCCTGTACCCTTTGTAAGGTCTGCTAAAACATTTTTTAAAAAAATAAATTTCTTTTATTGAGTTTTACATTGCAAATTTAAATTCAAACGGAAAACATCCTCGTCCTCATTTAGGATTCCCTGAATCGTCCGACTCCCCTCCACCCCTCCGTGGTTACCATTTTCAAACTTTCCCCACTGCTTCAGTTATTTTCTCATATAATTCAATTTTTCCCTAGTTCTTAATACATTACAAACGTTATTCGAATCCTCCCAAAGTTTTTAGTTGTCTGCAATGTTCTCTTAGGTACATTGTTAATTTCCCCATTCCTTTTTAAAGTTCTTCGCTTCCCGGTTTCTGATTTTCCTGGTCATTTTCGCCATTTCGGCATAGTCTATCATCTTCATCACCCATTCATCTCTGGTCGCGACTTTGTCTTCTTTCCATTTTTGTTTAGACAAGCCGACCCAGATGTTTAGGAAACTTAAGTTGTTTTCAGTCAGCTGTTATTTTAACTTTTCTAATGTCCTAAATTGTTGTTGCTAATTTTTCTAGCTGGTAATTTTACCGTTTTTTTCCTCTCTCTCTTTTTTTGTAAACTGCTTTGGGGGTTTTTTTTCTCTCTCTCTCTCTCTACATTCCAGTTGAGTATAACTTTTATGAAACGAAACAAGAAATAAATAAATATAAAGCTGTTTCCTGTATTTCTGGGTCCTGGGCCCGGTGAGTTTTGACGTCTTTGTGAAAGACAAGGAGTAAATGACAAATCTGTAGGTGACACTCCGATGGGCGGGGTGGCTAATAGCTCGGAAGACAGATTGGCGATGATCTTGACAGGAGGGAGAAACTGAGCCAAGACTAACAACATCAATTTCAGCCGAGATAACGTGCCGAGTGTTGCAAAGAGGGAGGAAGAGTCAGGCGCAACCCAGACAGGATTGGCGAATGCCAGACTTGGCACCTGAAAGAGATATAGGCGTGTGCTTGTTTTTAATAGACCACAAGCTGAACATGAGCCAGGAATGTGATGCTGCGGCAGAAAAGGCAAAGGCGATCCTGGAAGCTCAGATCACCGGGAAATAACAGCTCCCCCTCTGTTCTGTTTTGCCCAGACCCCACTCGGAGTCCAATAATAATAATAATAATAATAATAATAATATTTCTACCCCGCCCTCCCCAGACAAGACCGGGCTCAGGGTGGCTAACACCAGATATAAAACAATTGATTGAAATACAACTTAAAAAACAAGATTAAAATGCAACATTAAAACTCAAACTTTTTGGGGGATGAAAACATCAAGTCTTTACCAAGGCTAACTATCCAGACTGGTCCAGAAAAAAGCCAGGGAATTCCCCAACTAGGAGTTCCATCACAGAAGGAAAAAGGTAAAAAGAAAGAATGAAAGATATTAACAAGATGTGGGATTAATTCGGAAAAGGGCAACAAAGAGAGCTTCGTTAGCTGAAATAAATCAATGACTGAAATTAAGACACTGCTTGATCGGAAAGGGAACCGCAAAGCCAATGGAATAAAAACAATGGAAATTTCAGTAAAAACAGTTCTAAATTATAGAATAAGAGAACAAGAAGAACATAGGTTGAAAGAAGATTGGGAAATGTTTATTAAATATGTGAGGGAAAATGGTGTACGTTGGAAAACATAGGCAGCATTAAGATAAATTCAGCAGTGTAAATAAGTTTTGATGGAAGTAATAAGGAATACTGAGCGGTTTAGTTGATATAAAATATGCAGGGATTTATGTTATGCAAAATGAACCATGGAAAGAGAAGAACGGAAGTCACTGATATTTTAAGGTTGGTTAAATGAATATTCTAAATTGTAAAACAGAAAATTTTATTATATATATATATATATATATATATATATATATATATATTTCTATACACAGAGAGTTAAAAGCAGCTATTTAAAACATTCAAAAAATAATAATTTTCATGAACAATAAGCTAAAAACTAGATAAAAGGACAGGTCGACATTCTACATCTCTGCATAGGCTTGCCTGGACTAAAATGTTTTTAGTGGGCACTGAAAAGAGTACAGCACCGACCTGATAGCAAGTGGCAGTGAGTTCCACAGTGTAAGTGCTATCACGCTCAAATATTGATTTCTCACCAGTTTTCAGGTTAAGAACAGTTTCAGGTAAGAACGGACCTCCAGAACGAATTAAGTTCTTAACCCAAGAAACCACTGTAGTACATGCTCTGGTTATCTCCGGTTTGGACTATTGCAATGCGCTCTATGTGGGGCTACCTTTGAAGGTGACCCGGAAACTACAGCTAATCCAGAATGCGGCAGCCAGACTGGTGACTGGGGGCGGCCGCCGAAACCACATAACACCGGTCTTGAAAGATCTACATTGGCTCCCAGTACGTTTCCGAGCACAATTCAAAGTGTTGGTGCTGACCTTGAAAGCCCTAAACGGCCTCGGTCCTGTATACCTGAAGGAGCGTCTCCACCCCCATCATTCTGCCCGGACACTGAGGTCCAGCTCTGAGGGCCTTCTGGTGGTTCCCTCATTGCGAGAAGCAAAGCTGCAGGGAACTAGGCAGAGGGCCTTCTCGGTAGTGGCACCCGCCCTGTGGAATGCCCTCCCATCAAATGTCAAGGAAATAAACAACTACAGTGGTACCTCGGGTTACAGACGCTTTAGGTTACAGACTCCGCTAACCCAGAAATAGTAGCTCGGGTTAAGAACTTTGCTTCAGGATCAGAACAGAAATCGTGCTCTGGCGGTGCGGCGACAGTGGGAGGCCTCATTAGCTAAAGTGGTGCTTCAGGTTAAGAACGGTTTCAGGTTAAGAATAGACCTGCAGAACGAATTAAGTTCTTAACCCGAGGTACCACTGTATCTGACTTTTAGAAGACATCTGAAAGCAGCCCTGTTTAGGGAAGCTTTTAATACTTGATGAATTATTGTATTTTAATATTTTGTTGGAAGCCGCCCAGAGCGGCTGGGGAAATCCAGCCAGATGGGCGGGGTATGAATAATAAAATTATTGTTGTTGTTATTCCCGCGGGCAACTGCTTGGCCACTAGACTAGGTGAGCCACTGGCCTGATCCTGCAAGTTCTCCTGATGGTCTTCACCCGGCTCCTTCAGACGATGCTCAAAGGCCGTGTGAGCACAGCTTGTTAATTGGACTGCAATCGATGCCCCAGACGGAACGCCATCAATTAAAGGCATCTCCTGTTCCTTCGCTGTCCTCGCTCCCTCTCCGAATTAATCAGCTCCTGTCCCAGCTGCCTTAAACCTCCCCTTCTCCGTCTCCCATTAGTATTTTTTATCCTTCCATCTATTCATTACACTCTTTCGCTCCCTAACCGTCCGAGTTTCACCCTTCCAACGTTTTCCCCCTCCATTATCTCGCATCTTCGCTCTCCATCTATCTCTCTCCCCCTGACAAGGAGGTATGGATCCGTACCACGCCAGGAATACCAATGCAGCACGTCCAAAGCAGATTTGGCGACAGCGGGCAAGGGGCTGCCAGTCTCGGTGCAAAACCAATTGTCTGGCCCGGTCAGTGGGTGCGGGGTGGTGGTTGCCCGTCTTTGGTCTATGTCGGGACAGCGGTGGCAGCGTGGGGTAGTGGTTAGAGCGTCGGGCTAGGACCTGGGAGA
The DNA here is from genome assembly GCF_965153285.1 of Podarcis tiliguerta. Taxonomy (NCBI): domain Eukaryota; kingdom Metazoa; phylum Chordata; class Lepidosauria; order Squamata; family Lacertidae; genus Podarcis; species Podarcis tiliguerta. The sequence goes on from NC_139549.1 coordinate 4,250,276, forward strand.
GGCCAGGGTTTGAGTCAGCGCTTGTGCTGGGCCTGGGGGTAACTCATGAAACGCAGTTCAGGTCCGGTCCAGAATCCGGAGGTTCTGCGAGGAGTCAGTCCGACAGGGCCAAGGCAGGAAACCAGGCAGGAAAGCAGGCAAGGTCAGGCACAGGATCACAGGCAGGTTCTGGCAAACAGCAACATTGCTCCCACAGCCTGGGGCGAGGTCCGACAGCCTTTTATCTCTGTCGGGGTAACGGCCGGTCCTGATCCCCCGGCGACTCACCTCCCTGTCTCGCCCAAAGGCGAGCACTCCTCCTGCGAGTACTCAGGTCTTTCCTTCTCGCAGACCTGAGTTTCTGCAGCTCAGGAGTTTAAATCCAAGAGTTTAAATCCATCCGCAGCTCTGCCTAGAGACTAGACCCAAGAGCTTCTCGATTCAGAGCCACATGCTCTGTCCCTTAGCGAAACAAGCTTGGGGGGGGGGCTGAATAAAGGAACCGATATAAACAGGGGCCTAAGAAGCCGAGAAGGGATGCGGGTGGCGCTGTGGGTTAAACCACAGAGCCTAGGGCTTGCTGATCAGAAGTTCGGCGGTTCGAATCCCTGCCATGGGGTGAGCTCCTGTTGCTCGGTCCCTGCTCCTGCCAACCTAGCAGTTCGAAAGCATGTCAAAGTGCAAGTAGATAATTAGGTACCACTCCAGCGGGAAGGTAAATGGCGTTTCCATGCGCTGCTCTGGTTCGCCAGAAGTGGCTTAGTTATGCTGGCCACATGACCCGGAAGCTGTACGCCGGCTCCCTCGGCCAATAAAGCGAGATGAGCGCCACAACCCCAGAGTCGGCTATGACTGGACCTAATGGTCAGGGGTCCCTTTACCTTTACGAAGCTGAGACAGGCCCAAATACACCCATTTCCCCCATCCGAGGCCTGATTTCTCTCCCCCAGCCCGCAATCCCTGAATCAAACACTCATTGGAAAAAGCACCCCAGTGGCAGGGAGCTGGGAAGCGGCAGGGAGACCCCATTCAGGTGCTTCTCATCAGCCCAAGCCCTGGGGCTGCTCTGATGCCTTGCCAGCGGGCAAGCGCCATCTGCGGCAGAAATGCCAGCAGTTCCAAAACGGCCTTCATTACAGCCCAGCGGGGGGACAGCCCCCCTTAGGAGCGGGTGCCTGCCAAAAGGAAGGCGTCACTTTGGCAGCGGCTAGCGAGAGGAGCAATCCAGAAGTGGCACGCAGCGGGGCGCCGCCTCTGAAATTGACTCGGGTCTCTCTCTCTCTCCTTCCTCTTTCTCTCTCCCCTCCAACCTTTCCTTTTCTCCCCTAAGAAAGAGATTAATTGAGTTGGACAAGTTGGAGTCACAGAATTGACAGGGAAAGGGAGCAAGCGAGTTTGAGAGAGAGAGAACACCACTGGGGAGAGATTGTGTGTTTTGGTTGTCGTGCTTTTGTCCCCCGTTTCCCAGTCGCCCATTCTCCAGGTTGCACGAAAACCCGCCAGCAGTTTGCCGCAAATTTCTCCCAATTGGTGCATTTTTTAAAGATGCGCTTTGCACATTTTTTGCAAGCTTGTTTCCACACTAATATGACACCTTTTTGCATGCTGGTTTCACTAATATGTTCATTCTTAGACATGCTCTCCCCTACAATAAGATTTTTAATAAATATTCTCCAGTAGGAGAACTGCACCTCAAAATTCAGAGAAGTGTGTATTTCATTTCGCAAGATTGTTTCAGAAAGTTTGCTTTTACAGTGGAACCTCAGGTGGAGAACTTGATCCGGGCGGGAGGCACGTTCGCAACCCGCAGTGCCGTGTCTGCATACACATGGGTCATGATTCAGCGCTTCAGCACATGCGCAAAGTACGATTTAGAGCTTCTGCGCATGTGCGAGCGCCAAAATCCAGAAGTAACCCATTCTGGTACTTCCGGGTTCGGCGTGGTACACAACCCGAAATCGCTTAAGCTGAAGCGTCTGTAACCCGAGGTACCACTGTAAATGTAAACTGAATTTAATTTCTCTCTCTCCCCCGGCCCCAATCCCTTGTGTGAGTAATCAAAATTGAAGTGGAAAAGCAATCCCTAACAAAACAATCCCTGTTTTGTCTGACTCTTTCTGTCTCTTCCTATATAATAAAAATGTAAGTTGTCATCACGCAGACTGATGGGCAGCCATGCCAACTGCAGTGTGAGAAACAGGAGGCAGGGAGACCCAGGCAAGCTGTTTAATGGAGGTGGGAAAAGAGTGTTTCTCTGTGTGTGGAAACCTTGCAATAGGTCTGGCATGATTACCAGGAGGTCCAGGGGTCAGGGGACCTTTCGATAGCTGCATTCATTTGTGAACAGCAACTCAGCCTAGCAGCTGGGACTTGCTACTAATGTAATCTTGAGGTTCTTCCAAGTAGTTCTCCGTGAGCTATAGCAGGAACCACACCCAGGGAGCGATCAGGGACGTCTCTGAAACAGACAAGCCATACTCGTGACACTCACGGGTGTCAGAATCCTTTCATCCCAGGGACCCCTCAGAGTCCAGCCTTATCTCAGGGCCTGCCTGGTATATCCCTTAATTTCTAGGGAGAAGGTGTCTCTTCTCATCCCAGGATGCCTTGGGGCACCCTTGCAACGACGCATTTTCTCATTTCCCCAATCTCAAGTTTGGCTCCTCGCGAAAATTCATCACAATATTTCAACTAATGCACATACTTTCCATATATATATATATATATATATATATATATATATATATATAGCAAATGATTTCCCCTAATCTAATGCCATTTATTTTGTGTGCCATTTCCCATAATATAATATGATGATATGATATGCATTTTTTATCCACTTTCCTCTGACAGATGCATTTCGGCACACAGCACCAGGAAGCATTTGGAAAAGCGTGGGCTTGTTTTCTTTTTCTTTTAAAAAATGGAGCGCTGCCTTTCAGTCTCAGTGGAAATTCGGTTGGGTTGCTTTGAAATGCAAGTGAAATTTATCCCCCACGCAAGGAATCATCCAGCAAACACAGTGTGACCGCTTGCTAAGCTGTTCTCGGTGCCGGTTAGGGCAGGCATCTGGGCATGCGCAGAGTGTTTACCTCCTTCCTTGATCTCAGCCATCAGGGACTCTCGGAAAAGGACCACGTCTTCTTCTTTCATCTTCAAAGGATGCACGGAGGTCACAGGCCACTCCAGGCTCCTTTGGGAGGAAGAGATTGAAATCCAGTAAATAAATGCAAATAAATAAATGCAAAGTCTGAGCAGGGCGGGAAGGTTCTCGCTAATCATCATCATACATAACATTTTTCAGGGCTCTGGCTGCACGTTACTATGCCAGGCTACACAGCAGGGTTGTTGTAAGCCCCTCCCCCTCCCACCTCTTAATTGTCCTCAGCAATTAAATTTGGTTTCCCTTTTTTTTCTGTGCTGGGGGAACTCTCAGCGCAGAGAAAAGGGCAACGCAATTTAATTTAATCACAGCAATAAAAAAAAGGGTTTTGACTCTACAGTCAGAAGTTTTGCAAAGGCTGGTATAGATGGCAGAAACCCCCCAGGAAACAGATAACAGAGACAGACAGAGGGGAAACCAGGCCTCTCCTCAAGACCTCCTAGGATGTGCTTTCTGCAAAAACCCCAGGCTGAAAGGCAACTGCCGAGCTCAGCAGATCTCTTCCCTTCGACAGCCTGCGAAATGGGTCTCCCGCCTCTTTCTCCCGCAGGTGTCCTGCCACTCAGCTTGCCAAATGGGACTGAACAGGCCTCTGCCCTCAAGGATGCTCCAGTTAGGATTCATTATCATGCTGATTAAGACTGAAAGCATTTTCTAAGCACCGTATTAAGAGGCGAGACAGCTCTGGCCTGCAGGCTTACAGTCTAATAGACGTGATGCAAAAGGGAAAAGGAGCTGGAGAACTGAACCCGGGACTTTATGCATGCATGCAAAGGAGGTGCTCTTCCACTGGTGGCCTTTCGAAGGATAAAAAGCAATGTAAGATGCCGGTCCTCATGGTTCCCAAGAAAGGGCTGGCGCAAATAGGAAGTTGGGAAGCTGCCATAGAGTAGCGTATTTTTCGCTCTATAAGACGCACCAGACCACAAGACGCACCTAGTTTTTAGAGGAGGAAAACAAGAAAAAAAATATTCTGAATCTCAGAAGCCAGAACAGCAAGAGGGATCGCTGCGCAGTGAAAGCAGCAATCCCTGTTGCTGTTCTGGCTTCTGGGATAGCTGCGCAGCCTGCATTCGCTCCATCAGACGCACACACATTTCCGCTTACTTTTTAGGAGGGAAAAAGTGAGTCTTATAGAGCAAAAAATACGGTAACTCGGACCCTTGTTCCATCTCGCTCGGTGTTTTCTCTGCAGAGCAGCAGTGGATCTCCGAGGTGTTCTTAGGACAACCTGGAGATGAACCTGCGCTGTGCATGCAAAGCAAATGCTCTACCCACGAGCTAAGGGCCGTCCCCAAGCCTGGGGCAGTGCCAGACCATGCGATTGCCGCTCAGAATATCAGGATGTGGAAAGCAAGGTGCCTGCTCATTCCTTTCCCCTTATCTGCACCGCTGATGTTCGTTTTGCATTTAAATTTCCACCCGAGAGGGAATGAGAGAGAGAGACAGGCAAGCGACGAGCTGCAGGCCTCTCCGACAAGACAAGCCAGCTTCCTCCCGGGTCTCTGTCCGGGCACGCAGAGGCAGGAACGCGGTTTGTCAACTCCGCCCCTCTCCCCCCACCCCACCCTGTCGGAAACGAGAAACAGGCTGCCGCCATCGGGTGCACCTGTTGACGCTCTGCCAGGAGGAGAGGGTGAGCCCAGGCAGGTGAACAGGTATGCGGCAGGTGTACGCAATCCAGGGAAGAAGGTTTTTGTAGGCAGAATTTTAGGGGTTGGAGGCAACCCGTGGTCATCGAGTCCAACCCCCCTGCAATGTAGGAATCGCAGCTAAAGAATGTCTGACAGATCTCTTTTTAAAAAAATATTTTTATTAAGAATTTCAGCACAACAATTTATCAAAGACATATCATCCTCATTTCCCCCTCTAATTTTCCCTCCCCAAGAAAAACCCACCCCTCCCGGACTTCCCTCATCTCCTCTCTCTGGTTTTTTCAGCACATGTTATTCTCTGCATATTATAAAATTGTAAAGATCCTTAAATTATCTGTCTATATGTTACCGGTAATAAATTTGTGTTTGTTTATTCAAAACCTGCCAAGGAGTCCAGTTCATTTTGTTGTTTCCCATTCTTCTTTAAAATCACAGTTGTCCTTGTCGCGTAGTTTGTGCGTCAATTTCGCCAGTTCCACATAGTCCTTCAATTTCTCTTGCCACAGTTCTTTGGTCGGGATTTCTTCGTTCTTCCATCGTTGTGCTATTAAGACTCTTGCCGCCGTTGTCACATACATGAATATGTTCTTCAATTTCCTTGGCAGGTCTTTTGCTACAATTCCTAACAAAAATGCTTCAGGCTTTTTTACAAATGTTAATTGGAACATTTTCTTCATTTCATAGTATATCATTTCAGATGATCCATCCAACCTCTGTTTCAAAACCTCCAAGGAAAGAATGAATGAATTTTATTATTTCGGTCACAGACCAGTTCCAGCCCTCATACAATATATCAAGGAAGTCATAAAACATGACAATGCAGATATAGCAACAGTTAAAAAAATATATATAAATGATAACTTGAAATTATCATTTAAGGCCTTAATCATTATGATAGCACAGCTCCTTCCCTAAGTTTTATGGCAATCGCATAGAATTTGGCTACCCTTAACGTGATCTCAGGATCCTTCTCCTCTACCAGGGATTTTACACATTGACGTTCGGATTCATTTGCAGATTTTTTGCAAAGCAGGGGTAATAAATACCTAGCATATATCCCTGTAGAAACAGCAGCGTAACAAGGCATGTGAGAGAGTTTCTACCTCCATCAAGCCACAGGGGCAGATTCGTTCCACGTACGGTTTACCCTTGAATCTGCCCTGCAATAAGGCAGTTGGCAGCACGTTGAATCTAGCGAGGGCAAATGACCGTCTGTATTTGGGTATTTGTCTACAAGGAAAGAGAGGACACCATCTTCCGAGGGAGCCAGTTCCGCTATCGAACAGCTCTTTACCACCAGAAGTTTCTTCCTAACGTTTAGTCGGAATTGCGTGGCAAGGTCCCAAAGCCTCCCGGGACGTGGAATAAAGACACATGAAACAGTACTTTTGGTTAATGGGCAAAAAAGGCCACAACTTTATTGGTTACAGAATGTGAATGGTATTGGCTTAGGCACTGGAAACCACACAACTATATCTGTCACGGTCCGGTCTACGGGTGATCAAAGTCCCGGCTGAGGACGTCGGGACCAGAGGCAAGATGGCGGGGTGGGAGCAGGAATGAGAGTCCAGAAGCCAGGGGTCCGAGGGTCAGGAAGCAGGGAGTTGCGAAGTCTGAGGGCCGAGAAGCAAGGAGTTGAGAAGTCCAGGGTCCGAGGGTCAGGAAGCAAGGAGTCAAGAAGCCAAGGTCCGAGGATCAGGAAGCAAGAAGCCAAAAGCAGCAAGGCAGGGAACGTGTTGCTGTGGCAAAGAGCCGAAGGGAAATGCTGACCGTATATCCCTTCCCAGCTCTTGCCACCAGGTGCAGCAAGTTACCAATCGGCCTCACCTGTGCGGCCGCGCCTTGCCTCTCCAGAACAAACTTAGGAAGGCCCCAGTCCTGCGAAGCCCTACTGGTCCCAGGGCCCGGCTCCTGCACGCACTCCTGACAATATCTGACTCCTGCCCATCTGCAGGACCAGTGGTCAGGGATGATGGGAATGGTAGTCCCAAAACATCTGGAGGGCCGAGTTTGGGGGTGCCTGGGCTAGCCTAAAGCACCAAAAGTAAAACTGGCACATTTTGCTCTACCCACTTTTGTCTCTGGCCATGCCAGGTGGCTTGTGGGAGGTTACACGTGAAAAATATTCCTCTTCCCTGTTGGTTTCCAGAGCCTTCAACACCCCCCGATGGCCCTCATCCTCCAGATTATCAGGATCCTCAGTGAGACTTGGCACTTTTCCTGGAGATTTTTTTAACCTTCACCATTCAGCTCTCGGTTACAGTCAGGGGTCCACAGAGCTACGCATTCCCCTCCATCCTTTGGGAAGGACCGATGGCAGATTCAGTACATCACAAATCCATTGCCAGCAGAGGGTGGCTGGCGGCCGTCTTTCATCTACGCTGCAAACATTTTGCCTTTATATGTATGAGAAAAAAGGGGTGGTGGGAGAGAGAGAGAGATCTGATATCAGCCAGCGGCTAACAGAGCCCGCTTGGCTAGTAAATAACGGGGCCGTTTATTTATAAAAGGATCTCTTTGATGTAGATAATTAAAAAGTTGGCCTCCTTCCCGCGGGAATTAATTGTCCCCGACCAAACGCGGCGACGGCAGCGTTTTTCGGAAACGGCAAGAATCGGCAAGGGGCTGCTGGTGATATATATATATATATATATATATATATATATATATATATATATACCCTTTCATTTGGGGCACTTGTGCCGCAGTCTAAATAAGTTCAATATTGGAGATTAATGGGCGTTTAGCCTCGCTGAATTAATAACTTCGGCGGCACACACACAGAAAAAGATGCAACACGTTTTGTCTTTTCTGGGAGAATGACATTGGAAAGGTGGCATGGTCTTGGCTCCCAACCAGCACTAGGCCTCTAATAATAATAATAATAATAATAATAATAATAATAATAATAATAATTTATTTATACCCCACCCACCTGGCTGAGTTTCCCCAGCCACGCTGGGCGGTTCCCAATCGAGTGTTAAAATCAACACAGCATTAAATATTAAAAACCTCCCTAAACAGTGCTGCCTTCAGATGTCTTTTAAAGATAAGATAGCGGCTTATTTCCTTCACATCTGGTGGGAGGGCGTTCCACAGGGTGGGTGCCACTACCGAGAAGACCCTGTGCCTGGTTCCCTGTACCCTCATTTCTCGCAGGGAGGGAACCGCCAGAAGGCCCTCAGTGCTGGACCTCAGTGTCTGGGCAGAATGATGGGGGTGGAGACGCTCCTTCAGGTATACTGGACCAAGGCCGTTTAGGGCTTTCAAGGTCAGCACCAACACTTTGAATCGTGCTCGGAAACGTCCTGGGAGTCAATGCAGATCTCTCAGGACAGGTGTTATGTGGTCTTGGCGGCCGCTCCCAGTCACCAGTCTATCTGCCGCATTCTGGATTAGTTGTAGTTTCCGGGTCACCTTCAAAGGTAGCCCCACTTAGAGCACATTGCAGTAGTCCAAGCGGGAGATAACCAGAGCATGCACCACTCTGGTGAGACACATCCCATTAGCAGAAGGGTTTCCAACTTGCCCCCAAAGAATTTACCTTCCTTCTCCTCCTCCCCACAATCTGCACACCCCACTGAATCCGTTCTGGGTTTTCCGCCGTCGCTTAATTGGCTGCGCATGAGACTCTTAATTTCAGGGTTGTGGGTTCGAGCCCCATGTCGGGCAAAAAAGATTCCTGCGTTGCGGGGGTTGGACTAGATGACCCTCGAGGCCCCTTCTGACACCGCCATTCTATGATTCTATGAAACAGCTCTGGGGAAGATTTGGGGAGGGGAAAGTATTAACTTTCTGTGTGTGTGGTTTGGGAGCTGCACGGTCAGGGGAAAAACAACGCTGTCCAGGGTTGTAAATACTGCGGAGAGAATAATTGGGTGCACTCTTCCCACTTAGGATCAAATCTACGCTTCCAGGTGCCATAAGAAAGCTGCAGGATAGTGCGCACCCCGAAATGACCTCTTTCAGCTTCTGCCTTCTGGAAGAAGGTACAGGGTAATAAAGACTAGGACTAGCCGCCTGAGAAACAGTTTCTATCCTATGCCCCACAAATAACCCAGTAATGCATTTTAAAAGGGCACATTCTACTCATGTAAAAACACGCTGATTCCTGGACCATCCGTGGGCCGGATTTAGAAGGCGATTGGGCTGGATCCGGCCCCCGGGCCTTAGTTTGCCTACCCATGGGCCAAACTCAATGTAGGAAATCAGTAAATGTCGTGGGGGGGGGGGGGCTTCTCCATCCCATCCTAAATTGGAAGCAGCTATGAGGAATAAATTGCGGGTCATGTCCAATGCTAATCCTATTTCAGAGACGCCGTATTTAAATGAATGCATGTGACTTTGATTCATTACCTTTATGGAGTGGCGTGATTCTGTTTAAGTTTGGAAAAAACCAATAAAATATGTTAAACATTTCCTCCCCCGTCCCCCGGAGCTTGCTCTGAGTCACAACTTGCTTGAATACAACCCTCAAGGGGTTTTATGGGAAGTTTAAGATGGCGTAGAGCAAAGGAGGGGCCCCAATCCAGTTCACACACTGCCAGCTCCCCCCCCCCGCCGTAGCCAACAGTCCTCTTGCCTTATTCGTCACCATGACATGCCCAGTTTGACCCTATAATAGCAGACCTTAATTTCATTTAATCCCAGTGTGCAGAAATAAGAATGTATCCAGCTGTAGCCCCTTGCTTAAAAATAAGCAATATTCTAGTCCTCATCGGTCCTGATTTAAATAAGAACATTGCCTGTTTCATGGGGGGGGGGCGTTTCTTGGGAGGTTCCTCCTGCCCTCCTCCCAACCAAAGGAAAAAGAAAAATATTCGGTTGATACCCAGCTCTACCTCTCTTTTAAATCAGAACCAGTGAAGGTAGTGAAGGTCCTGTGTGAGTGCCTGCCTGGAGGTGATTTGAGGATGGATGGCAGCTAACAGATTGGGGTTGAATCCTGACAAGACAGAAGTACTGTTCTCGGGGGGCGGAGGTGGGCGGGTGTGGGGCAACTGTGCCCCTGAAGGACCAGGTGCGCAGCCTAGGAGTCATTTTGGACTCACAGTTGTCCATGGAGGTGCAGGTTAATTCTGTGTCCAGGGCAGCTGTCTACCAGCTCCATCTGGTACGCAGGATGAGACCCTTCCTGCCTTCGGATTGTCTTGCCAGAGTGGTGCATGCTCTGGTTATCTCTTGCTTGGACTACTGCAATGCGCTCTACGTGGGGCTACCTTTTAAGGTGACCCAGAAACTACAACTAATCCAGAATGCGGCAGCTAGACTGGTGACTGGGAGCGGCCGCTGAAACCACATAACACCGGTCCTGAGAGATCTGCATTGGCTCCCAGTACGTTTCCGAGCACAATTCAAAGTGTTGGTGCTGACCTTTAAAGCCCTAAATGACTTTGGTCCAGTATATCTGAAGAAGCGTCTCCACCCCCATCGTTCTGCCCGGACACTGAGGTCCAGCTCCGAGGGCTTTTTGACAGTTCCCTCCCTGCGAGAAGCGAGGTTACAGGGAACCAGGCAGAGGGCCTTCTCGGTGGTGGCACCCGCCCTGTAGAACGCCCTCCCATCAGATGTCAAAGAGATAAACAACTACCTGACATTTAGAAAACATCTGAATGCGGCCCTGTTTAGGGAATTTTTTAACATTTAATGCTGTATTGTTTTTAACACTCAATTGGAAGCCGCCCAGAGTGGCTGGGGAAACTCTGCCATATGGGCGGGGTATAAATAAATTATTATTAATATAAAAATGCTTTGCCCAGAAGACGCCTCTGTGAAGGAGCCTTGCCTGATCCAGAACAATAGCTGCCTACACAGAGAGACACCAGTGCACAGAAACCCTTTATCATTGTCTCCATCAATCATGCTAAAACAATTAAAGGCAGAGGCAATTAGCAGAACAGCAATAAGCATCTGCAGAGCCCAGGTATATTACTCTCATCCATTAATATCAGGCCGCAGAGACTTAGATGGTGAACTAGCAGGAGATTCAGTGGCAAGGAGGGGGTGGCTTCATTCAGAAGTGGGAGGGGAAAGGGACAGGGGAGAGGGCATTGGCCGCCCCCTCCCTGGGCTCCTGGCAGGGCCCTCACAGCTGTACAGCAGGCAGAAATGCCCCTGGGCAACACTCTTCCCTCTCACTGCGGAGCCAACCAGAAGCCGCACCTGTTGAACATCAGCCGTGAGAAATTGTTTTGCTGGACGTGCTGTTTGTTTCTGAAACTCTCATATTGTATAAGATTTTGCAGTCTCCATTGTCTTGAGCACCACCTGGTGGAACAGGCAGGATGCAGATTTACTAAAACAAAGTCACTAGTCCTCAGGTTTTTGTCCGTGGAGTTTTCTTGGCAGGGATACTGGAGTGGCTTCCTGCTCCAGGTGGATCGCGTTTGGTCAAAACTCTCCACTATGACCTGTCCATCTTGGGTGGCCCTGCACAGCATAGCCCATAGCTTCTCTGAGTTATTTAAGCCCCTTCGCCATGGCAAGGCAGTGATCCACGAAGGGATCTAAAAAACGAAGATCATGGCCACTGGTCCCATCACCTCCTGGGAAATAGAAGGGGAAGAAATGGAGGCAGTGAGAGATTTTACTTTCTTGGGCTCCATGATCACTGCAGATGGTGACAGCAGTCACGAAATTAAAAGACGCCTGCTTCCTGGGAGAAAAGCAATGACAAACCTAGACAGCGTCTTAAAAAGCAGAGACATCACCTTGCCAACAAAGGTCCGTATAGTTAAAGCTATGGTTTTCCCAGTAGTGATGTATGGAAGTGAGAGCTGGACCATAAAGAAGGCTGATTGCCGAAGAATTGATGCTTTTGAATTATGGTGCTGGAGGAGACTCTTGAGAGTCCCATAGACTGCAAGAAGATCCAACTCTCCATTCTGAAGGAAATCAGCCCTGAGTGCTCACTGGAAGGACAGATCCTGAAGCTGAGGCTCCAGTACTTTGGCCACCTCATGAGAAGAGAAGACTCCCTGGAAAAGACCCTGATGTGGGGAAAGATGGAGGGCGCAAGGAGAAGGGGACGACAGAGGACAAGATGGTGGGACAGTGTTCTCGAAGCTACCAGCATGAGTCTGACCAAACTGCGGGAGGCAGTGGAAGACAGGAGTGCCTGGCGTGCTCTGGTCCAGGGGGTCACGAAGAGTCGGACACGACTAAATGACGAAGCAACAACAGTCCTCAGGTTTCTTATTTGGCTGCGGAGGGGCAGACTAGATTTAACTCACACAACTAGCAATTGAGTGGCTGCAGTTTCCACTCAAGGGAATCGTGAAGACCAATTCCAAAGGGGATCCTGCTGGTGGAGATAAAAGAGGGGTGGTGGTTCCTTAACCTGTTGTACATCTGCCTTGCAGAAGCTTAAAAGGTCTGCTGGAAAAATCCCAAAGAATGTGCCTATTCCAAGAGTTTGAGCTTCTCTAAAAAGCCCTTTCTGGATTGGTGGAAGGCAGGCAACAGGTATGCAAAAACGAGGCAGTCTGCACGTGCTCAGGGACACACTGGCTTGGCTGTGGGAAGGAGCTTCCTGGGAGGCGAGTATTGCTGAAGACAGCAAGGCACTTAAGAAGAAAACAAATTAATTCTTCAGCTTCTGTTGATCTGTTTTATTTGACTGTTGCTCTTAACAGTGTTGCGCGCGACAGTTATTTTAGGGTATTTTAAAACAGGAGTATAGGAAGCTGTTTTATAGTTTTTATAGTTTTATATGTTTTATAGTTTTATATGTTTAAGGATGTGTACAAAAAATGGAAAAGGGGGGAAACCACCAAAGAGGAATTCAAACAAATAGCCAGCACGTGTAGACACAAAGTCAGAAAAGCTAAAGCACAGAATGAACTCAGGCTTGCTAGAGAGGTTAAAAGCAACAAAAAAGGCTTCTATGGGTATGTTCGTAGCAAAAGGAAGAACAAAGAAACAGTGGGGTCACTCAGAGGAGAAGATGGTGAAATACAAACAGGGGACACAGAAAGGGCTGAACTCCTCAATGCCTTCTTTGCCTCAGTCTTCTCCGATAAAGAAAACAATGCCCGACCTGAAGAATTTGGAGGAAATGATTCAGCAGAGGAAACACAGCCCAGAATAACTAAGGAGATAGTACAAGAATACTTGGCTAGTTTAGATGTATTCAAGTCTCCAGGGCCAGATGATCTGCATCCAAGAGTATTAAAAGAACTGGCAGATGTGATCTCAGAACCACTGGCAGTCATCTTTGAGAATTCCTGGAGAACAGGCGAAGTCCCGGCAGACTGGAGGAGGGCAAATGTTGTCCCTATTTTCAAAAAGGGGAAAAGAGAGGACCCAAATAATTACCGCCCAGTCAGTCTAACATCAATACCAGGGAAGATTCTGGAGCAGATCATTAAGCAAACAATCTGTGAGCACCTAGAAAGGAATGCTGTGATCACCAATAGTCAGCATGGATTTCTGAAAAATAAGTCGTGTCAGACTAACCTGATCTCATTTTTTGACAGAATTACAAGCCTGGTAGATGAAGGGAACGCAGTGGATGTAGTCTACCTTGATTTCAGCAAGGCATTTGACAAGGTGCCCCATGATATTCTTGTAAAGAAGCTGGTAAAATGCGGTCTTGACTATGCTACCACTCAGTGGATTTGTAACTGGCTGACTGACCGGACCCAAAGGGTGCTCATCAATGGTTCCTCTTCATCCTGGAGAAGAGTGACTAGTGGGGTGCCACAGGGTTCTGTCTTGGGCCCGGTCTTATTCAACATCTTTATCAACGACTTGGATGATGGACTCAAGGGCATCCTGATCAAATTTGCAGATGACACCAAACTGGGAGGGGTGGCTAACACCCCAGAAGACAGGATCACACTTCAAAACGACCTTGACAGATTAGAGAACTGGGCCAAAACAAACAAGATGAATTTTAACAGGGAGAAATGTAAAGTATTGCACTTGGGCAAAAAAAATGAGAGGCACAAATACAAGATGGGTGACACCTGGCTTGAGAGCAGTACATGTGAAAAGGATCTAGGAGTCTTGGTTGACCACAAACTTAACATGAGCCAACAGTGTGACGCGGCAGCTAAAAAAGCCAATGCAATTCTGGGCTGCATCAATAGGAGTATAGCATCTAGATCAAGGGAAGTTATAGTGCCACTGTATTCTGCTCTGGTCAGACCTCACCTGGAGTACTGTGTCCAGTTCTGGGCACCACAGTTCAAGAAGGACACTGACAAACTAGAACGTGTACAGAGGAGGGCAACCAAAATGGTCAAAGGCCTGGAAACAATGCCTTATGAGGATCGGCTAAGGGAGCTGGGCATGTTTAGCCTGGAGAAGAGGAGGTTAAGGGGTGATATGATAGCCATGTTCAAATATATAAAAGGATGTCACATAGAGGAGGGAGAAAGGTTGTTTTCTGCTGCTCCAGAGAAGCGGACACGGAGCAATGGATACAAACTACAAGAAAGAAGATTCCACCTAAACATTAGGAAGAACTTCCTGACAGTAAGAGCTGTTCGACAGTGGAATTTGCTGCCAAGGAGTGTGGTGGAGTCTCCTTCTTTGGAGGTCTTTAAGCAGAGGCTTGACAACCATATGTCAGGAGTGCTCTGATGGTGTTTCCTGCTTGGCAGGGGGTTGGACTCGATGACCCTTGTGGTCTCTTCCAACTCTATGATTCTATGATTCTATGATTCTATGATTCTATAGTGAGCTGGGCCATTGACCCCTCAAGCTTAATATTGCCTACACTGACTGGCAGTTGTTCTCCAGGGTTTCAAGGATGGGGACATTCCCAGCCCTTCCTGGATATGTCAGCGATTGAACCTGGGACCTGCTCTGTCAATGAGCTATCGCACTTCCCTTAAAATTAAAGATATAAGATTCCAGTCCTCATGGCTCTGATTTAAATGAGAACATAGCAAGCTGCCTTCTACAGAGTCAGGCTATTGCTCCATTTAGCTCAGTATTGTGTCATCTATCAATATTCTTGTTAATTAGGTGAACCAGCCAATCAGGGACCATGCAACCTCCTTGATGACATCACAGCGCCACATAGCCAATCAGAATTGGCAACACGTTCCGTCACCAAGCCGAACCGGAGCGAGGGCAATGCTTTTCACCCTCACTCTGTATGCAAAATGACACACACACACCCCACACATTTTTAGCAGACTCTCCATATTATTACCAAAGCAGACGATTTGCAAGGGGCAGACTTTTTGGAGGAAGGGGAAACCATTGTTTGGGTTTTGCCTTAGCACTGCTCATTCTGTGTGCTAGATCTCTGCCCCTGATACACACACAAACAACTCAGCATCCCTGATGGCTTCTGGCTAGCAGCCCTAAATGCTAAACGAGATGATCTCTTGCTAACAAGGATTACGATCTATCTTTAGGGCCGAGAAAAGGAATCCACTTTAGGAGCCGTGAACCCTTCGCTCAGAGGGTGACAGCTCCATACGTTTCAGCCAATCTCTTCGGATGGATGGGGGTGGGACGCTTACGACTCTGGGGCTTCCAGCTTCGCCCCACAACAACACCGGGATGTTTTCCCCTTGAGCAACCTGCCCATTCCTCATATCCTTCAGACTCCCTGTCCTTGAATTCACGCAATAATCCAATTTAGCCAGCTGTGCAGAGAGACGCCAAACTTAACTCGAGACGGGAATTAACTCCTCTCAAACAGCAAGGGCCCAATCCCGGAATGTGTAAGGTGCTCGTAGAACATGTGCGGAGTGCGTTTGCTTCCCCGCTACCTGTTATACAAGGTGCGACCGGAAAGTTCGGTGAACAGTCACAGAAATCGGACAGCGAGAAATATTCAAACATACAATCAGCCTTAAGGTAAAGGTAAAGGTACCCCTGCCCGTACAGGCCAGTCTTGACAGACTCTAGGGTTGTGCGCCCATCTCACTTAAGAGGCCGAGGGCCAGCGCTGTCCGGAGACACTTCCGGGTCACGTGGCCAGTGTGACAAAGCTGCATCTGTCAAGCCAGCGCAGCACACGGAAACGCCGTTTACCTTCCCGCCAGTAAGCGGTCCCTATTTATCTACTTGCACCCGGGGGTGCTTTCGAACTGCTAGGTTGGCAGGCGCTGGGACTGAGCAACGGGAGCGCACCCCGCCACGGGGATTCGAACCGCCAACCTTTCGATCGGCAAGCCCTAGGCACTGAGGCTTTTACCCACAGCGCCACCCGTGTCCCCTACAATCAGATTTAGGTAAAGGTAAAGGGACCCCTGACCATTAGGTCCAGTCGTGACCGACTCTGGGGTTGCGGTGCTTATCTTGCTTTATTGGCTGAGGGAACCGGTGTACAGCTTCCGGGTCATGTGGCCAGCATGACTAAGCCGCTTCTGGCGAACCAGAGCAGCGCACGGAAACGCCGTTTACCTTCCCGCCGGAGTGGTACCTATTTATCTACTTGCACTTTGACGTGCTTTCAAACTGCTGTTGGCAGGAACAAGGACTGAGCAATGGGAGCTCACACCGTCATGGGGAGTCGAACCGCCGACCTTCTGATTAGCAAGTCCTAGGCTCTGTGGTTTAACCCACAGCGCCACTCGCGTCCCTTACAATCAGCATTGGAAACCCGCAAAATGCTCATAATTGTTTATGGAGATGAAGTTGAAACTCGAAAGACAGTGTACGAGTGGATTAAACATGTCTGCGAAGGGTGGCAAACCATCGAAGATGACCCTCAGTCTAGCAGACGATTGACGGCAGGACGGCAGCAAATGTTGACAAAGTTTGTGAGTTATTGATGCAGGATAGGTGTTCGTCCATCCCAATGATGGCGGAAGAATTGCATAGTCTGCGTGAAATCGTTACTGAGGTTACTAAGTTGTCCCACCCTCCATATTCTCCCAATCTGGCCCCACCGGATTTCTTTCTTTTTCCAGAACCGAAATCTGCCCTGAAAGGGCACAGATTTCCCAACATTTCACATGTCCAAGCTGCTGTGACGAGGGAACTGGAAGTAGTACGAAAAGAGGACTTCTTAACTGTTTGTTAACAAACGTTGTCAATGGTACATTGTATCAGAGGAGGCCTACTTTGAAGGCCTGTAAGGTATGTATGTTCAAATATGTCTCGCTGTCCAATTTCTGGGACCATTCACTGAACTTTCCAATCACACCTTGTATGTATTTTTGTGCAGGGGTCAGAGATGGGAATTCCTCAACTGTTTGGAAGGTTGTTGTTGTCGAGTCATTTAGTCGTGTCCGCCTCTTCGTGACCCCCTGGACCAGAGCACGCCAGGCACTCCTGTCTTCTACTGCCTCTCGCAGTTTGGTCAAACTCATGCTGGCAGATTCGAGAACACTGTCCCACCATCTCGTCCTCTGTCGTCCCCTTCTCCTTGTGCCCTCCATCTTCCCCAGCATCAGGGTCTTTTCCAGGGAGTCTTCTCTTCTCATGAGGTGGCCAAAGTCTTGGAGCCTCAGCTTCAGGATCTGTCCTTCCAGTGAGCACTCAGGGCTGATTTCCTTCAGAATGGAGAGGTTTGATCTTCTTGCAGTCCATGGGACTCTCAAGTGTCTCCTCCAGCACCAGAATTCAAAAGCATCCATTCTTCAGCGATCAGCCTTCTTTATGGTCCAGCTCTCACTTGGAACGTAGAAGGACAACTCTGACCTTAAACCTCTGCTGCTTTGCAGGATATCTTCAGGAGAATACAAGGCTAAGGAGTAAACCCTACAGTTGTCGTTTGGGACTACAACTCCCATCAGCCCTAGCTAACAGGACCAATGGTCAGGGATGATGGGACTTGTAGTCCCCAAAACACCTGGAGGGCCGAGTTTGCCTATGCCTGCCCTACACAAATCCAGAGTGGAGTCCCTAAAAGGGTTGGATGGCGCCTCTTACACATCCTTCCTGCAACTCCTGCAGCCAAGCTGGTGCGAAATGTGCTTTCCTTTGGACCACATCAGTGAGGCCAAGAGGAGAGTCTTGTCATCTTGGCCACCCAGGACTTCCAGACATGCTGCCAAGGCTTGTGCCCTGGGGAGGTCACTTCAGTGCTGCTAATGCAGCGGTTAGACTTCGCCCCCCAGAAGCGCACTCCAGAGGTGCACTCCATTGTCTCCATTGACAGACAGAGGCCAACAACTATAAGCTTCGTCTCAGTCATACAAAAGCCAGAGGTTTTTACCGTCTTGTTATGCACCTACCTACAGCACCCATAAGGGACGCAGGTGGCGCTGTGGTCTAAACCGCAGAGCCTAGGACTTGCCGATCGGAATGTCGGCGGTTCGAATCCCCGTGACGGGGTGAGCTCCTGTTGCTCGGTCCCTGCTCCTGCCAACCTAGCAGTTCGAAAGCACGTCAAAGTGCAAGTAGATAAATAGGTACCGCTCCGGCGGGAAGGTAAACGGCGTTTCCGTGCGCTGCTCTGGTTTGCCAGAAGTGGCTTAGTCATGCTGACCCAGAAGCTGTACACCGGCTCCCTCAGCCAGTAAAGTGAGATGAGCGCCGCAACCCCAGAGTCGGCTACGACTGGACCTAACGGTCAGGGGTCCCTTTACCTTTATTGCACTCACGTTTGTGGGTTTCCCGTTAGGAAAGTAAATGGATGTTTATTGGGAGAAATTCACTGATGATTTTTCAGTAGATTTTTTTTTTTTTTTTTTTTTTTTTTTGCAAACTTATGCGGAAATGCGAAGCCCTGAACTTAGGGAATCGGTTTGGACACTGGACTAGAGTCGGGCTGATCCAAACCTCATAATGGGAAATTAAATGAAACTTTATTGGATGTTAAATGACAATACA
Organism: Podarcis tiliguerta; assembly: GCF_965153285.1. Lineage (NCBI taxonomy): Eukaryota > Metazoa > Chordata > Lepidosauria > Squamata > Lacertidae > Podarcis > Podarcis tiliguerta. The sequence goes on from NC_139549.1 coordinate 4,268,819, forward strand.
AATTAAAATGTAAAATACAATCAAGGTAATGAATTGTATCTGTAAATGAATATAGACAAACAACAAGATGTGTATATACAGAAGGATTTATTTGTATATATACACTGTATTGATAAAGTTGAAAGAAGAAGAACAATATACAAAATCGATAAAGACAATGTGAAAAACTTATAGAGACGACATAAAAAAGCCAGAAGAAGGAAGGAGGGAAGTCAACTTTTAGGAGTAAATGTAAATGTAAAGTAATGTGTACCGTATTTTTCGCTCCATAAGACGCACCTGAATATAACACACCTAGTTTTTAGAGGAGGAAAGGTGGAAACCCCTGTTTTTTTTGGGGGGTCAGCTCAAAGTTTTGCAGCTTCTTTTGCAAAGGGGGAAATCCAATTTTTTTGAGAATCAGCTCAAAGTTGTTGAGCTTACTTTGCAAAGGGGAAAAATCCTGTTTTTATGGGGTTCAACTCACAGTTCTGCAGCTTCTTTAGGAAAGGAAAGGGAGCAGTTTCTACAGTTTCCAGACAGATAATCTAATCAGCCAGTCCCATGTTGCTGGGGAAACAAACAGCCTCCGTCTGCAGAACATTCAACAATGGAGGCCTGGGCAAGAGGTGGAAAGGGAGCCAGTGATCGACCACACATTCGCTCCATAAGACGCCCAGACATTTCCCCTTACTTTTTAGGAGGAAAAAGGTGCGTCTTATGGAGCGAAAAATAAAGATTATCTTAAAAAGTCTTAATCTAATCAATAATTATCTTTAAAAAAAAGAGAGTTGGGCTGATCCGATTACAGGGCTCTTCTGATATTCTTATCGAACCTCCAGGTCTGGAGGCAGTCTATCTCAGTTCTTAAATTCTTGGGGTACCTGGCAACTGTGAGAACAGGGTATAAATACAACACTCATCACCATAATAGGCACAGCTGTGTTTTTAATACAGCCTCAAATTATCTACCTTTCCCACCCAAACTGACCAGTAGCCCTACATATCTCTGAAGCCTGCCTCCCCACCAGGGCACTTTGGTCAAGACAGATGTCACCAGGAAGGAAACGCACCCCTCCCTCAAATCTCTGCTGATTTTCATTTCCTTTTCCCTAGCGCGGCTCACAACCCCATTTAAAGATTGTGTAACCTTTATTGCAGGCCACCAGCATTAATTGCCTGAAATCAATTTGTTTTGAAGTGGAAGAGGCTGCCTTGGCCCCTTCTATGCGGGCGCCGCAAAAGAGGCAATTTTTTAACATACGCAAACGAAGACCTACCCAAGCCAGCTGGGGGGAAAACATCAATTACCGATGGACGGACGCAGGGAGATTTATCCGGAGGACTGATGCTATGGGATCATTCTTCTGTCTCTCTCGCCGCTGGGCTGTGAACATCCATCTCCCTGGGATTACAGATGATAATGAATTCCTGGGCACGATCCAAAACTGAAGGGGCGGGGAGAGGAGGGGGTGGAACCCATAAAAAGTGGATTGATGTGCCCTAGTTATTTTCCTAAGGGGCATAAAGACTGGAGCAGGGCGATGTGGGAGCCAGACTTCTGCAAGGCGCAAGCCCAATGGGATATTGGACGCCGAATCCAGCTTTCAGAGTCAAAACAGCAACTCCGAAAGGTTGTACGTAAATCAATCCACTACTCCGAGTAGACCCCTCGGGTGGTGTCCAACTCAATTCCACTTGCAAGTCCATTTTAAATGAATGGAACACAGTCTGGCTGTGTGTACACACGCCGTATGTTTAAAGGACATTCTCATCCCCAAAGAATTCTGGGAACTGTGGTTTGTTAAGGGCGCTGGGAATTGTAGATCTGTGAGGCTTGTGCGGTGGGGATGTGCTTTGAAGGTATGGTTTGTATGCAGCCCTGGTCACATTGTTTCATTTCAGTGGGTCTACTCTGAGTAGGACTTGCTGGGAGATAACAAGACACGTTCTGAGTCCTTCAAAGGAAATATGATTTTTATTTATTCATTTCTTGTTTATGTATTAGATTTATATACCGCCTGTCATCATAAGATCTCAGAATGGATCGCAGGCTTTAAAATAAACTTTCAAATCAAATAAAATTCTTAGCCCTTGCAATCACAAACATGCTCAAATTTTGAACTATTATTATTATTATTCTCAAAGAATTATGTTCTGGTATACAGGTGGCAAGAGAGGGATGCGGGTGGCGCTGTGGGTAAAAGCCTCAGCGCCTAGGGCTTGCCGATCGAAAGGTCGGCGGTTCGAATCCCCGCGGCGGGGTGCGCTCCCGTTGTTTGGTCCCAGCGCCTGCCAACCTAGCAGTTCGAAAGCACCTCCGGGTGCAAGTAGATAAATAGGGACCGCTTACCAGCGGGAAGGTAAACGGCGTTCCGTGTGCTGCGCTGGCTCGCCAGAGCAGCGATGTCACGCTGGCCACGTGACCCGGAAGTGTCTGTGGACAGCGCTGGCTCCCGGCCTCTTGAGTGAGATGAGCTCACAACCCTAGAGTCGGACACGACTGGCCCGTACGGGCAGGGGTACCTTTACCTTTACCTTTATACAGGTGGCATAGAAGTGTACGAATCTCCATTTCTGGGGGTGTCTGGCTTAGGGTTTCTTTTGTCCCCAAGATCAAGTTCCTTTCCTAACGGCTGCAAAAATATCAGAGATTTCATTTTCTTTTTGAAAAACAGATCAAGTTCCTAAATCTTGAAAAAATCTAGGAGTTTGTTTGGGTTTTTTGTTTTTGTTTTTAATCGAGCTCCTAGGCCCAATGCTTGCAAAAAATATACCCAAGTTTTCTTTGCTAGGACTCAGGGGAAATGTCAAGCCTCCCTTTCTTAGGGATATTTGTTTTAAAACTGGACTTGCACAGGAAAACCGTTCAGACAGAAGACACCTTGTGACAGAGGACTGTCTGCAAAGTACTGTAAAGTAAGACATGGATTGTCGACGTGGTGCCCTTGAGATGTTGTCGGACACAGCCTCCCCATCCCAGATTTGGTTCAGCTGCCGCCTGAGGAAAAGGATCCGGTGCGGACTGAGACACCTCTGGCTCCGAGTCCGAGCCCGAGTCCCAGGCCATCACAAAGGGGTTTTTCAGAGACACAGGGAGCAGCGGCCAGTCCCTTCCCAATAACAGGAAGGTGCTGTTGCTCTGAAGCCTAGAGACCTGTAGAAATTATGGTGTCCGAGAGGAAAAGGCAATTAAGAGACCCGCCCAGCAGTGTGAAGCTCGGAGCCTGGAGGAATCGGCAGAAGCAATTTTGTCCCACTTGAGGAAGATGCAGACCTCCTTGCTTTGAAAGAGATTTTTCATTAATCCGCTGGGGAAACATCCTAACAATGGAAGCGGCGGATGGTTGACAAGTCCCCATTTTCTCGCAGCTCAGGAAAAGGCTTGGCCAGGCATCTGGGGAAACACTTTTGTGCGAGGATTTGCGGAGGGCCGTGTTGGATCAGGAAAAAGCTATTCCTCGCTGCGATTCCCATAATGGCTTGTCCGAGGCCACAGGGGAAGCCTGTAATGAGGACAGGAAGGCGACAGACCTCTCCTGTGAGCCGAGGGCGAAGCTTTCGCCTGGTTGAAATGCCCTTTCACTTCTCCACAGAGTGTTGGGCAATATTCCATTGCTGACAGCTCACCTGAGCTGTTAGGTAACCCCACACAGCATCTCAAAGCTGAGAGTGGAAGGACGCCTCACTGACAAACTTAGCACGCACAAAAGCAGCACTAGAACGAGCCCCATCTGCACTATACATCTAAAGCAGCAGCAGCAGCACACCCCCAGGGAATCCTGGGAACTATAGTTTGTTAAAGGTGCAGAGACGCTGTCATTCCCCCGAACAGAGCTACAATTCTGAGTTTTCTGGGAAGAGGGAATGGCTGTTAAACTACTCAGGGAACTACATATCCTCCAACATTTCTCCAATGAAAATAGGGACATTCTATTTAATAATAATAGGGACGCGGGTGGTGCTGTGGGTTAAACCACAGAGCCTAGGATTTGCTGATCAGAAGGTTGGCAGTTCGAATCCCCGCGAAGGGATGAGCTCCCGTTGCTCCTGCCAACCTAGCAGTTTGAAAGCACGTCAAAGTGCAAGTAGATAAATAGGTACCGCTCTGGCATTTCCGTGCGCTGCTCTGGTTCACCAGAAGCGGCTTAGTCTTGCTTGCCACATGACCAGAAGCTGTCTGCGGACAAATGTCGGCTCCCTCGGCTCATAGAGCGAGATGAGCGCCGCAACCCCAGAGTCGGTCACGACTGGAACTAATGGTCAGGGGTACCTTTACCTTTATTTGATAATAATAATAATAATAATAATAATAATAATAATAATAATATCGCCCCAGCTACTCTGGCGGCTTGCAACATACAGTCATACCTCGGGTTAAAGTCGCTTCAGGTTGAGCGTTTTCAGGTTGCGTTCTGCGGTGACCCGGAAGTAACGGAACAGGTTACTTCCGGGTGAACCGCTCGTGCATGCGCAGATGCTAAAAATGACATCATGCGCATGCGCTGAAGTGACAAATAGTGACCCGTGCATGTGCAGGCGTGGGTTGCGTTCTATTCAGAATGCGAACGGGGCTCTGGAACGGATCCAGAGGTACCACGGTATATAAAAACATAATAAAACATTATTTAAAAAACCTTCCCAATACAAGGCTGCCTTCAGATGTCTTCTGGTGGTTGTATTGTTCCTTATCTCCCTGGCTCGGGGGTCACATAGCTCCATACCCTCCAACATTTCTCCGATGAAAACAGGGACGTCCTAAGGAAAAGCGGGAGATTTCAGGATCAAATCAGAAACTGGGACAGCTTCTGTAAATCTGGGACTGTCCCTGGAAAATAGGGACACTTGGAGGGTCTGGAATTGTAGCCCTGTGGGGGGAATTGGTGCCTGTGGGGGGGGGGGTCTCCTAACAACTCTCAGCACCCTGAACAATCTATAGTTTCCAGGCTTCTCCAGGGTGGGGGGAAGCTATGGCTGTTAAAGTAGTTTAAGAGTGCTTTCAATGTATCTTGCATATGAGGCCTGAGTGCGTATCTGCGCAAGGAGAAAGGATTTGTGCTCTTTTAAGGTTTGGTTGACAATTAAAGGGTAAAGGGGACCCTGACCATTAGGTCCAGTCGTGACCGACTCTGGGGTTGTGGCGCTCATCTCGCTTTACTGGCCGAGGGAGCAGGCGTACAGCTTCCGGGTCAGTGGCCAGCATGACTAAGCCACTTCTGGCGAACCAGAGCAGCGCACGGAAACGCCGTTTACCTTCCTGCCAGAGCAGTACCTATTTATCTACTTGTACTTTGACGCGCTTTCGAACTGCTAGGTTGGCAGGAGCAGGGACCGAGTAACGGGAGCTCACCCCGTCATTGCGGGGATTCGAACCGCTGACCTTCTGATCGGCAAGTCCTGGGCTCTGTGGTTTAACCCACAGACCCCAGGCGCATCCCAGTTGACAATTAGTTCCTCTATTTTCCAAATTCAGGCAGCGAGTGCCGATGGCTGCGTGGCTGAAAATGGAAAGACCCACAGACATGAGGGAGGTGTCAAGCTGCGTGGGAGAAACTCACAGTGTGCAGAATACATGAAAAAATGGGGAGAGGGAATGTTGAACAGGGGCACCCCCAAAACAGCCAAGACAAGGACTAAGCATGCTCCATGCCCACAGAACTAAGGGACGGCGGCAGAAACCCAAGTGAGCCGGCAAACCAAACGGAGAGCTCACACACTGCAACATTTTCTGTTCCGTTTGCATAGCTATCGCCGATCTCCTATGTTCAAAGCCCTGCACATCAAATGAAATTAAAGTCAAGTTGTGTTAACTTCAGCAATGCAAGATCAAAAAGGCCCATTTTGAAAGCCCAGATCTCTCATTACGCAAAGCCGACACCGCCCGCTGCCATGCAGAAGGCTTCCAGATTCATTCCCCAGCATCTGCAGGTAGGGATGGCCTCATCCAGAGTCAGGGCTTTTTCGGTTGTGGCCCCGATCTCGTGGAACGCTCTGTCCCAAGAGACCAGAGCCCTGCGGGACTTGACATCTTTCTGCAGGGCCTGCAAGACAGAGCTGTTCCACCTGGCCTTTGGCCAGGGCACAGTCTGACCCCCTCCTTTGGTAATCCTCATAGAACTCTAGTCCAATGGTTGCCATTAATCTGACTTGATTTTAGAATGAATTGATTTTAGAATGTATTTCAATTAATTGATCATGATTTTATGTAAACTGTGTTACTTTTACTGTTGTTAGCTGCTCTGAGCCCGGCTTCGGCTGGGGAGAGCAGGATATAAATAAATTATTATTATTATTATTATTATTATTATTATTATTATTGAGATCCTTCTCTCACATCCCAGAGAGCCTCTGCCGGTCAGTGTGGATCAGCTTTTGCCAACGTGGGGGGATTGCCAGATGCTATTGGACTACAAAGCCTATCAACCCTGATCACTGGTCATGGAATGATGGGAAATGTAGTCCAACACGATTTGAGGACCCAAAGTTGACGAAGGCTGCTGATACTGAGACAGATGGGCCAATGGTTGCACCCGATGTAAGGCAGCTTCCTGTGACTCTGTCTCCATGCAGTGTGCTGTTTATTATTATTATTATTATTAAAGATTTTGTTGATTTACAAAAGCGTGTGCAATGTCTCTCTCTCGAATATTTTCCCCCCATGTAACATTTTTACAAATCAGTTTCATTTGTTGAGACATTAGGAAGAAAAGGGGGAAAGAGGTGGAGGGGGGGGGAAGATGGGTGGGGTTGGGTGGCGATATTTCTATTTTACTTACTATATGTGGGGTTTGGTGTCAGCGTTGCTTGTGCAGGTTCTTTGCTGTTCGCTTCTGTTCCTTTGGTGGTGAGAGAGGTTGGGGTTGGCCTAGGGTGTGGCTGTTCATTTGTGGTTAGCTGTGGTGCTCTTTGTTTTTGTGTGTGAGTGGGGTAGGTGGGTGTTTTGGATCAGGTTAGCCATATTGATTTGTATGCTGTTGGTGGATTCTTGTCATTGTCCTGTTGGGCTGTGTATGTGATAAAGGGGAGCCATACCGGGGTGAAGGCGTCTTCTTCTGTTTGTCCCCGTGTCGGTTTCAGTTTATTGATTAATTTTTCTAGTAGGGCTGTTTCCCAGACTATTTGGTACCATTGGTCCATGCTTACTCCTGACAGGTCTCTCCAGTGTCTGGCTATGATGCTTCTGGCTGCTGAAAGTAGGTGGGTTATGAGTTCTTTGTGGTGTGTTGTTGTTTCGTCGTTTAGTCATGTCCGCCTCTTGGTGACCCCCTGGACCAGAGCACGCCAGGCCCTCCTGTCTTCCACTGCCTCCCGCAGTTTGGTCAAACTCATGCCGGTAGCTTCGAGAACACTGTCCAACCATCTCGTCCTCTGTCGTCCCCTTCTCCTTGGGCCCTCCATCTTTCCCAGCATCAGGGTCTTTTCCAGGGAGTCTTCTCTCCTCGTGAGGTGGCCAAAGTCTTGGAGCCTCAGCTTCAGGATCTGTCCTTCCAGTGAGCACTCAGGGCTGATTCCCTTCAGAATGGAGAGGTTTGATCTTCTTGCAGTCCATGGGACTCTCAAGAGTCTCCTCCAGCACCAGAATTCAAAAGCATCATGGTGGTGTAAGTGGGCATTATTGTCTTGGAAGTGGTGTAAGTGGGCATTATTACTTTGTGGTGTAAGTGGGCATTATTGTCTTGGAAGATGTTTAGCCCAGATCTGGAGACAGCAAGACCCAACTTCCCTCAGCGCAGATGCCCGAAAAATGCCCAGGCTTCACCCTTTGACTCCTGAGGCCTCTCACAAAAGGAGGGCGCTAAGCCTGGGAAACATCTGAATCAATATCAAGGACTGACCCCAGAGATTCGACAGAAATGTTTAATCCAGGACCGAGGTTGTCAGACTGGTCACAAAAATAGAAGGATGGTGCAATCCCCAGCAGTGGCAAACGGAGGACGCTGGTCTATCAGGGCGAGTGGGGCACTGCCCCACTAATCTCAGCCTGCCCTCTGCCAGCTTCTACCTTACAACCAGCCTGGATCTCAACCAGATCCTTACAACCAGATCTCATCAGGGAGGAGCGGAGCAAAGCTAGCATTATCTGTCTCTGCCTGCCGTTGCCTCTGGCGCCCCCTACTGCCGGGCTCCCTGCCTCCCAACCTATCGCCGGCAGCAAAAGCATCTCTCTTTCTCGTCAAGGCCATCGCTTCAATCGCTCAGCACCCAGAGACCCCCTTGCAGGCTGCCTCGCCAGCCCTCCCACCACCACAACGGCATCTTTCAGAAGTGCTGGCGGCCAGAGATAATTGGCACCTTTCATGTCGCTGCTGAGCAGACGCTCGGAGGGAGATCTGACGCAGAGATTGGATGCCGCGAGCGGGAGAGACGGATTGCCGGCGTTGTCTGAGCTCAAGGTCATGGGCGCCGCAAAGGGGGAAAGGAGCTCAGATGCTACAGATATGCACAGGACATGCAGTGCCAGAGTTAAAACTCTGGGATTTTGGGTGGCCGCAATAGCTGTGTTTTATCTCCTCAGTCAGAGGCCGGATCCATCTGACTACAGGTTACTGACAACCACAGGGAGGGAGAATGGGGCTGCTGTGTTCAGGCCCTCCCTTCCCGGAGTCCCGCCTCCCCTGTTGGAGACAGTATACCTCTGAATTGCCCATTGCTCAGAATTGTACGTTTCCAAGCACAATTCAAAGTGTTGGTGCTGACCTTTAAAGCCCTAAACGGCCTCGGTCCAGCATACCTGAAGGAGCATCTCCACCCTCATCGTTCTGCCCGGACACTGAGGTCCAGCTCCGAAGGCCTTCTGGCGGTTCCCTCATTGCGAGAAGTGAGGTTGCAGGGAACCAGGCAGAGGGCCTTCTTGGTAGTGGCGCCCGCCCTGTGGAACGCCCTCCCACCAGATGTCAAAGAGAACAACAACTACCAGACTTTTAGAAGACATCTGAAGGCAGCCCTCTTTAGGGAAGCTTTTAATTTTTGATGGATTGCTGTATCTTAGTATTTTGTTGGAAGTCAGCCCAGAGTGGCTGGGGAAGCCCAGCCAAATGGGCGGGGTATAAATAATAAATCTATTATTATTATTATTATTATTATTATTATTATTATTATTATTACAAGCTGGGAGAGTTACTGTTACATTCCGGTCCTGCTTGTTGTCTTCCCAGAGGAGTCTGTTGGGTCAGTGTGAAAACTCTGAATTATCCCTGCATGCCAGAGGTTTTTGCACCACCAGTTATTTTGCAAGCAAAGGGAGATCGCCTTCCTAAGGATGGGTGCCACTGCTTTTCGGCAACATGCCACCGCCGCAATAATAGCACATTTGTGCTGGGTTTATACTCTACCTTCCATTCATCCTTCCACTTTATTAGTTGTTCTGTGATGTTTCCCCAATATCACTCTGTTGTTGACAGCCGGGGGGGGGCACTCCTCCTCTACAGTACAACAGGAGTGGAACAAATAAACAAACCAGAATATTTGGGATACAATATGTTGCAGGATTTCGGCAGGAAGTTACGGGACATGCATGGGTTGAAAACCAAGGGCCTTTCCCTGCTTATAGTGGGATACTCGCTTCCTCCATGCCCCATGGATTTTTTGGGCATGTTGTCACATGATGTTGGCATCCTAAAAAAATTGAAATTAGTGGACATCAGCTCTGAGTCCCCAGAGAAAGCCTTCACCCAAATGCAATGGGCATTTTATTATTTCATTAAACTACAATTAACTCAGAATGCAGCAGCTAAACTGGGGACTGGGAGCGGCTGCCGAGACCACATAACACCGGTCTTGAAGGACCTACATTGGCTCCCAGTACATTTCTGAGCACATTTCAAAGTGTTGGTGCTGACCTTGAAAGCCCTAAATGGCCTCGGTCCAGTAGACCTGAAGGAGCGTCTCCACCCCCCTTGTTCTGCCCGGACACTGAGGTCCAGCTCCTTTTGGCGGTTCCCTCATTGCGAGAAGTGAGGTTACAGGGAACCAGGCAGAGGGCCTTCTCGGTGGTGGCGCCCGCCCTGTGGAACACCCTCCCACCAGACGTCAAAGAGAAAAGCAACTATCTTTTAGAAGACATCTGAAGGCTTCTGAAGGGAAGTTCTTAATGTTTGATGTTTTATTGTGTTTTTAATATCCTGCTGGAAGCCGCCCAGAGTGGCTGGGGAGGCCCTGAACCCCCTTTCCCCCTCATTGCCGCAGAGCACCCCCTGCCTCACCGAAGCTACCATTCTAAGCTGGCATAGCTTTGCCAGACATGCAAGCACAAGTGGCAGATTTTCACCAGGTGAAGCTTCCCCCGCCTGTCATCCTACAGGTGTAAAAGCATGCCTGCCACCCCCCCCCAAAAAAAACAACCAATGCCATGCACTGCTGCCCACAGAAGAGGCTGGCAACTGGCCATGCCAGCCATTTCTATTTTTAAACGGTGCTTAGCGAGTGGAGTCATTTTTCTTTAGCAGCGTTCGATGTCGAGCACGGCTCCCTTCCGAGAGCAGCAGTTCCGACACGGGATTCTTTTGTAAGAGCAAAAGCGGGGGAATTTTATATATATATATATATATATATGCAGGTTTTGGTGTCCTCGGGTGTCTTCCCGTGTAAAAGTTGGGGTGTCTAGGCGACGTTTCGACGAGGTCTCACTCGTCATCTTCAGGCTGGTGCTTTCGGCTTCTTGTTACTGGAACAGAGCAGGATCTCAGTGTTTGCTCTGTTCCAGTAACAAGAAGCCGAAAGCACCAGCCTGAAGATGACGAGTGAGACCTCGTCGAAACGTCGCCTAGACACCCCAACTTTTACACGGGAAGACACCCGAGGACACCAAAACCTGCATTCCTGTACCCGTGAAAATCTACGAAAGCATATATATATATATATATATATATATATATATATATATATATTGGAGAGGGGAGGGAATGAAGACAACATGTGGACCTCTAGATGCTGCTGGAGTCAAAGCTATCTCAGCGTCAGCCACACTGGAGGTGGTGGGAGCACAGCTGCAAAGAATTACATTGGCTAACGTAAGGACACATGAAGAGCTCTGCAGGATCAGGCCCCTTGCCCACCTAGTCCAGAATCCCCTTCTCACAAGGGCCACCCAGTGGGAAGCCACAAAATCAGGATTCGAACACAAGACCCCTCACCCCTCCAGTGGTTTCCAGGAACTGGCATTCAGAAGAGTTGCTGCCTTTGAGCCGAGGCGGCCATCATGGCTCGCAGGAGGGGCCGTGGGTGGCATTATAGTCTAAACCACAGAGCCTCTTGGGCTTGCCGATCAGAAGGTCGGCGGTTCAAATCCCCGCGACGGGGTGAGCTCCCATTGCTCTGTCCCAGCTCCTGCCAACCTAGCAGTTTGAAATCAGGCCAGTGCAAGTAGATAAATAGGTACCACTGCAGCAGGAAGGTAAACGGCATTTCCGTGCACTCTGGTTTCCGTCACGGTGTCCCATTGTGCCAGAAGCGGTATAGTCATGCTGGCCCCATGACCTGGAAATCCATCTGTGGACAAATGCTCGCTCCTTCGGCCTGAAAGCAAGATGCGCGCCGCAACCCCATAGTCGCCTTTGACTGGACTTAACCGTCCAGGGGTCCTTTACATGGCTAACAGCCCTCCATAGACACTGAGGTCCAGCTCCGAGGGCCTTCTGGCGGTTCCCTCCCTGCAATAAGTGAGGTTGCAGGGAAACAGGCAGAGGGCCTTCTGGGTGGTGGCACCCGCCCTGTGGAACGCCCTCCCATCAGATGTCAAGGAAATAAACAACTATCTGACTTTTAGAAGACATCTGAAAGTAGCCCTGTTTAGCACGCTCGTTCGGTGTTCCCCGGACTCCCGTCTGGCGCCCTCCAGAACCTGGCACCCTGGCGTCCCGCGCCAGTAGCCTCAATGGGTAAGACGAGGCTGGTGACTAGAAGGGCCCCCTCTGGCCTAATCCAGCAGCCAGTTTCTTCTGGTATTCGTAAGTGGCTCAGTGCCCTGTTGGATCAGAACACCAGTCCGTTTCACCCAGTCTCCTGCTTCCAACCGTGCGCAGCCAGGCAGCGAGCCGGTGAGAGACTGCCACCCTTTTTCCACTGCCAAGAGGCAAAACTGCCTCCGTCTGCAGAGAATCCACAGATTTCATCCGAAAGCTGGAGAGGGGCATCGCTCCCCCTTGTGGCATAAAAGAGCTCCCCGTTATCTCATTCCCTTTAATCTCAGTCCGTTTGCTTGCATTAAAGAGAGAGAGACAGGGGAAAGATGGTGGAGGGCGTTGCCTGGCAGAAATCCGGACGGATAATTAGCTGGTGCCTCGTTAGCTAGACAAATTTGCATTGCTCCGAGGAGCTTCCTGGGACTTAGCCCTGGCACAGGATCCCGGGGCGAGGGGGAGTGGAGGGTGGCCTTATTGGAGTCAACAGCGCTTGCCCTCCCAGAGGCCTTTGGGCGTTGCCAGCAGATGCCACTTATTGGGGGGGGGGCGTTGAGAGGGGGAGACTTGCCAGCGAATGACAGCTTGTGCTGCCAGCTCAGAGTTGCCATCCGAGAAGGGCAAACAGCTGGCCAAGATTAGTCGGGCACACTAAGTGGCGTTATTAGATTGGCATCGGAAAGGAAGCACGCAGGGTAGGGGTGGGGGCAGTGCCAACTGGCTGCGGGTGGGACCCAGGCGTCCGGGGATGGATTTTTTTTTTGGGGGGGGGGGTCTTCGTCTGCTAGCTAGAGTTACCCTGGAAAGGGTAGCCTGTTTCCTTCTTAGATGTGTAGGTTAAAAGCAAAGTTTTAAAAATATAAATGTAGACATAAATAAAAGCAGTGCTTTTTTCTGGGGGGACGCATACCCCTAAGTATTTTGTGAATCTTAAGTTTGGTCTCATCGAGGGACAGTATTTCAATAGGAGTAGGAAAGTGAGAGTAGCCCTAAACATTTTTTTAAAGGAAAAAAGCACTGAATAAAAGCAACTTTACATTATAAACTAGAATTAGGTAGGATTAGGGCCCACCCTGTTCTTGCAGTTTCAATTTATTTTAAACAGTTTTTGATGTTGAGGTTTAAATGGTTGTAACATGCCCTTATAGTGAGGGACGAGAAATAAATCAAAATAAAATAACAACAACCACCTGACAGATTACAAACCAGAACAAATGAGCACACACACATGAGTGCATGTTCACACACACAATTTTGCCAAATACACTCACACAAATTGCAAGTCCACAGAATGGCTTGCTGGACAACCAGAGCACTTGTGCCCACGCCTGACGTTTCTGGCATAAGGTGAGGACTTGGGGACTTGGCCTAAGATTGGGGACTTTGCAATAAAGTTTGCAAAGTTTCCCCCTCTGGTCGGAAACTGCGGTTCCCACTCACCGCTAGGTGAGTCACGGCATAAATGCCAAGCAACTGAACAGCTGGCAAGCCTCGCTTTCCCCTTCCCTTCTGCTTGCAAGACTCAGTAAGCAAGAGAGAGATTTATTCCGAGAACACCTGAAACTGGCTGTTCCTGGGTATTTCGAGAGCTAATTGCAGCGTGCCAAAGCCATCTGGCGCCAGAGCGATGCTGACAGCGTGAGGCGCTGCCATGGCGCATAGGCAAGGGGGGTGCTCTCAGGTGCTGCTGACGGAATGCAAGATTTGAAATATTCCAGCGTTCTTGTGTCAGATTTCCCCCCCACCTGAGCTCCTGTGCCTGTCATCGCCAGGCGCCAATTCAACAGGTGAGCTTCTGCTACTGCAAAGGTGCCACAAGGAGCAAGCCTTCCCTGTTGCGGCTCTGCCTGCGTTGCTTTCCGGGGCTGACTAGGGGCAACTCCAGATGAAGATCAACCTCACAGCGCTAAAAGATTGATGGTGCTGGGATGGCGAAGGACTAAATCTAAACCCTAAATCTATGGACGGACCTTCTTCGCTCAGTTACAGGTTCAATCTATGGCAGGCATAGGCAAAGGCCAGTCTTCCAGATGTTTGGGACTACAATTCCCATCACCGCTAGCTAACAGGACCAGTGGCCAGGGATGATGGGAATTGTAGTCCCAAACATCTGGAGGGCCGGCGTTTGCCTGTGGCTGATCTATGGCATCTCCAGGTAGGGCAGAGAATGACAGCTGCCTGAAACCCTGGAGTTAATTTGATTTTGAATTGATTTTAAAATCAATTGATTTTTGAATGATGTTACGTATATTCTTGTTAGCTGCTCTGAGCCCTGCTTCGGCTGGGGAGGGCAGGATATAAATAAATATATTATTATTATTATTATTATTATTATTATTATTATTATTAAAGTTTCGAACACCATCTCCTTTGCTAAATACGTTCCCCGTGAAATAATAATAATAATAATAATAATAATAATAATAATAATTTATAATTTGTACCCCGCCCATCTGGCTGGGTTTCCCCAGCCACTCTGGGCAGCTTCCATAGAAACAAAAAATACAGTAAAATATCACAGATTAAAAACTTCCCTGAACAGGGCTGCCTTAAGATGTCTTCTAAATGTCAGGTAGTTATTTATCACTTTGACATCTGATGGGAGGGCGTTCCACAGGGTGGGCACCACTACCGAGAAGGCCCCCTGCCTGGTTCCCTGTAGCTTTGCTTCTCGCAATGAGGGAACCGCCAGAAGGCCCTCGGCGCTGGACCTCAGTGTCCGGGAAGAACGATGGGGGTGGAGACGCTCCTTCAGATAGACTGGACCAAGGCCATTTAGGGCTTTAAAGGTCAACACCAGCACTTTGAATTGTGCTCGGAAACGTACTGGGAGCCAGTGTAGGTCTTTCAGGACCGGTGTTATTTGGTCTCGGCGGCTGCTCCCAGTCACCAGTCTACCTGCCGCATTCTGGATTAGTTGTAGTTTCCGAGTCACCTTCAAAGGTAGCCCCACATAGAGCGCATTGCAGTAGTCCAAGCAAGAGATAACTAGAGCATGCACCACTCTGGCGAGACAGTGTGCGGACAGGGAGGGTCTCATCCTGCGTACCAGGTGGAGTTGGTAGACAGCTGCCCTGGATACAGAATTGACCTGTGCCTCCATGGACAGCTGTGAGTCCAAAATGACTCCCAGGCTGCGCACCTGGTCCTCCAGGGGCACAGTTACCCCATTCAGGACCAGGGAGTCCTCCACACCTGCCTGCCCCCTGTCCCCCAAAAACAGTACTTCTGTCTTGTCAGGATTCAACCTCAATCCGTTAGCCGCCATCTATCCTCCAACCGCCTCCAGACACTCACATAGGACCTTCACCGCCTTCACTGGTTCTGATTTAAAAGATAGGTAGAGCTGGGTATCATCTGACATTAGAAACACCAACGGAGTCTTTCCCATGTTGCAGACCAGGTGTGGGAAGCCTTTGGCCCTCCAGATGTTAATGAACCGCAACTCCCATCAGCCCCGGCAGTCATGGCGGGTGTTGATGGGAGTTGTAGTGCAGCAACATCTGGCGAGCCAAAGGCTTCCCACACCTGTGCTGAAGGGCACTAAATAAATCAGTGCAGCCTGGTCTGTTAGGGCAAAGGGGGACAGTACCTCTCCAAGCTCAGCCCGCCATCTGCCAACCCTCACCAGCCTTTCTCCTTATTTACATCCGGTCGGGGGTGGCGGCGGCACTGTCCTGCCTGCTTCTTCCTCCTCCATCTCTCTGTTGCCCCTTATATTTTTATTTTTATTAAAGATTTTCTTCTTTTACAAAAGTGTTTGCAGTCTCTCTCTCATATATTCCCCCCCCCCCATGTAACATTTTTACCTTGTAGAAATTGGCAGGGAGGGAGAGGCTGGGAACAGAACTAGAATGAGCTGGCTCTGGCGCCCCCTGCTGCTGGGCTCCCAGCCTCCTGCCCTACCAGTTCCAATGGGCACCAGCAGCCCCTGAAACACAAATACAGTGGTACTTTGGTTGTCGAAATTAATCCGTTCCAGGAGTCCATTCGACTCCTGGAACAATTCGAAAACAAAGGTGCAGCTTCTGATTGGCTGCAGGAGTTTCCTGCATACTCAATCAGAAGCTACGTCGGATGTTCGTCTTCCAAAAAACGTTCACAAATCGGAACACTCACTTCCGGGTTTGAGGCATTCAGGATCCGAAACGTCTGTGTACCAAGGCGTTTGACAACCAAGCTGTTGTTGTTGTTTAGTCATTTATTCGTGTCCGATTCTTCGTGACCCCCTGGACCAGAGCACGCCAGGCACTCCTGTCTTCCACTGCCTCCCGCAGTTTGGTCAAACTCATGCCGGTAGCTTCGAGAACACTGTCCCACCATCTCGTCCTCTGTCGTCCCCTTCTCCTTGCGCCCTCCATCTTTCCCAACATCAGGGTCTTTTCCAGGGAGTCTTCTCTTCTGCTGAGGTGGCCAAAGTCTTGGAGCCTCAGCTTCAGGATCTGTCCTTCCAGTGAGCACTCAAGGCTGGTTTCCTTCAAAATGGAGAGGTTTGATCTGCTTGCAGTCCATGGGACTCTCAAGGGTCTCCTCCAGCACCCAAGGTACGACTGGAATAAAGACAAACAGCGCAGTTAAATTTGACAGGGCCACCTTTTCATGTGCTCTTTGTCTACGCTTCAGCCAAGAACCTTGGGCCGTTTCGTGTGCAAGCGACGAAGGTCCCTTTTGCTCAGCCAGAGAAATAGAACAGGATGGAAGTGCCTGGGGCCTCTCATGGTTGATTGGGAGAGAGAGAAGGAGCTGGGAAGCGGGTGGGATGGAGAGATGGCTGCTACATCCCCAGGCCGTCTTTGCAGAAGGTAGGAGAGAGAGGTGGGGAGCAAACCAGCAGGATGCAGAAGGCTGTCCTGAATTTAAGAGGCGTCGTGCTGAGTCCCTTTTCAAGGCAGGTGGCTTTCAAGGAAAGGCGACGCGGCAGGATTGAAGAATGAACTGGAGGCCGCCGACCCGAGCCAGCGATGCATTTTAACGTGGAGTGACACTGAACCAGGCACAAATTGTATTCCAAGGATACAAGAAGGTCCAGCCCAGACATACAGGGCCGCAATTACACCATCTGTTTTATAGAATCGGCTGCTTTGAAACAAAAGTGGGCAAACTGAGAAACAGGGAGGACACAGAATCGACAGATTTGTCCTTGCCTAGCCCTGTGTTCCACTTCCACCCCATCCTGAATCAGCAGATCAAGCCCCATTGAAACCGAGGGCAATACTTAGGCAACAGGGAGGAAATCTGGTGATGCTGAGAATTAGACGGTGACCAGCTGACGCTCTGTTTTAAATAAAGCTCAGTCTCTCAACTTGGAAATTTAATTTCAGCCTTGGGGTGTATGGAGGCATAGTGCAGGTTGCCCTTGAGCATGTGCTGAGTGTCTTTCCATCACTAGTCCTGGCCTGGTCAGCCCTGCCTTGATTCAGGAAAAAAATAAATCTCTGGCTTCAAGGGGACTTACTCCTGAGCAACTAAGCAATGGTTGGGAAGTTGAGGACTCCCTGGAAGGTTTTTAAGCAGAAGCTGAATGGCCACCTGCCATGGATGCTTTAGCTCAGATTCCTGCATTGCAAGGGGTTGGACTAGATGACCCTGGGGTCCCTCCAACTCTACAGTTCTATGATTCTAAAGCCATTTCCGAGCTTGGGAGGAGAGGGGGTTGCGGGCTACCCCCTCCCACACATGCGGGGGCTGGCCTTTTGCCCCCGCGAGATCCAGGGAATCCCCTGGCGTGCCTTCGACCCGACCCGCCAATCGGTGGGCAGGGGAGGCGTGGCCTAGCCTACTTAAGGCCAGGCACGCCCGGGGACCGCCCTCTTTCCCCTTGCCAGCTGAGCGGTTTTCCCATCCCACCCACCCTTAGGCTTAGCTAGCCATGACCTTGCTATGGACTCCGGTTGGTCGCCGCAAGGGGCCTGGTAGGAATTTTTCCAATTTGGCGCACTTCCAGCCTTTTGGTTTTTTCGCCTACCTCGTAGCAAACGTCACAACTTCCCCGGTATTGGCGGTTAGGCATTGGCAGGGGTTAATTGTTATGCAAATGAATGGGGGGGAAGGAAGCGCCATCACCTTCCCCCAATGAAAAGGGCAGTCCGGTAGAGGACTCTGGGGGGCGTTGCCTTGTCCGAAACCTAGGGAGGTAAGGGCCTCCGGCACGCCCCAGAGCGGTGACACGCGTGGGATCCTAGTTGGCGTACTTCAACAGGACTCCCACAGCTTGTGGATAACCCTTCCTGGTCTCCATGCCGGGTAGTCGATAGGAGCCAATGCCTAAGGCCAATACCTTTCAATTCTGTAATCAATAAAGTTGTGGCCTTTTTATGCCCATTAACCTTAAATAACATGTCCAGTGTCTTCATTTCACATGGGGGAGGGGACTTGCCACGCAATAGGAACTTCATAGACTTAATGGGAGCTGAGCAGCTGGTACTGAAGCCATCTGCAAACAGAAATGTGCAATCTCGTCGAATAGAGCCACATTCCCTCAAAGCAATTTTGCCTACTATCATGCACTTGGGTATGTTTATTTCAGTAATATATGCATTGTATAGGCATTTACATTACCCTAATAGACACATTCCTGCACACATTAATTGGCTGCAGACCTGCATTGCAAATTTCGGAGAAATTGGGTTTTTTGCAAGGTGATTGTGTTAGCCTCACCCCCACCCAACCCACCTGCTGAATCTGATCCACACACCTGTGACTTGAGGTTAAGAGAGAGCTCTCTCCTGCAAATGAGCTATTATTGAAAAGGCAGCGAAGGCTCGCAGCACACTTTGAAAATCTCCCACTTCAAAGGAACTCGAGACCTCCGCTTACAAAGGAAAGAATCACAGGCTGCACGTTGTTCAAAAGAAAAGTCCAAACCACTCTGCTTTAGAGAGCGATTTCAAAAGTCCTCTTTGCAATTTTATTTTTTTTAGACCTTTCGAGCTTAAAGTGGGGCCACCAATAAAATCTCATCCACTGGCAAGTCAAGTCTGAAGGATGTAAGAAAAGCCTGGCTTTAGGATCAGGCCCTTCTCACAGTGGGGAAGCTCATAAGCCTGGGTGCCCCAGCTACTCCCCCCACTTGCAATCCCTAGCAATTGGTATTCAGAGACATATTGCCTTTGACACTGAGTGAGGTAGTATATATGTGAGCACTGGGACATTCGCAGGGAAACTGAAATGCTTGTTTAGAAGAAGAAGAAGAAGAAGAAGAAGAGTTTGGATTTGATATCCCGCCTTTCACTCCCTTTAAGGAGTCTCAAAGCGGCTAACATTCTCCTTTCCCTTCCTCCCCCACAACAAACACTCTGTGAGGTGAGTGGGGCTGAGAGACCTCAAAGAAGTGTGACTGGCCCAAGGTCACCCAGCAGCTGCATGTGGAGGAGCGGAGACTCGAACCCGGTTCCCCAGATTACGAGACTACCACTCTTAACCACTACACCACACTGGCTCCACACTGGTTTACAAAGCTATTCTACCACCAACTTTACTACATGCTTGTGGAGGAGTCTCCAACTCCTCGAAAGATTCCATCAAAGGTATCTCTGAAAAATTTTACACATCACTTGGGAAGACAGGCAAACTAATGCCAGTGTACTGGAAGAAGCAAAGACCACCAGAGTCAAAGCTATGATTCTTCAACATCAACTTCGTTGGACTGGTCATGTTGTGCGAATGCCTGATGATCGTCTTCCAAAGCAACTACTCTATTCCGAACTTAGAAATGGAAAATGAAATGCCAGTAGGCAACAAAAGAGGTTTAAAGACACTCTCAAGGCAAATCTAAAATAATGTGGTCTGAACACCGAAAACTGGGAAACACTGGCCTGCGAGCGCTCCAATTGGAGAACAGCCTTTACCAAAGGTGTCTTGGACTTTGAAGATGCTTGAACTCAGGATGCAAGGGAGAAACGTGCTAAGAGGAAGGCACGCTTGGCAAATCCACACCGTGATCAGCTCCTGCCCGGAAACCAATGTCCCCACTGTGGAAGGACGTGTGGATCCAGAATTGGCCTCCACAGTCACTTACAGACTCATTGTTAAAACCGTGTTTGTGGAAGATGTTAAGTTGTGGGCGAACATATCAGACGACACAGCGATTCTTCCAAAGCAGCTCTTTATTTGTAAGCTGGAACAGAACTAACTGAGGAGCTCAGTCAGCCTGCTTATATAGAGCTCCAGAACAATGTAACTGTTGCCATTTTCTAAAACTATCCAATCACTGAACGTCACTTTCGATCCTTCATTTGCATACAAACTATCCAATCACTGAACGTCACTTTCGATCCTTCATTTGCATAACTATCTACAGTATTCCCCTGCTGGCCCAGAGTGAGAACTTCAGTACATAACAGAAGACAATCTTACTCGGCTACAAGTGATCACCAATGAAGATGAGGAGTGAGGTAGCTGGATCAGGGCAAGATCCACCCAGTCTTGCCTTCTGTTCTCATAGTGGCCATTCAGATGCCTTATTAGGAAGCCCACAACCAGGACCTGAGCAGAAAAACACTCTCCCCTCCTTTGGTTTCCAGAAACTGGTATTCAGAGACATATTGCCACCAGCAAGGGATAGCCATCAGGTTTAGCAACCATAGATAAACTTCTCCTTGGATGTGTCTTAATTCTCTTGCGAAGCCACCCAAGTTGGTGCCTGTTACTGCCTCCTGTGGCAGCAAGTTCCAGAGTTTAACACTGAACGGCATTTTAAAAAAAGTCATTCCTTTGATCTGTCCCAAATCTTCC
The DNA here is from genome assembly GCF_965153285.1 of Podarcis tiliguerta. Classification (NCBI taxonomy): domain Eukaryota; kingdom Metazoa; phylum Chordata; class Lepidosauria; order Squamata; family Lacertidae; genus Podarcis; species Podarcis tiliguerta. The sequence continues at coordinate 4,289,428 of NC_139549.1, forward strand.
AACATTCAGCTTCATTTGAGGTCCATGAGAATTCTGGTGTTATGAGAGAGGGAGAAAAAGATCTCTCTCTCTCTTTCTGCTTTCTCCAAGAATCTTCACATGCACCCCAGTTCTGTTCCCCTTTACTCCCCTGCCCAAGTTAAAAAGCCCCAAATATTGAAAAACCCAGGCCTGGGATTCGTACCCCGATTTTGTACAAACCAAACAAAAATGCAACACTCCAAACTTAAGGCTTTTTTTATTCACGTTGCAGATTCCTGATGCAATTGGCTGAAAGAGGGGTGGGGAGGGCAGCAAGATACATTTTTTGAAAGTTTAATTTCCAGCTGATTTGCATTTTAATAAGCACATTTCTCCCCCTGCCCCCTCGGCCCTCTTCCTCCCAGAGCTCCTTGGGGGCCTGCATTTGGAAAATGAAAAAAGGGAGGGGGGGTTTTATATAAAAAAGAAGAAGAAGCTAGGCTAGAACACAAATTGATCAAGCGGTGTCTTATGAGAAATTCTAGCTTTTGGGACTTTAATAACCAAGGCTTTGCCGTTCTGCATATAAGGTCAGGCAGGTGGGGGAGGAGAGGTCAGAATTAATGTTGGCTGGGGAAAAGGTTTTTAAATATGAAACACAGGGGCCCCCACATTGGGGATGAAATTCTGCTGACTTCCGTGGAAAGGAGCTGCAGACTGAGAAGATCAGGGGCCCTTTGGCACCCAGCAATCAGACAGAACTGGGTTCCCTTGGAGTGGAGAAGGAGGGGGCTAAGAGAAGGTTTTGTGTTTATTTTCCCTTTCCTTCCTCCCCAAGGACCAGGCAATTCTCTCACGAAGAGAAAAGCCTGGAGGCGCTTTGTAAAATTTGTTTTCGGATAATATAAGCCGAGTGCAGGGGGTCCACGCAGCCTGGGAGGGCAGCTCATTGCTTGCCTCAGCTGTGTGTGGCAGGCACCAGTTCAACAGGTTAAGCTTTTGCTGTTGCAAAGGCTCAGCAGCCAGCAAACCTTCACTGTCGCAACTCGGCCTGTGCTGGTTTTCGAGGCTGATGTGTGTTACGGAAATTACGGGGGGGGGGGCACATCTTTAAAGTTGTTAAAGGTTACAGTATTATGCATAAATGTACCCTTTTGGCTTGACAGTTCAGGGAAGTTACCTAGCTTCTTAATGTAAATATTTTTGTATTCAATTTTCTCCAATATATATATATATCCTCCTCTATACATAAAAAGGCAATGCTGTCGTCACACTGCAGTTTTCATGGTCACCAATAGGGGGCAAACGGGCAAGTGCGTGAGCAAGCAGTGTGGGGGGCATGTGGCTCGGGTGAACTGTTTACTGGCAGTGGGTGGAGGTGCTTCGCAGAATGGTTTAGAATGTGCCTCCCCCTGTTAAACGCAGCTACAGCCAGGGGGAGGCACTTCTTTAAAAGGGCTTGGGGTGAGCTGCGAGGGAATAGGGGAGGGGGCGGTTGAGGTGTAAAGGAGCAGAGTGGACAGGGTTGGGGTGTGTGTGTGTGTGGTGTGGTGTGTGTGGGAGAGTGTGATGGCCTGGGAATCTGATTCAGAGGCTGAACCGGAGGAACCCCAGCCTGCACAGGAGTCCCCGCCTCCAGGGCTGGCTGAGCCGGGGTAGGGGCTTGAATCTGACGGGCCTGCACCTGTGCCGGATCCTCAGGAGCTGACACCAGCTGAATCCACTCTGGCTCCGGAGGTGATTGAGGACCCATTGCCTGCAGGTGCTCCTCTCCCAGCCCCGTCAGGGGAAGAGGAGGTTGCCTCTGGGTCCAGTAACCCTCCAGCCTCTCCTGAGCTGCAGAGGCTCAGGGCAGAGAGGCGGAGGGAACTAAGTTTGCGCAGGAGGAGTGCTCGCCTTAAGGCCAGGAGAGGCGAGTCACCTGTGGGCCGGCACTGCCCTAGGCCCCAGAGAAGATAAAGGCCAGTCAGCCCAGTCCCAGGTTGCGGGAGCAACGACGTTGGAAACCTGTTTCTGCCAGCACCCAGACCTGTTTTTCCGGAGTTCCTGACCACGCCCGGCTTCTTGGTTTGGACCCTGCTTCCCCCTTGGTGGACAGTCTCCAGACCCTCGGCCCAGGACTGGACTCTGACCACGCCTCACGGTAACCCCACCCCCCGGGACCAGCACAGAGAGAGAGAGGTGCAATTTCCCAATACAATGCATTTTTAAAATCATATATACACATCCTCCTCTAATATATACATTTTCCTGCACAGTCTTTATTTGGAGAGCTATGCTGCAGGCAGGCAGGCAGGAAGGAGTGAATTTGGAAAGGGTACCTGCATTCTGGTTCACACAGTGGCGTAGCATGGGTTGTCAGCACCCGGGGCAAGGCAAGTAATTTGCGCCCCCTAACCCGGGGCAAGGCAAGTAATTTGCGCCCCCCCCCCGCTGCACTGTCCCTCCCCCAGATAGTCCCTCGCTCTCTCTCCGCACTGCACGCCTGGCACCCTCCCCTCCACAGTGGGCAGCGACCCAGCGGCTCGGATCGGATTCGCACAGCCAGCACTGCAGTGAGAGAGAGTGAGTGAGCCAGGTAGGGGCAGAGAGCTGCGAGTGCGAGCACCCCCCCCCGATGTTGCGCCCGGTGCGGCCGGCCCCCCCTGCACCCCCCACGCTACGCCACTGGGTTCACATTGTTTTGGGAGGTGCGAACAGAACCAAACTGACCTCCCCCCACTCCACCCACAAGGACCACCTAACAGCTGCAGCAGAGGCAGAAAACCACAAACAGCAAGGGCTTCTGTGACAGCAGTTACTTGCCAGATGAACGAGCTCCCTGTACAATTCCATAAATTCTTCTCTACGTGTCGCCTGGAACAACTGATCAAAGCCCGCCATTTGCCATTATTCAACATATTTGGCGGGGGGCTTGGAAAAGCAGTGCTGTTTTTCTAGAAAGCGAGGTGCCAGAACGCACTGTGAATGCCTCCCTTACAACGGCAATGGAGCCTGCTGGAGAGGGGCCGGAACTGAGTTCCAACAGAGAAAAAGTGCAATGGAAAAGCAACGCACCAGGTTGTGAAACTGATTTAACACACAGCACATATCCCCCACCCACCCAAATTAGGGTCTGTCTCTTCCTATCTTTTGTCTCTTGCTGGTGTCCATTCACCACTTGTGGACCCAAGAGCTGGAAGCGAGACAAAAGGTAGAAATCAATCGATGGTGAAGAAAGGTTGCCAGCTTCTCAGCTAGGCTCTGCAGCTGTGCAGCTGAGCCAGTGTGGTGTAGTGGTTAAGAGTGGTAGACTCGTAATCTGGGGAACCGGGTTCGCTTCCCTGCTCCTCCACATGCAGCTGCTGGGTGACCTTGGGCCAGTCACACTTCTCTGAAGTCTCTCAGCCCCTCTCACCTCACAGAGTGTTTGTTGTGGGGGAGGAAGGGAAAGGAGAATGTTAGCCGCTTTGAGACTCCTTCGGGTAGTGATAAAGCGGGAGATCAAATCCAAACTCTTCTTCTTCAACAGTGACTCGTTGCACAGACCCAAGCAGGCAATGGTGTTACTCCCAGGGGCCTGCGGGCAAAGCTGCGATTTCTGCTTTGCAGAGGTTTGGAATAGATGTCTGTTGGAGTCCCTACAAACTCTGCAATTCCATGATGTCGCCCTGTTGTTTCCTGCTGTTAAGTGCATGGGAACTCAATCACAGCCTCTCCGGCACCAAGCAGCTTACTCCAAAAAGGGCTGGAAGTTAATCAAGGCCTTTTAAGCAACCTTGGCCCCAGCCTACCTCTCCTAGGCTCTGCCTACTTGCAGAATGGCAGATTCTCAAAGGAGTCAACTCATTAGCATCACTCTCTGGCCGGGGTGGGCTACGGGGGACATTTTCCGCTTATGGGGTATCCAGGAGCCCATACAGAGTCCTTATGTAGGTTCCCTATTGGTAGGAGAAAATAACAGAGGGCAACCAGAGAATATTGAGAAGCAAAGCAGCTAGTAAGCCTGATCTTTATTAAACTGTTGCAACAGGGTCCTCACTCACCACACGCAGGAGGGAGGAGGAACCCAGAACAGTGGGGCGCAAGGCCTTTGATTGGATTGCCTGGGGAGCCTGGCCAGTCTTTTGTAATTATAAATACTCACATCCTATTCATATCTTAAATGTGCCCATTAGACAGGATTTGTGAAGGAAACGATAACGATAACAATAAAAGTAACAAAGATAACGTTAACAAAGATAACAATAACAGTGACGATAACAGATGATAACGATAACAACGATAAAGGTAACGATAACAACGATAACGATAACAGTGAGGATAACAATAACAGACGATAACGATATCAACGATAACGTTAACAATGATAATGATAAATGTAACGATAACAACGATAACGATAACAGTGGCGATAACGATAACAACGGTATCGTTATCGTTACCATTATCGTTATCGTCACTGCTATCGTTATCGTTGATATCGTCATCGTTACCTTTATTGTTATATTTATCGTCTGTTATCGTTACCCTCACTGTTATCGTTATCGTTGTTATCGTTACCTTTATCATTGTTATCGTTACCATTATTGTTACCGTCACTGTTATCGTTATCGTCACTGTTATCGTTATCTTTGTTATTGTTATCGTTATCGTTTCCTTCACAAAGGAACTACTCTATTCCAAACTTAAAAATGGAAAGTGTAATGCTGGTGGTCAACAAAAGAGGTTTAAAGACTGTCTCAAGGCAAATCTAAAAAAAATGTAGTATAAACACTGACAACTGGGAAACACTTGCCTGTGAGCGCTTTCGATAACAACGATAACGGTAACGATAACGATAACAACAGTATCGGTATCGTTATCGTTACCATTATCGTTGTTATCGTTACTGTTATCGTTACCGTGGAGGCCAATTATGGATCCACATGTCCTTCCACAGTGGGGACATTAGTTTCCGGGCGAGAGTTGATCATGGTGTGGATTTGCCAGGTGTGCCTTCCTCTTAGCACATTTCTCCCTTGCGTCCCGAGTTCGAGTGTCTTCAAAGCCCATGACACCTTTGGTAAAGGCTGTTCTCCAACTGGAGCGCTCACAGGCAAGTGTTTCCCAGTTGTCAGTGTTTATATTACATTTTTTTAGATTTGCCTTGAGACAGTCTTTAAACCTCTTTTGTTGACCACCAGCATTACGCTTTCCATTTTAAGTTCAGAATAGAATAGTTGCTTAATAATAATAATAATTATCAGATCCTGCCTCACGGACCAAATTTGACTGGTGGGTGCCCCCCCCCCACCTGCCAATCAGCAGATGTTGCAAATGACCTTAGGTGATTTGGTGCTTGGAAGCCCAAAAGCAGGGACTTCATAGCATAGCCAAACTGAGCAGGCTCCAAAGCAGACCCTCCTTTATTCAGAGCTCGGGGGAAAAGGAGAAGGGCTTGGGAAGATGGCCACAGCTACCGCCATCTTCACTACCCCATAATGCCTCTGGGCCCTGACCCAGAGGCATTCTGGGAAAATAACAACCACAGACCCCCAGTCATGTTCCTGCCCTTCCAAGATCCCAATTTGGACAAACTGCGTGCTGAAGAAAAAATGAGAAGTTAATCCAAAACTCCTATATCCAGGGACAGATTTTGGAAATCTTCACAGCTTTCAAAAAACAATCTCCTCTGTGGCATCTGTCGCCTTCCTCTCCATCTTCATCCCACTACCCGGCCATTTCCCAGCCTGACCCGAAACAGGATGCACAAAGAAACCCCTCCAATCTGTGGCCTCCTGTCCTCATCGTCTGCCACTTCATCCAGCTGAATCAGTGCAGGTTTCCTGCTGATGTTTGCAAACCCAAACAGATGCTGCACTCTTGCGTTCTCCTGCCTGGGGGCAGGGAAGCAGCTGGCCAGCTCTGCAGGGTGGAGAACAGTTTGCTCCCAGGGAGTCAGTTCAAATCCAGGGCATTGGAAAAGAAAAGAAAAGAAAAATTGCTGCTCGAGACAGACGGATAGTGGTTTAGATTCCTCCCTCCAGGATATTTGTCGATGGTCAGCAAGAAGCATTTCATCAGGCAAATAAGGCCCTCCGTGAATTATTGTTTTATTGATTCAATTTACATCCTGCCTTTCCAAAGGAGTCCAGGGTTGCAAACGTATCAATAATAGCAATTTTAAAAAGCATTTTTTAAAATAAAAAATGTTCTATAAAGAGGGAACTACAGTTGCCAGGAATGATATCTTCCAGCCATCAAATGCCTGCATATACAGGAAGGTTTACAAATTCCTCCTGAAAGTCAGTAATGAGAGAGACAAGCGCATCTCACCAAGGAGGGCAATCCACAAATGGGGAGCCACCACTGAGAAGGCCCTGTTGATTATCACCAGCTGGGTACATTAAAGGTTTAGATCTCTGGATGCAAACACCCAACAGCTCTCCAAAAATTAGGAGGAACAGGGGGCCAGGATAGAACACCCTACATACTTGCTAGAATCAGAATGGATGCCTTTGATCCATCTGAAAACTAAAAAAACTAGGAGAGAATGGTTATGTATGCTTTCAGAATATTTAGAATTAGCCAAATTGACAGATATAATAAGACAAAAACCAAAAAGTGAAGTGAAAAAGGAATGGGAGTGCCTAAATGAATACCCTAAAAGCCAAGGTTCGAGGACAGAAATCTGGCTGAGTCTGGAATAACCTTTGTGAAGTGAAAGGAGAAGAAAGAGGGATTTATAGCTAGATGTTAGGATAGAGATGATAAGGAAAACTGGAAGGCACAATGAGAGGTAAAGGAGGTGCTGTGGGACTGGTGGAGGTCAATGTTTGTTTTGCTTTTTAGTGTTTATATTATTAATTTGTAAAATTTGGATTTGTTTTGTTTTTTAATATGCTTGTTTTTGTGTTTTGTTATTTTTCTTTGTTGTTGTTGTTGTTGTGTGGAAAATACTAATAAAATTTACTATTTAAAAAACAACAACTAACAATTGGGCTTGTCTGGTACTGCTCTTAGCTTCTTTCCTCTTACTCTACCCCTTCCCACAAAGCACTCACACACATGTATGGTGTGAGAACCACTATGGTGTGGTAGTTAGAGTGTTGGACTAGGACCAGGAAGAGCAGGGTTCAAACTCCCACTTAGCCATGAAGCTGTGACCCCGAGCTACTTGCTACCTCTCAGTCTAACCTACCTCACAGGTGTGTTGTGAGAATAAAATGGGAAGCGAGAGAGCAATGCTCCTCCTTGAAGGTAAGGTAAAATAACAGCAATAAAATTATCGCCATCATTATAATTGCAGCCATAGTAACAATAGTAGTAATGATAGTGATAACAGCAATAACCGCAGTAATAATGTTAGTAGTAATAATACTAGTAACAGTAAAAATAGTAATACCAGTGTCTTCATAGAATAGAATCATAGAATCATAGAGTTGGAAGAGACCACAAGGGCCATCGAGTCCAACCCCCTGCCAAGCAGGAAACGCCACCAGAGCACTCCTGACATATGGTTGTCAAGCCTCTGCTTAAAGACCTCCAAAGAAGGAGACTCCACCACACTCCTTGGCAGCAAATTCCACTGTTGAACAGCTCTTACTGTCAGGAAGTTCTTCCTAATGTTTAGGTGGAATCTTCTTTCTTGTAGTTTGGATCCATTGCTCCGTGTCCGCTTCTCTGGAGCAGCAGAAAACAACCTTTCTCCCTCCTCTATGTGACATCCTTTTCTATATTTGAACATGGCTATCATATCACCCCTTAACCTCCTCTTCTCCAGGCTAAACATGCCCAGCTCCCTTAGCCGTTCCTCATAAGGCATCGTTTCCAGGCCTTTGACCATTTTGGTTGCCCTCCTCTGGACACGTTCCAGTTTGTCAGTGTCCTTCTTGAACTGTGGTGCCCAGAACTGGACACATGCATGCGGGAGAAGAACTCATCCCAAAATGCCCACTCCGCCACCAAATCTGGAGGGTGAGCCAGGACAGGACACCCCACACAGGTGAGCAAGGAAAAGGAGGCATCGTTTTAAGGGAAGGGCTCTATTTCGGTGTTAGAGCACCTCTTTTCGATGCAGAAGATCCTGGCCATTCTCTCCATCTTGCGGTACCCAAAAATGACCGCTAGATGTCTGCCTGGCTCCACATTTGAGAAAACCTCACCCATCCCGTTTAATGATCCCTCTTTAAAACTGTCACGAAGCGTAGTTTGTTAAGGGTCTGGCTGCTGTTAGAGAGGGCCCTCGTTCGTGCCGGAGCGCTGCAATTCCCAGGGTTTTCTGGGCACGAGAACTGTACGAACATTGAAAGATTGGCAACCTTTTTTTTTTTTTTTTTTAATGACTGAATTAGCCAAAATGACGGCAACACTTAGAATGCAATCTAATCAAAATCTCAAAAAGGAATGGAAATGCATAGAAGAATACATGACCAAAATATGCGCCATCAAGAATTTATTGATATGTATAGACTGATTTCCCAAAGTTAAGCTAAGCTAAGCAGATATACAGTATAAGACTGAATGTTTAATAATTAAGATACAAAAGTAGAATCTCAATAATAAAGTTATAAAACAATCGCAAGGAAGTCACGCACGGGTGGAGGGAAGACACAGGGCAAGAAATAAGAAATGGATAAATGTTGGTACATAATGAAATGTGAAAATGTGAATTTACAAATATAATGTATATGTATCACTATGTAAAGATTTCATGTATGTATTGCAACATTAATAATAAATAAATAAAGGGGGGGGGAGAGGAGGGAACTGATAAACCACACTAAGAGTAGTAGCTCTGAGAAGGGAACGGCAGTTACTGTTAAGTTGTGGGTGAACATATCAGACGACACATCAATTCTTCAAACAGCTCTTGTTTACGCATATTGATAGTGTGCTCAACTTAACAGATACAGTGGTACCTCAGGTTACAGACGCTTCAGGTTACAGACGCTTCAGGTTACAGACTCCGCTAACCCAGAAATAGTACCTCAGGTTAAGAACTTTGCTTCAGGATGAGAACAGAAATTGCGTGGTGGCAGTGCGGCTGCGGCAGGAGGCCCCATTAGCTAAAGTGGTACCTCAGGTTAAAAACAGTTTCAGGTTAAGAACAGACCTCTGGAACGAATTAAGTTCTTACCCAGAGGTACCACTGTACTTGCCAGTCTGTATTTACAGGGAGGTGTCAGCCCCCACAGTCCAAAGACAATTGGAAAGCTTTCCCCATTTCCTTCTTCCTTGCAGGGAAATATTTGAGGTTAATTCTTAACCTGAGGTTAATTTGGGAGAGTCAAAATGGCTTCAGGATTGTTCTCCTGTACTATTTCAGACACGTGGTTTATATACAGTGGTACCTTGGTGTACAACCATAATCCGTCCCTGGAGGTCCAGTTGTAAACCAAAACAGGTTGTAATGCAAGGCGCACTTTCGCCAATGGGGCCTCCAAAAAAAATGGGTTGTAATCCAAAAAAAGGGACAGGCACTTCCAGGTTTGACGTGGTTGTAATCCAAAACGGTTGCAAACCAAGGTAAAGGTAAAGGGACCCCTGACCATTAGGTCCTGTCTTGGCCGACTCTGGGGTTGCGGCGCTCATCTCGCTTTACTGGCCGAGGCAGCCGGCGTTCAGCTTCTGGGTCATGTGGCCAGCATGACTAAGCCGCTTCTGGCGAACCAGAGCAGCACACGGAAACGCCGTTTACCTTCCCGCCAGAGCGGTGCCTATTTATCTACTTGCACTGGCATGCTTTCGAACTGCTAGGTTGGCAGGAGCAGGGACCGAGCAACGGGAGCTCACCTCGTCGCGGGGATTCGAACCACCGACCTTCTGGTCGGCAAGCCCTAGGCTCTGTGGTTTAACTCACAACGCCACCCGCGTCCCCTGCAAACCAAGGTACCACTGTACTTATGTATGTGTTTGCCTTGTACATTTATTGAACATTTATTTTTTATATATAAGACCTTAGAATTCCTATAATACATGGATGTTTAAAGTGGTATCATACTGCTCTAAATGCATGGTGCAGATGGGACCTAAGCATCAAATGTGGAGAGTGGGATCCTGTCGACCTCTACTCTGAACGAAGCAAGCCCGGTTGCTCTGAGTGGGACTTACTCACACGTATGTGTGTGGCCGTAGGACTGCCACCTTAGGCACTTTAACTAAACAGCAGCAACTGCCTATAACTTATAGGTTATTGAATTGAAAGAGCCGGAATCTCTTCCTTGGGTTGCTGAGAGCATTAAATTAATTTAACCTGCCCCGCAATTCAATTTAATTAACCGCCATCACTTTATGAGTTATTCTTCTCTCATCTCCATTGCTCTGCAAGGCAGATTCCTGGAAAATAGCAAGGATGCCCCAGCAGGGATGAGCTACATAGGAAACTGTGCATACAGAGTCAGACCATCGACCAGTGTAGCTCAGTGCTGTCGACACTAACTGGCAGAAGCTTTCCAGGATACTGTCGTCCCCTCCCCAAGTCCTACCTGGAGAAGCAGGAGAATGAACCTGAGACTTTCTGCATGCAGGGCTGCTGCTTGTGCTGGGCCCTGGGGTAACCTGGGTAACCCGGTTCAGATCCAGTCCCGAATCCAAGGGTTCTGCGAGGAGTCAGTCCAACAGGGCCAAGGCAGGAAACCAGGCAAGGTCAGGCACAGGATCACAGGCAGGTTCTGGCAAACAGCAACCTTGCTCCCGCAACCTGGGGCGGGGTCCAGCAGCCCTTTATCTTTGTCGGGGTAACGGCCGGTCCTGATCCCCTGGCGACTCAACTCCCTGTCTAGCCTGAAGGTGAGCACTCCTCCTGCGAGTACTCAGGTCCCTCCTTCTCTCAGACCTCAGTCTCTGCAGCTCGGGAGACGTCGGTAGGTGACTAGACCCAGAGGCCACCTCAGCCTCCCCTTACCCAGCCAGTAGTGGAGCAGCTGTAAGTGATGGCTCAGCTGGAGGCAACGAGGTCATCCCCGCATCTGGAGCCAGGGCAGGATCAGGCCCCGGACTCGGCCCAGCTGGTCCTTGTTGCAGGGGAGCCTGTGCAGAATGGGGCTCTTCAGGATCAGGCCCCAGACTTGGTTCAGCTGCCGCCTGAGGCAAAGGATCCAGTGTGGACTGAGACTCCTCTGGCTCCGAGTCCAAGCGCGAGTCCCAGTCCATCACACTGCTACTACATCCATCCTTAAGGTTTCATTGGCACAAAATGCAGTACAGATCTGTAGGTGTAGACCATCTCCCAACTTAAACTACAGTGGTACCTCAGGTTACATACGCTTCAGGTTACAGATTCCACTAACCCGGAAATAGTGCTTCAGGTTAAGAACTTCACTTCAGGATGAGAACAGAAATCGGGCTCTGGCAGCGAGGTGGCAGCAGGAGGCCCCATTAGCTAAAGTGGTGCTTCAGGTTAAGAACAGTTTCAGGTTAAGTACCGACCTCCGGAACGAATTAACCTGAGGAACCACTGTAATTCGTTAAGAAAACCCCCAAACTTGGTTCTATGGGTGACTCTGGGTCAGCTCCCTGCGGTAGTTTATTGTTGTACTTTGTTTTTAAATTTATTGTTGTACATTGTTTTAATTGTTTGTTTTCCTTCTGTGACTGTACCCCCAAGTTTGTTTTATAAGCTGGTCTCGGACCGTAATAAATTATCTATCTCTCTATCAGTCGCCAAGCAAAGTGTGGTCAAACGTGGCCTTGGAATTTCTGGAAATAAACTTCTAAAGCTGATAAACTCACTTTGGAATCAGATGAGTGTAAGAAGAGCCCAAATATCAGGATCAGGCCGAAGGGGGCCAACCTACTCCAGCATCCTGTCTCTGTAATGGTCCGATGCCCCTAAGAACCTAGGAATCCAGATAGACTTGCTCTGGACCTGGAGGCTCCATAGGAACATCGGCTGGCTGCTGGATGAGGCCAGAGGGGACCCAGTCTCCTGTTCTCACAGTGGCAAACCAAACGCCTCTTCTGTTAGATACGAAAATTTTTCTTTTCTTTTCTTTTCCAATGCCCTGGATTTGAACTGACTCCCTGGGAGCAAACTGCTCTCCACTCCAATCAAGCAGTTTCTACTTGATCAAGTAGGACTTACCTACTATGCGGCAAGTCCTAGGCTCTGTGGTTTAACCCACAGCGCCACCCGCGTCCTTAGCCCTGCATAGAGTGAGCCTCAAAAATCCAGTTCAGATGCTACATGGGCAGCAGGTGTGACCATGGCCAGAGCAGTTTTCTCCAGAAAGACAGGGAACAGGGACACTAGGCAAGGTTTTGCAAAACCACTCAGGACCATGGCTGCTATCTTCTTTTCCTAGCTGGCTCCAACCATGAAAGTACCCATTTTCGCATTTCTAAAAGCCCCAATACAACTCTAGGTTAAAATTTTCTGTTCAGCCCTAAACAATCCCAGTAGCACAACTCCTAGGATGTAAAGATTTGAGTTCTTCTTCCCAAAACGGCTTCTTGTCTCTCAATTGGCAGCTAATTGAGTTGAACCTAATTTCGGAAAATGCGTGGGTCCCTGCTGAATCAATCACTGAAGGGTATCTAGTGGAAGTATTCCACAGTTTGTTCCCGGATAAGCCCAAACCATTAGCGAGATTCTGGGAGGAGGAATTTGGACCCACGGACGACGAAGGGGATTTTGTGGGTTTTCCTGCCTCCGAGGAGGAGGGAGAGGAGGTGTCCGAGGGAGAAGAATCAGACTGGGAGGGTCAACCAGCGGGAAGAGATCCGAGTGGATGGGAGGCTGGTTTCGAATCCTCAGAAGATGATGCCAGCTCTTTCAGGGGATTCCCCACATCGTCGGCCGAGGAGAGGGAGGAGGTTGTGCCGGAAGATCGCGCCCGGGGTGGGAGGGGTCCTGAGGAGGAGGTGGATGTCAGGGAACTGCCATCAGTGTCCGAGGGAGAGAGCAAGCTCTGAAGGGATCCCAGAGAGCGTCCCGGGAGTGGGAGGGGCAGCCCATCTTCTGGGGGAGAGAATTAGCGTAGCTCCAGTGGAGAAGGGGGAGAGATGGGGGAATCGGCGAGGTGATCCCATGACTCCTTGCCGGGGACCAGCGGGGAGAGAAGGGGTACTCCGCTGCCCACGCCCTCCTTGCGCAGAAGGCTTCCGCGCAGGGAGAGTAGGCGGAGACTGGGCGTCAAAGAACTTCTTTGCTGGAAGAAGTTTAAGAAATGCCCACTGACGGATTCTGCCAGCGATTGAGACGGTCACGGGCGAGTGGCTGCCCGGACAGGAAAGGTTCACTCAGGCAACCCAGCCAGACGTTGGGACAAGCTTACGCATGAGCAACCCCTAGAACCATTGCAGTTGGCATGGGGTCACTAATTTGACTACCTTTACCCCACCTAGATTCACTTGATGTTCCTAGCAATTCAGATGCAACTTGACTCCAATGTTATGTGTTTGGATGAATTACTGTCATGTCAGCATCCTGCTTTGCTTAGCAAGCCACTTCGGGGTGGTTTTTTTGCTTGGCTTCACTTTGCATGATGTTCTCCATGTTCCTTCTAATGGAATTTGGTGCGTTTTATTGTCTCCCTGAATAAGAATAATGGTAATAATTATTTTAATTTTGTTTTGTTCTACCCCGCCCTCTGATTGGGTCACCTCAGTCACTCTGGGCAGCTTCCAGCATATACAGAAACATAAGAGAACATCAAGGGACACAGGTGGCGTTGTGGGTTAAACCACAGAGCCTAGGACTTGCCGATCGGAAGGTTGGCGGTTCAACTCCCCGCGACGGGGTGAGCTCCCGTTGCTCAGTCCCTGCTCCTGCCAGCCTAGCAGTTCGAAAGCACGTCAAAGTGCAAGTAGATAAATAGGTACCACTCCAGCAGGAAGGTAAATGGCGTTTCCGTGCACTGCTCTGGTTCTCCAGAAGCGGCTTAGTCCTGCTGGCCACATGACCCAGAAGCTGTACGCCGGCTCCCTCGGCCAGTAAAGCGAGATGAGCGCCGCAACCCGAAAGTCGGCCACAACTGGACCTAATGGTCAGGGGTCCCTTTACCTTTACCTGAAGAGAACATCAAAGATTAAAAACATCCCTATAGCCTTCAGATATCTTCTAAAAGTCAGACAGTTCTGTATTTCCTTGACATCTGATGGGAGAGCGTTCCACAGGGCGGGAATATAATAATAATAATTTCTTAATTAATATCCCACCCATCTTGATGGGTTTCCCCAGCCACTCTGGGCTGCTTACAATATATATAAAAACACAACAAAGCCTGAACTTTATATAAAAAGCAACATTAACAGACTAGAATGTGGGGGGAGAGCACCCATTTCTGATTCACGAGGTGCCCAAATGTCTGGGGCGTGACCAAGGGGCTCACCGTGTGCGGACTTTCTGCCAGTGCCTTCTGGCATCTTCTTCAGTTCTTTTGCTAACTTATCTTTCACTTACTCTCTTCTTAGGGTAGGGAATGAAGGAAACACTTGCTTCCGAAGCAGATATTTATTTGAGATTTTATTCAGCATGATTTGATGTCTATCGACAGATAAAATTCAGATTGGTGGAAAGAGACGTTCAAATCTCCACACACAACTGGGCGTGCCACTGAAATTGTTTAGGGCTCAAGTGAAATTTCACACAAATGGGAACTTAGACTTCCAATTAGACTCTTAGAGATGCGAAGGTGGCCACCCTCGTGGATTATTTTTCGTTTTTGTTTTCCAATTCATTTTGTTAAAGTTTGAAAGAAAATACATGTGTCCTACCTTGAGCTTCTTGGAGGAGGAGGTGAGATATAAACCTGGTCTATAAACCAGGCTAGGTGGGAGCTATTTTGCCTGACTTGAGCTGTGAAATTACTAACCATGGTATTATCCAGGGTCCTGAAAGAGATGACATAAAAATAAGGTCTTTACTTCAGTCTACATTAATTTCTTCTTTACTGAGAATCTGTCATTGTTGGTTGGTTGAAGGTATGGATGACATTAGAGAATTCACATATTCTAGACCAGCGGTTCTCAACCTGTGGGTTACCACGTGTGCAAAAGAGAGAGAACCCCGAACAAAGAAAAAAAGCTTACATTTACAGTGGTGCCCCGCAAGACGAATGCCTCGCAAGACGGAAAACCCGCAAGACGAAAGGGTTTTTGTCTGCAGAGGCGCTTCGCAAGACGAATTTCCCTATGGGCTTGCTTTGCAAGACGAAAAATGACGAAAAAAATTGATTTTTTTCCCCGCTCCAAAACCCCTTATTTTGAATCGCTAAGCTGCTAAAAGCATTTTAGCAGCAAAACCGCTAATCCCCCACCCCTTAAAAAGCCGTTTTTAGCCCTTAAAGTGCCAATAGCGCTAATAGCGCTAATCCGTCAATGGGCTTGCTTCGCAAGACGAAAAAACCGCAAGACGAAAAGACCCGCGGAACGGATTCTTTTCGTCTTGCGAGGCACCACTGTATACTTTTCCCCATTATACATAAAAGATACACCCATTTCCTATTACCTTTTATGGGAGACAAAGAGCTATATTTCCTTCTATCCATAAATGGCAGACAAGTAGCCATATATCTTACATTTGCCTCGACAAGGCACCTTAATTACCAGATCACCTTTTGCCCCTGTTGCCCCTGCATTCCAAAACAAATGGCTAAAACAGATGGCTCATGGTATTAAATTCTATCTAAACAGAGAGCTTGGGTTCCCATTCTCACACACCATCAATGAAATAAGAATCTAACATAAGAATCTAACATTTCTTACTTTCTAAATCCTTTGCATAATTACATTAAGCCAATAAATGTCATACATAACATAGATAGCTTTTTAGAAGAAAAGGCCTTTGCAAAGTAAAAGGAACTCAGTAAAAAGAAGCCTCTTCAGTTTACACCCCCATTTCCCAGCCAGCTGCTTTTCCCATTAGCCCTTCCCAAAATTTATTGCCCTTTAACTTTCTCAGGATACCTTAAACCTTGGGGAAATATGGCTAGAATCTGATGGGAGGCACATGGTATTATTTTCTGTTAAACAATAAATCTTACTATTTACCAACTCTTAATTAGTGTTTTTGCAGCTTGATGGTATTCTGTAATATGTAGAGTCAGTATAACATTTGCTCCCAGCCTGTAATTCCCTTTTACAACTTTGAGAAACTTGTCTCCTGCTACTGCTATAAATCGGGGGGGGGGGGGGGGGGGCTTGTTCAGGAGAGCAGGAAGAAAAACAACTGCCAGAGTACTTAGCCAGCTGGTTTCTGCCTGGCATGAAACATACAAACATTTGCAAATATATCTTTAAGCTCATTTTAAAATACAGGCCTTGATCAGATGCCTCACTATAACATACAGTTTTAAGGATAAAGAGCAACCGATCACGTGAGAAAGTATATTTGGGCTGAGAGACATATTGGGAGTGGAAAGGTTTACCAAAACAAAAACCTCTTGAGGTTTTATGACAATCAAGCAGTTTCGAAATGCTGTGAAATAAAATAAATATAATATTATGAATGGTGACGAGTTTTAGCTTTAGGAAACAAAATTTCAAATCACTCCCATTTCCTAAGCTTTAAGGAGGAGTCTGTGATTCTGCCATGTGTACAAACTTCCTCCCTCTGCTGTACATCCACTTGGAAGATGCAACTGCCAGGCTAAAGTGTCCACATAAGTACAGATAGAACTATAAATACAAATAATATCACTGAACATCACACGCAGAGGAAAATTGCTTTGCAAAAATGTCTCCGCCCGCCGTGTGTCTTTCTCCCCCTCAGTCCTTCGGAGGAGGCACATAGGAGAGAGAAAATGGTTCCCCTTGTTCTTTTGGTTCCCTGAAATGAGCCATAAGATATGGGCGTAAGAGATGCATTGAAGAAGGCACAGAGAGTCCCATAGTCATGGGAAGAGCCTTTTGCCCTTGTGGGAAGCGGAAGCGGCCCTTTTGCTGTGGGGCTCAAGATGGCCACTGAAATCCACTATAAAGGAAAGGCTCTGGGCCTCAGCCGTTTGCCAAAGGGACTAAAGAGCTGTTTCCTAAAAGACTCTTGTCTCTCCTTCAGTGGAAAACAGAGAACCGCTCTGAAGCCCCACAGCAATGTTACATGGAGAGGACTAGTGGCTCCAAGCCGTTGCTCTCCCAAGGAAAATGGCCGCCTGCTCCTCCCTCTCGCACAAGGGTTGGTGTGGGGCAAAGGACTGCGCTGAGATGAGAACAGGGTGAAGACGAAGGGCAGCGCTGTGCTCCTCATACCCAGGAGTTGCTGTTTACCATTATGGAAATCGGCGTGGGGCGAAACGGCATTTTCTCATCCCACTGGAATGCCACCCCAGTTCTTAATCAAGACAACCACCACCCTGTGTTACTGGAATTCCCCTCCAGAGAAAAGAGGAAACAATTTCCACAATACATAATTAAACTGCGGAACTCCCTCCCACAGGAGACAGCTTAAAGATCTAGAGTGCCTAATTGCGTGGCGAGTTCCCGCCCCCCACCAGGATAAATAAAGAGAGAAGACACCATAATTTAAAGGTTAAATGGGCGAATTAGGCCACAACTTTATTGAATTCAGGAATGAGAGGCATTGGCTTAGGCATTGGTCCTACCGACTATCTGGCTCCAGCCCATTTGCTGGAGACACGGGAAGGGTTAACACCAAAGGGGGGAGTCTCCTGCCAAGGCACGTCAACTAGGAGCTCCCCCGGGTCACCGCTCTGGGGCGTGCCTTTGGCCCACATCTCCATAGGCTTCGGACAGGGCCATGCCCCCCGGAGTCCTTTATCGGACCACCCTTCGTTCACTGGGGGGAGGTGATGGCGTTCCTCCCCACCACACATCCTCTTAACCCCTTCTTACCAATGCCTAACCGCCACACGAGCAATCGCTCGCCGCCAATACTCTCATGCCTGAAACCAATCCCTTATCCCCTTTGCTATACCCATCAGCCAAATATCATTTCCCGCATCCGAAAGATGCACGCCATCAAGCCGGTAGAGGGCCTCGCAGTTGAAATGTATGCCCGGGTGGTCAATGACCCTCCCACCCAGGGCTGCCACTCTACGCACCACCGCCCGATCCAAGGCTTTCCTAGCCCTATTTATGGCTATCGGGCACCTGCAATCTCTCCAAATCGGTTCCCCTTGTTCTTTTGGTTCCCTGAAATGAGCCATAAGATATGGGCGTAAGAGATGCATTGAAGAAGGCACAGAGAGTCCCAAAGTCATGGGCCCTTTTGCCCTTGTGGGAAGCGGAAGCGGCCGTTTTGCTGTGGGGCTGAAGATGGCCACTGAAATCCACTATAAAGGAAAGGCTCTGGGCCTCAGCCGTTTGCCAAAGGGACTAGAGAGCTGTTTCCTAAAAGACTCTTGTCTCTCCTTCAGTGGAAAACAGAGAACCGCTCTGAAGCCCCACAGCAATGTTACATGGTGCGGACTAGTGGCTCCAAGCCGTTGCTCTCCCGAGGAAAATGGCCGCCTGCTTCTCCCTCTCGCACAAGGGTTGGTGTGTGGCAAAGGACTGCGCTGAGATGAGAAGAGGGTGAAGAGGAAGGGCAGCGCTCTGCTCCTCATACCCAGGAGTTGCTGTTTACCATTATGGAAATCGGCGTGGGGCGAAACGGCATTTTCTCATCCCACTGGAATGCCACCCCAGTTCTTAATCAAGACAACCACCACCCTGTGTTACTGGAATTCCCCTCCAGAGAAAAGAGAATACAATTATCACAATACATAATTAAACTGCGGAACTCCTTCCCACAGGAGACAGCTTAAAGATCTAGAGTGCCTAAAAATAATAATAATAATAATTTATTTATACCCCCCCCCCATCAGGCTGGGTTTCTGCAGCCACTCTGAGCGGCTTCCAACAAAAGATTATACTTAGCCAAATTAGTGACGCCATGCCGAATTAGTGACGCCATTCCAAAGTGTTGCCCAAAAAGTCCAGAGAGAAATGGTATAAAAGGCTTTTCAACCAGTGCCTTGAAACATCTCCTCTCTCCCGTCACTCGGCTTCTCCATCACTTGGTAAGTTGTCTTTAACTGAATTTCTTCTTAGAGGAGAGAAGGAAGGAACTGTTTGATTATGGAACAAAATAATTTTGAAATTGGGTTTGACTCAATTAGCTGTCAATTGAGAGACAAGAAGCAGTTTTGGGAAGAAGAACTCAAATCTCTACATCCTAGGAGTTGTGCTACTGGGATTGTTTAGGGCTCAACAGAAAATTTTAACCTAGAGTTGTATTGGGGCTTTTAGAAATGCGAAACTGGGTACTTTCATGGTTGGAGCCAGCTAGGAAAAGAAGATAGCAGCCATGGTCCTGAGTGGTTTTGCAAAACCTTGCCTAGTGTCCCTGTTCCCTGTCTTTCTGGAGAAAGCTGCTCTGGCCATGGTCACACCTGCTGCCCATGTAGCATCTGAACTGGATTAGTGAGACTCAGGGCTGCCTTGTTCCAGCCACACTGACCCTTTCTTGCATGAGGCAGGTCTGGCAGAGCCAGTGCTCCCCTGAAACCCTGGAAAGGGAATCCTTCTTTCTGGTGAAGAGAGGTGGGGAACCTCTGGCCCTCCAGACATTGCCAAACTACAACACTCATCTTCTCTGCTTCCTGCAGCTGCTGAGATTTATAGTTCAGATTCGAAGCGTTTCCCATTTCTGCTTGAGGGACAACACTCTGCTAGATGAACCCATAGTCAGATGCATTAAAAGGAGCTCCCTGTCTTCTGAATGTAATGCTGAATGTGGGAAGGTGGCTTGGAACATCCAGTAAAATCTAGAGTAAATTGAGGTGCAGTATTCTTAGCCAAATTAGTGGCGCCACGGCAAATCGTTTGCTTGAACTCTCATGAGAAACCGTATAAAAGGGCCCACAATGTATGGCTTTTCCACCAGCTTTCCACCAGTTTCAGTGCTTTCTGGAGAAAGCTGCTCTGGCCATTGTCACCTTTGCCCATTTTGCATTTCAACTGGACTGCTGATGCTCATTCTGGGTGGGGATGCCTTGTTCCAGCCACACTGACCCTTTCTTGGATGAAAGGGCAAGTCCCGTATGAAGAAACGGTGCAGCGTTTGGAACTGTTCAGTTTAGAAAAAAGGTGAGTACGAGGCACATGATGGAAGTTTATAAAACTAGGCAGGGCAGGGAGAAGCTGAGTAGATGGACTAGAATTCCTGGACGTTGGAAGATTTGGAAAATGAAAGTAGTACCTCTTCACGCACTGTGAAACTCGTTCCCACATGAGGTGGCAAGGGCAAGCAATTTGGGTGGCTTTCAAAGAGGTTTGGACAAATTCATGCAAGAGAGGGGTACTGCTGGCTACCAGCCACCATGGTTATGCTTCCCCCTCCATAATTGGAGGCAGCGTGTTTCTGAACAACAGTTCTGGAAATCACAAGAGCGGAGAGATTTCCTGTGCCTGATCCAGCCAGCTCTTCTTAGGTTCTTTTTAAAATTGTTGTTTAACCTGTCACCCATCACTTACCCTTGCGTCCCAGGGCAGGCTACAACATTAAACACTTATTTCTTTGGGAATCCACATCTTTCTGAAAGTGTCCTTGAAAATGTTCTCCTTTCAGGTTCTCCAAGACTCCTCCAAGATGTCCACTGTCAGCATGGGATTCACCCCTGTGGTGATGATGATGTCAGTCAAGGGACCAATTTTCCTTCCTTTTCGTTTTCTAGTATTGGCAGATGCCGTCATGATGATTTGAGGATTTGCTTGTGCTGCTTAATTGGATATGCCAGATGTTCTCATGGTTAGAAGAGAATGCAGTTTTAATGTCACTCAGAATATGGACCCTAGAATAGCCCACGTTCCCCATCCTAAAGGAAAGCCCCCAGCTGGAAACTGAAATCACAAACCTGGAGATGGTTCGTAATCTCGGAGGCCAGCCAGGTCTCTGCGATGACAGCGATGCCACCTTTTCTGACATCCTTAGCCGCCCACGCCTCATCTCTGCTCTGTCCCACGTTACTCTTTCCTTACCCATTTCCCTTCTAGCTCTGCTGACTGTGTATCTTCCCTCCATTTGCGCCAAGCAACCCTCAAGAGCTGCACATCTTCCACTGAGGATTCCCGTCTGGGGCCCTTTTTAGCCGGCTGGGCCAGGGCAAAGGAAAGGATGAGCTGCATTCCCTATGCAACCGTGAGATGAATTTTGACAGAGACCTTGGGAAGGCAGCTCAGTCTGCATGACTGTAGGAGGCTCTGTTAATTGGGGAGAAGGAGTTTGACCAGAATGAGGGATCAGAAAGGGGTGGCAGGCAGGACGCAGGCTTGTCACGGAGAAACAGGTGCCCCCCTTTGCAGCTGGAATCAGACAAAGCTGCCCAGATGCACAGACAGCAGAGAAATGGTTTTGCGGGTATCGTCCTTAAAAGCCTGCCGGTGTGCGTGTCAACTGTCGGGACATTTCCATCGCTTCTGTTCAGTTATGAACCTGCTCCCTCGCTCGTGTATCCTGGAATCTGGACTTCTGAGCTTGTGCTAATAGCCTGAATAAAGATGCTTTTCTTCCTTCCTTCCTCTTTTCTGAAAAAGCGTTTATTAATTTTCCAGTAAGAACATCCAATTAACATATCAAATCCAATCCAATAAAAATAAAAAACTAAACTAAAAAAGTCCAAATTGTAATCTTAATTTTTTTGACTTCCCACGGTCTGAATTCCAAAGCATTTCCCACATCGTCATAGTCCTGCCTCTTGTCGTCCGTGTTTTCACAATTCCATATCACGATTTTATCCGCCTTTCTTCCTTTCAAGCAAGAGTCGGGGCGTGTTTGGGGATGGGAGCCCAACGTCAGCCTTGTCTCCAGTCCTCCCAGTCCTCCCAGGAGACGCTGCTGGGGTTGATCTTCTGTTTGCCATACATGTGCTCTGCCAATGGAGTTGGATGCTCCTACTCATCGGGGGTGCTTTCCCTTGTTAATTAGTCGGTGCACTCATTAGCGCTTCTGAGGCATGAGATACACCTTTAAAAGTAATAGTAATGATACATAACAGCTCGGTCTCATGCAGGCAGCTTTAATTACAGAGGGTGCCTTGCAAGGAAGCATTTCCTCAGCTGTTCGTTTCTGAGGGTCAGTATGGAAAGTGTCTCCTGAAAGCAGACAGTTCAAAAAATATGGGAAACCCCAAGTCCTGGGAAATACTGCTGGCCTCACACTCTGAGGCTGATCAGTTTCTTCTAAATTATCAAGTCATGGTTTGGGGATTAATTAGGGTTGCCGTATTCCCAAAAGTGAAAATCTGGACAGAGCTGTTGAGCTGCTTTTTTTGTGGGGGGTTTCAGAGTTGTTAAGGTGTTTCTTGTTTGTTTTGTTTGAACATCTGGAAAAGCTCTGGGGGCTTTATTATTATTATTAAACTTGCCATACGTCTAGATTTCCCCGGACATTCAGCAAGAATCTGCCCAGACGACATTTTGCTTAGCTTTTCCCGGACATATGGCAGCCCTAGAATAAGAAGGCAGCCAAAATGGATATTTGCAAGTCCTTGTGGTCATGAAAACACATATGCTTTGAGCCTGGGAGGATAAATACCTACTTACTTAATATTAATTTATTCATTTCATGAGATTACTCTACTGCTGGATTGTAATAAAAAAGTTAATACAGCCGGAGGGGACAAGGGTTATCAAGCGAATGGCTGCTACTTGAAATCTTCCGTTTTCCCTCCCTTTTTTTTTTTACCTCAGGAATGTCGCCACCAGCGGCAACATGGCTGCCCCAGCCTCCTTTTTCCCCCCTCAGTGCCTCAGAGCAGACACCTAGGAGAAGACTGGCTCCTCTATTCTTCTAGCAGATTAGAACCCAAGCGATCAAATAAAACACATATAGTTTGTGGTTGTTTTCTGAGGCGTGAAGAACAACAGCAGCAGGGTCCACAGTGGTGGTGGTGGCATTTATCAAACAAATGGCTCCCACTTCAAATACTTCTGCAAAAAACCCGAGACTCTTCTGTTTTCCCTCTTCCCCCCATTTTTTTACCTCAGGAATGTCAGCCCCTAAAAGTGTTGCTGCTCCAGTCTACATTTCCCCCTCAGTCCTTCAGAGGAGCCATAAGAGAGAGGGAAAATGATGGCTCCCCTCAGCCTTTTAGGTCCCTGAAATGAGCCACTTCCCCTCACAAGTGCTGAAATGGCCTCAGATGTGCAGTGAAGAAGTCACAAAGAGTCCTATCATGGTGGTAAGGACCCTCTGCCTCCCTGTGGGAAGCGGAAGCGGCCCTTTGGCTGTGGGGCGCAAGATGGCGGCTGGAATCCATTACTGTATAAAGGAAAGGCTCTGTTCCCTAAGAGGCTGGTGTCTCTCCTTCTGTGGAAGTCAGAGAACTCCTCTAAAGGCCCATACATACCCTCCAACATTTCTCCAATGAAAATAGAGATGTCCTATGCTATTATTATTATTATTATTATTATGCCTCTCCCATCTGACTGGGTTGCCCCAGCAGTTCTTGGCGGCTTCCAACATATATACGGCAAGCATTCAACATTAAAAAACTTCCCTATACAGAGCTGCCTGCAGATGTCTCCTAAATGTTGCACAGTTCCTTATCTTCCTGGCTCAGGGGTTGCATAACTCCATACCCATGAGCCATAAGATATGGGCACAAGAGATGCACTGAAGAAGTCACAGAGAGCCCCATAGTCATGGAAGAGCCTTTTGCCTCTGTGGGAAGCGGAAACGGCCCTTTTGCTGTGGGCTCAAGATGGCCGCGGGAATCCACTGTAAAGGAAAGGCTCTGGGCCTCAGCCATTTGCCACAGGGACTAGAGAGCTGTTTCCTAAAACTCTTGTCTCTCCTTCAGTGGAAAACAGAGAACCGCTCTGAAGCCCCACAGCAATGTTACACGGAGAGGACTAGTGGCTCCAAGCCGTTGCTCTCCCGAGGAAAATGGCCGCCTGCTTCTCCCTCAGCAGATAGTTTTATTGCAGCATCAGCAGAACGTCTTTACTGCAGAGTGGTCTTAAATTACGTACCGCTGACCACAAGCTGTTCTATTTTCTATGCCCCTAACTCAGGTATAGGGAAACTCGGCCCTACAGATGTTTTGGGACTACAACTCCCATCATCCCTAGCTCACAGGACCAGTGGTCAGGGATGATGGGAGTTGTAGTCCCAAAACATCTGGAGAGCCGAGTTTGCCTATGCCTGCCCTAAGCACTGACTGTTCCTTCATATGAGGTCACGTCAGTTTCTTATCTGATAAAGACAGGTGCTTAACCAACAGGTATATAGATATGCTCATGTTCACAGCCGCTAGCTACATCCTGTGTACCTTGGATGTACACAGTGTACCTTGCAAAGTTCTTGTGGTTAATTTTATCACTCTAAGCGATCAGCTTTGCTTCTATGCCCAGTAGCCTAGCAGGCATATGCCTGTCTGTCTGTCTGTCTGTCTGTCTGTCTGTCTGTTTGTTTGTTTATGAGAGGAAAATAAAGAATAAAAAGAGAATCAATAATTGCTAATGTTAAGGTAAACAATTGCTTAGAAGCATCTTGTGCAAACATGGCCAAGCTATGGATTAATGAAATGTGTGTGCTCAAATAAATGTATGAATAAAACATAAACAACAAAAAGGCAACAATATATGATTTCTCACATCTTCTGAGAAGCAGGACCAGAGTGCAACAGCAATGCTCTTCCCAGAGGCATAATGCGGAGGATGAGAAGCAGGCTCCACGGCCAGTAGCCATTGATAGCCTTATTATCCTCCACGAAACTGCCTCATCGCCTTTCAGAGCCATCCAAATTGGCGGCCGTCGCTGCCTCTTGTGGGAGGGAGTTCCGCAGTTTAATTATGTATTGTGAAAATTGTTTTCTCTTTTCTCTGGAGGCGTCTGCCTTTTGGGGGATTCCAGTAACACAGGGTGGTGGCTGTCTTGATTAAGAACTGGGGCGGCATTCCAGTGGGATGAGAAAATGCCTTTTCACCCCATTCCAATTTCCATAATGGTAAACAGCAAGTCCTGGGTATGAGGAGCAGAATAATTGCCACACACTGGAAGAGCGAGGATATAGTTTGAGTGCCCCACCTGTGGTTTTATAAACCATTTAATGTGTGGAATATTGCAGTTGCTATATAAGGGATTGTTATTTTGACCAGAGTGTAATTAAAAAGATTTTGGAACGCAGAAATAAAGTAAATCATCAAACCATCAATTCTAACACACTGGGGGCGGGGGGAGCATTTAAATTATATAATTTGGTACCTGAAGGATTGGTATTAGTAATTGTATTCTAAATTGGCATTTTTACAATGAGGTTATTATTGGATTATTGCAGAGGTTTTCTCTAAAAAAAATGTTTAGGGGTTCTCTCATTTTCCTACTCATGTTGAAATACTGCTCCTCAATGAGGCCAAACTTAGATTCACAAAATGTTTAGGGGTATGCGTACCACTGCATCCCCGCAGGAAAAAAAACAACACTGGGTTATTGTAATTGAAAACTAATAAAAATTATTATCAAATAAAGAAGGAATGGTGCTGTGGGGCCACCATAAGTTTCCCCCATCGTCCTCTGGTTCACTCTGCCCAATGGTAGGGCCGGCTCTGGGAGTTATCTCTTCAGGGTATGAGGAGCAGAGCCCTGCCCTTCCTTTCCACCCTGTTCTCATCTCAGCGCAGTCCTTTGCCACACACTTAAAAAGCAGAGACACCACCTTGCCAACAAAGGTCCGTATAGTCAAAGCTATGGTTTTCCCAGTAGTGATGGATGGAAGTGAGAGCTGGACCGCGAAGAAGGATGATCGCCGAAGAATGGATGCTTTTGAATTATGGTGCTGGAGGAGACTCTTGAGAGTCCCGTGGACTGCAAGAAGATCAAACCCGTCCATTCTGAAGGAAATCAGCCCTGAGTGCTCACTGGAAGGACAGATCCTGAAGCTGAGGCTCCAAGACTTTGGCCACCTCATGAGAAGAGAAGACTCCCTGGAAAAGACCCTGATGTTGGGAAAGATGGAGGGCACAAGGAGAAGGGGACGACAGAGGACGAGATGGTGGGACAGTGTTCTCGAAGCTACCAGCATGAGTTTGACCAAACTGCGGGAGGCAGTGGAAGACAGGAGTGCCTGGTGTGCTCTGGTCCAGGGGGTCACGAAGATGCGGACACGACTAAACAACTAAACAACAACCCTTGTGCGAGAGGGAGAAGCAGGCGGCCATATTCCTCAGGAGAGCAGCGGCTTGGAGCCATTAGTCCTCTCCACGCAACATTGCTGTGGAGCTTCAGAGCAGTTTGTTTTCCACTCAAGGAGAGACACCAGCCTCTTAGGAAACATCTCTCTGTTCCCCGTGGCAAACGACTGAGGCCCAGAGCCTTTCCTTTATACAGTAATGGATTCCAGCCACCATCTTGAGCCCCAGAGCCAAAGGGCTGCTTCCGCTTCCCACAGGGAGGCAGAGGGTCCTTACCACCACGATAGGACTCTTTGTGACTTCTTCACTGTACATCTGAGGCCATTTCAGCACTTGTGAGGGCAAGTGGCTCATTTTTGGGACCCTCCAAAAGGCACCCTCTGTAATTAAAGGTGCCGAGCTGCCTGCACGACACCGAGCTGTTATGTATCATTACTATTGCTTTTAAAGGTGTATCTCATGCTGTAGCACCCTGCTTGTGGTTAACGCTTAGCTGGAATGAAATATTCAACGCAGCAATAGAGAAATTAAAATAATAATTTATTTGTCAGACAAATAAATGATTGGCACAGTGGTATATTTACCAAAAGCTCTGCACACTCCAGCCCTGGTGACCAGCACTTATATTCCCTCAGCCCAGCCTCCTTACTCCTCCTTTGGCTGCCTCTGTCCAATCAGCCTGGTTGAAATTCCTATTGGCTGTTTGCTAGAACCAATCATAAATGATACACCCATTTCCTATTACCTTTTATGGGAGACAAAGAGCTATATTTCCTTCTATCAATATCTTACATTTGCCTTGACAAGGCATCTTAAATATCAGATCACCCTATGCCCTTTGCTCTTCTGCTCTTTGCTCTTCTGCCCT
Organism: Podarcis tiliguerta; assembly: GCF_965153285.1. Lineage (NCBI taxonomy): Eukaryota > Metazoa > Chordata > Lepidosauria > Squamata > Lacertidae > Podarcis > Podarcis tiliguerta. The sequence goes on from NC_139549.1 coordinate 4,316,294, forward strand.
TGGCAACAGGGGCAAATGGCTAAAACAGATGGCTCATGGTTTCAAATTTTGTCATATAAACAGAGGTCTTGGGTTCACCTTCTCACACACCATCAATGAAATAAGAATCTAACATAAGAATCTAACATTTCTTACTTTCTACATTCTTTTGTATAGTTACATCAAAGTCAGTACATATATATAGATTGATTTTTAGAAGGGAAGAACTTATTAAAAATCAAGTTTCTAAAGTGACCAAAAGAACAAGAACTGTTTCCAAAGTGACCAAAAAAACAACCTCAGAGCAGTTTCTCTTCCTCACCAGGCAGCAGCTGTTGTTGCTTTTAGCTCTTTGCCTTTTAACCTTCTCAGGATATCTTAAACCTTGGGAAGATGTTTGATGGGAGGCATTATTTACCAACTCTAATTAATGTTTTTGCAGCTTGGATTGTATTCTGTAATCTGTATGACCTTTGTTCCCAGCTTTTGCTCCTTTTTACAACTTTGAGGTACTGCAACAAATCAATGAGGGGCCCTTGTTCAGGAGAATAAACAAAAGTTCTTAGCCTGCTGGTTTCTGCCTGGCCTGGAGCAAGCATTTGGAGCAAGCATCTACAAATATATTTTTAAGCTTATTTTAAAATACAGATCTTTGATCAGATGCCTCAATGCCTCAGAAGCACTAATGAGTGCACCGACTAATTAACAAGGGAAACCACCCCCGATGAGTAGGAGCATCAAACTCCATTGGCAGAGCACATGTCTGGCAAACAGAAGATCAACCCCCAGCAGCGTTTCCTGGGAGGACTGGAGACAAGGCTGACGTTGGGCTCCCATCCCCAAACACGCCCCGACTCTTGCTTGAAAGGAAGAAAGGCGGATAAAATCGTGATATGGAATTGTGAAAACACGGACGACAAGAGGCAGGACTATGACAATGTGGAAAATGCTTTGGAATTCAGACCGTGGGAAGTCAAAAAAAATTGGAAGACAATTGGACTTTTTTAGTTTAGTTTTTTATTTTTATTGGATTGGATTTGATATGCTAATTGGATGTTCTTACTGGAAAATTAATAAACGCTTTTTCAGAAAAGAGGAAGGAAGGAAGAAAAGCATCTTTATTCAGGCTATTAGCGCAAGCTCAGAAGTCCAGATTCCAGGATACACGAGCGAGGGAGCAGGTTCATAACTGAACAGAAGCTATGGAAATGTCCCAACAGTTGACACGCACTCCGGCAGGCTTTTAAGGATGATACCCGCAAAACAATTTTTCTGCTGTCTGTGCATCTGGGCAGCTTTGTCTGATTCCAGCTGCAAAGGGGGGCACCTGTTTCTCCGTGACGAGCCTGCGTCCTGCCTGCCAACTCCTTCTCCCCAATTAACAGAGCCTCCTACAGTCCTGCAGACTGAGCTGCCTTCCCAGGATCTCTGTCAAAATTCATCTCACGGTTGCATAGGGAATGCAGCTCATCCTTTCCTTTGCCCTGGCCCAGCCGGCTAAAAAGGGCCCCAGACGGGAATCCTCAGTGGAAGATGTGCAGCTCTTGAGGGTTGCTTGGCGCAAATGGAGAGAAGATACACAGTCAGCAGAGCTAGAAGGAAAATGGGTAAGGAAAGAGTAACGTGGGACAGAGCAGAGATGAGGCGTGGGCGGCTACGGATGTCAGAAAAGATGGCATCCCTCTCATCAGAGAGACCTGGCTGGCCTCCGAGATTACGAACCATCTCCAGGTTTGTTATTTCAGTTTCCAGCTGGGGGCTTTCCTTTAGGATGGGGAACGTGGGCTATTCTAGGGTCCATATTCTGAGTGACATTAAAACTGCATTCTCTTCTAAACACGAGAACATCTGGCATATCCAATTAAGCAGCAGAAGCAAATCCTCAAAACATCATGACGTCAACGACCAATATTTGCAAAAGATAAGGAAGGGAAATTGGTCCCATAACTGGCATCATCATCACCACAGGGGTGAATCCCATGCTGACAGTGGACATCTTGGAGGAGTCTTGGAGAACCTGAAATGAGAACATTTTCAAGGATACTTTCAGAAAGATGTGGATTCCCAAAGAAATAAGTGTTTAATGTTGTAGCCTGCCCTGGGACGCAAGGGAAAGGGATGGGTGACAGGTTAAACAACAATTTTAAAAAGAACCTAAGAAGAGCTGGCTGGACCAGGCACAGGAAATCTCTCCTCTCTTGTGATTTCCAGAACTGTTGTTCAGAAACATGCTGCCTCCAATTATGGAGGGGAAAGCATAACCATGGTGGCTGGTAGCCAGCAATACCCCTTCCCACATTCAGCATTACATTCAGAAGACAGGGAGCTCCTTTTAATGCATCCGACCTTCTAGCAGAGGGTCGTCCCCAGAGCAGGAATGGGGAACGCTTCGAATCTGAACTACAAATCTCAGCAGCTGCAGGAAGCAGAGGAGATGAGGGCTGTAGTTTGGCAATGTCTGGAGGGCCAGAGGTTCCCCACCTCTCTTCACCAGGAAGAAGGATTCCCTTTCCAGGGTTTCAGGGGAGCACTGGCTCTGCCAGACCTGCCTCATGCAAGGAAGGGTCAGTGTGGCTGGAACAAGGCAGCCCAGCATAGAGTGAGCCTCAAAAACCCAGTTCAGATGCTACATGGGCAGCAGGTGTGACCATGGCCAGAGCAGCTTTCTCCAGAAAGACTAGGCAAGGTTTTGCAAAACCACTCAGGACCATGGCTGCTATCTTCTTTTCCTAGCTGGCTCCAACCATGAAAGTACCCAGTTTCGCATTTCTAAAAGCCCCAATACAACTCTAGGTTAAAATTTTCTGTTCAGCCCTAAACAATCCCAGTAGCACAACTCCTAGGATGTAGAGATTTGAGTTTATCTTCCCCAAACTGCTTCTTGTCTCTCAATTTACAGAACCAAATTTCAAAATTATTTTGTTCCATAATCAAACAGTTCCTTCCTTCTCTAAGAAGCGATTCAGTTAAAGACAACTTACCAAGTGATGGAGAAGCCGAGTGACAGGAGAGAGGAGATGTTTCAAGGCACTGGTGGAAAAGCCTTTTATACCGTTTCTCTCCGGACTTTTTGGGCAACAGTTTGGCATGGCGTCACTAATTTGGCTAAGTATACCCCACCTCAATCAAGTCTAGACTTTACCAGAATGCTCCTGGCCACCCTCCCAGACCATGTAACCCAATTCTAAGATGCTATCTTTCATGTCAGGCGACGCCTTGGCTCAGGAAACTGCTTTGCTTTCTTTTGGCTTAGCTTCATCTTGGAAGTTTTTCGTGTTTCTCTTTATGGGATTTGGGTTTTTTTCTCATGCCTTCATGCTTCTGAAGCATCATATGTGGAGCATCACGGCTACAGACAAACTTCATTGTTGAAACACATTTAAAGCACTTTTTCCCCCTTCACAGAATTCTGTTTAGGGAAGGTTTTAATATTTGATGAATTATTGTATTTTAATCTTTTGTTGGAAGCCGCTCAGAGTGGCTGGGGAAACCCTCCCTGATGGGTGGGCTATGAATAAATTATTATTATTATTATTATTATTATTATTATTATTATTATTATTATTAGACACTGTAGATCTTTAAGGGCCCTGGGAATTGTAGCACTGTGAGGGGGGGACAGGCATTGGACACGATCCACACACACCCGGATCCCTTAAAGAGGATACCCATAATGAGCAGGGGCAGGCAGAGGCTACAACCTCCCCTCCATCCAAGCAAAGGCTTACCTGCATTTCCCAGCAGCGGGTACCCAGAGGCAGAATGCAGAGGAGGGAGAAGGAAGGCTCCATGGCCAGTAGCCATTGATAGCCTTATTATCCTTCACGAAACTGCCTCATCGCCTTTCAGAGCCATCCAAATTGGTGGCCGTCGCTGTCTCCTGTGGGAGGGAGTTCCGCAGTTTAGTGAGAGGAGAAAACAGGATGGGCGCACCGATAGGTGAAACCATGGGTAGGCAAAGTAAGGCCCGGGGGCCGGATCCGGCCCAATCGCCTTCTCAATCCGGTCCGTGGACAGTCCGGGAATCAGTGTGTTTTTACATGAGTAGAATGTGTCTTCTATTTAAAATGCATCTCTGGGTTATTTGTGGGGCATAGGAATTCGTTCATTTTTTTTTTTTTTTTCAAAATATAGTCCGGCCCCCCACAATGTCTGAGGGACAATGGACTGGCCCCCGGCTGACCTCTGGTAAAACCCATCGACCTCTCCCATCCTATTGTCAACATGTTTGTATTCGATGCATAAGCAGGATGCCCCCTACAGTTCCTCAGTCACTGAAATATAAACCCTTTGTCCAACACTTACCTGGCAATCGTACCATCCCTCTTCGTGACATTTTTTGACCACTCTGTATAACGGGCAAAAGTATAAATGTAAGCTTTTTTTCTTTGTTTGAGGTTTTCTCTCTTTTGCACACGTGGTGACCCACAGGTTGAGAACCGCTGGTCTAGAATATGTGAATTCTCTAATGTCATCCATTCCTTCAACCAACCAACAATGACAGACTCTCAATAAAGAAGAAATTAATGTAGACTGAAGTAAAGACTGTATTTTTATGTCATCTCTTTCAGGACCCTGGATAATACCATGGTTAGTAATTTCACAGCTCAAGTCAGGCAAAATAGCTCCCGCCTAGCCTGGTTTATAGACCAGGTTTATATCTCACCTCCTCCTCCAAGAAGCTCAAGGTAGTACACATGTGTTTTCTTTCAAACTTTAACAAAATCAATTGGAAAACAAAAACGAAAAATAATCCACGATGGTGGCCACCTTCGCATCTCTAAGAGTCTAATTGGAAGTCTAAGTTCCCATTTGTGGGAAATTTCATTTGAGCCCTAAACAATTTCAGTGGGCACGCCTAGTTGTGTGTGGAGATTTGAACGTCTCTTTCCACCAATCTGAATTTTCTCTGTCGATAGACATCAAATCATGCTGAATAAAATCTCAAATAAATATCTGCTTCAGAACCAAGTGATTCCTTCATTCCCTACCCTAAGAAGAGAGTAAGTGAAAGATAAGTTAGCAAAAGAACTGAAGAAGATGCCGGAAGGCACTGGCAGAAAATCCGCACACGGTAAGCCCCTTGGGCCCGCCCCAGACATTTGGGCACCTCGTGAATCAGAAATGGGTGCTCTCCCCCCACATTCTAGTCTGTTAATGTTGCTTTTTATATAACGTTCCGGCTTTGTTGTGTTTTTATATATATTGTAAGCTGCCCAGAGTGGCTGGGGAAATCCAGCAAGATGGGTGGGATATTAATTAAGAAATTATTATTATTATATTCCCGCCCTGTGGAACGCCCTCCCATCAGATGTCAAGGAAATACAGAACTGTCTGACTTTTAGAAGATATCTGAAGGCTATAGGGATGTTTTTAATGTTTGATGTTCTCTTCAGGTAAAGGTAAAGGGACCCCTGACCATTAGGTCCAGTTGTGGCCGACTCTGGGGTTGCAGCACTCATCTCGCTTAACTGGCCGAGGGAGCCGGCGTACAGCTTCCGGGTCATGTGGCCAGCAGGACTAAGCCGCTTCTGGCAAACCAGAGCAGTGCACGGAAATGCCATTTACCTTCCTGCTGGAGTGGTACCTATTTATCTACTTGCACTTTGACGTGCTTTCGAACTGTTAGGTTGGCAGGAGCTGGGACCGAGCAACGGGAGCTCACCCTGTCATGGGGATTCGAACCGTCAACCTTCCGATCGGCAAGTCCTAGGCTCTGTGGTTTAACCCACAACGCCACCTGTGTCCCTTGATGTTCTCTTATGTTTCTGTATATGCTGGAAGCTGCCCAGATTGACTGAGGTGACCCAATCAGAGTGCGGGGTAGAACAAAACAAAATTAAAATAATTATTACCATTATTCTTATTCAGGGAGACAATAAAACGCACCAAATTCCATTAGAAGGAACATGAAGAACATCATGCAAAGTGAAGCCAAGCAAAAAAACCACCCCGAAATGGCTTGCTAAGCAAAGCAGGATGCTGACATGACAGTAATTCATCCAAACACATAACATTGGAGTCAAGTTGCATCTGAATTGCTAGGAACATCAAGTGAATCTAGGTGGGGTAAAGGTAGTCAAATTAGTGACCCCATGCCAACATATTTTCTTCAAAGCACAGAGAGAACCCATGTAAAATACCATACCCAACAGCTTAATTACCACCTGTTACACTGCTTCATAGCTGTAAAACTTGGTCACATTATTTGCTCTGGCCCTTAAAGACATACACATCTTGTGAAACAATAATGAACCTTCAAATTTAAAGAGACCATTCAACAGATTCAGATTCAGTTTCCAAAAATGGTATGAGAACTGAAAAACACCAGCCTTCGAATTGCACATTTGTATGAATTTGTGGGGACGAGGGTGGTGCTGTGGTCTAAACCACTGAGCCTAGGGCTTGCCGATCAGGAGGTCGGCGGTTTGAATCCCCGTGACTGGGTGAGCTCCCGTTGCTCGGTCCCCGCTCCTGCCAACCTAGCAGTTCAAAAGCATGTCAAAAAGTGCAAGTAGATAAATAGGTACTGCTCCGGCTTAGTCATGCTGGCCACATGACCCGGAAAAACTGTCTGTGGACAAACGGCGGCTCCCTCGGCCTGTAAAGCTAGATGAGCGCTGCAACCCCAGAGTCGTTCGCAACTGGACTTAACTGTCAGGGGTCCTTTACCTTTTATGAATTTGTGATGCAGGTCCCCAACCAATTAATTACTTTGCAAAGCTAAGCTGGGTCCTGTATGGTTTCAGATTGGATGGGGGACTACGTGTTGAGATTCCCTGGGGGGCTGGACTAGATGGCATTTGGGGTCCCTTCCAACTCTACAATCCCATGATTCTATGCGCTAATGCAGAGGTCAGCAAACTTTTTCAGCAGGGGGCCGGTCCACTGTCCCTCAGACCTTGCGGGGGGCCAGACTATATTTTGAAGGGGGGAAAATGAACCAATTCCTATGCCCCACAAACAACCCAGAGGTGCATTTCAAATAAAAGCACACATTCTACTCATGTAAAAACACCAAGCAGGCTCCACAAATAACCCAGAGATGCATGTAAAATAAAAGGACACATTCTACTCATGTAAAAGCAGGCTGATTCTTGGACCATCCACGGGCCAGATTTAGAAGGCGATTGGGCTGGATCTGGCCCGCAGGCCTTATTTTGCCTTTGTTGTTGTTTAGTCGTGTCCGACTCTTCATGACCCCCTGGACCAGAGCATGCCCGGCACTTCTGTCCTCCACTGCCTCCCGCAGTTTGATCAAACTCATGCTGGTAGCTTCAACCATCTCATCCTCTGTCGTCCCCTTCTCCTTGTGCCCTCCATCTTTCCCAACATCAGGGTCTTTTCCAGGGAGTCTTCTCTTCTCATGAGGTGGCCAAAGTACTGGAGCTTCAGCTTCACGATCTGTCCTTCCAGTGAGCACTCAGGGCTGATTTCCTTAAGAATGGATATGTTTGATCTTCTTGCAGTCCATGGGACTCTCAGGAGTCTCCTCCAGCACCAGAATTCAAAAGCATCAATTCTTCGGCGATCAGCCTTTTTTATGGTCCAGCTCTCACTTCCATACATCACTACTGGGAAAACCATAGCTTGAACTATACGGACCTTTGTTGGCAAGGTGATGTCTCTACTTTTTAAGATGCTGTCTAGGTTTGTCATTGCTTTTCTCCCAAGAAGCAGGCGTCTTTTAATTTTGTGACTGCTGTCACCATCTGCAGTGATCATGGAGCCCAAGAAAATAAAATCTCTTACTGCCTCCATTTCTTCCCCTTCTATTTGCCAGGAGGTGATGGGACCAGTGGCCATGATCTTCGTTTTTTTGATGTTGAGCTTCAGACCATATTTTGCTCTCTCCTCTTTCACCCTCAATAAAAGGTTCTTTAATTCCTCCTCACTTTCTGCCATCAAGGTTGTGTCATCTGCATATTTGAGGTTGTTGATATTTCTTCCGGCAATCTTAATTCCGGCTTTGGATTCATCCAGCCCTGCCTTTCGCATGATGAATTCTGCATATAAGTTAAATAAGCAGGGAGACAATATACAGCCTTGTCGTACTCCTTTCCCAATTTTGAACCAATCAGTTGTTCCATATCCAGTTCTAACTGTAGCTTCTTGTCCCACATAGAGATTCCTCAGGAGACAGATGAGGTGATCAGGCACTCCCATTTCTTTAAGAACTTGCCATAGTTTGCTGTGGTCGACACAGTCAAAGGCTTTTGCATAGTCAATGAAGCAGAAGTAGATGTCTTTCTGGAACTCTCTAGCTTTCTCCATAATCCAGCGCATGTTTGCAATTTGGTTCTCTGGTTCCTCTGCCTCTTCGAAATCCAGCTTGCACTTCTGGGAGTTCTCGGTCCACATACTGCTTGAGCCTTCCTTGTAGAATTTTAAGCATAACCTTGCTAGCGTGTGAAATGAGTGCAATTGTGCAGTAGTTGGAGCATTCTTTGGCACTGCCCTTCTTTGGGATTGGGATGTAGACTGATCTTCTCCAATCCTCTGGCCACTGCTGAGTTTTCCAAACTTGCTGGCATATTGAGTGTAGCACCTTAACAGCATCATCTTTTAAAATTTTAAAATTTAAAATTTTAGTTTGCCTACCCGTGCACTAATGTCTAGGAATTTAATGTGCTTGCAGCTTTCTTGCTGCACCACTAGGAGGACTAAATGGAACACGTTCCAATAAATTACCTTTCATATCAGCCACCCGTTTGATCAGGAAGCTGTTTAGCTTTGTTTTTCCGCAACTTCATCTTGGATATTCTTCATGTTCCTCTTAATGGGACTTGGGGTGTTTCCTGAATCATTCATGCTCCTTTAGCGTAATGTTTGGAGCATATGTTATCCTGGCCACAGAGGTACACACATCATACCTTTCGAGCACATTCACAGCACAGTTTTCCCCTTTAAAAACGATGGGCTCTGTCAGACAGCTGGGAATTGTAGCTCTGTGAGGGGTAAACTGCATTTCCCCAAATCCTTTGACGGGAAAATATTCTGTGACCCCAGGACTGTGAACGTTTGAGGCCTTGTACTTGGGCTCCATGCTCACTTCAAATGGTGACAGCAGTCACGAAATTAAAAGATGCCTGCTTCTTGGGAGAAAAGCAATGACAAACCTATATAGCATCTTAAAAAGCAGAGACATCACCTTGCCGACAAAGGTCCGTATAGTCAAAGCTATGGTTTTCCCAATAGTGATGGATGGAAGTGAGAGCTGGACCATAAAGAAGGCTGATCGCCGAAGAATTGACGCTTTTGAATTATGGTGCTGGAGGAGACTCTTGAGAGTCCCATGGACTGCAAGAAGATCAAACCTCTCCATTCTGAAGGAAATCAGCCCTGAGTGCTCCCTGGAAGGACAGATCCTGAAGCTGAGGCTCCAGTACTTTGGCCACCTCATGAGAAGAGAAAACTCCCTGGAAAAGACCCTGATGTTGGGAAAGATTGAGTGCACAAGGAGAAGGGGACGACAGAGGACGAGATGGGTGGACAGTGTTCTCGAAGCTACCAGCATGAGTTTGACCAAACTGCGGGAGGCAGTGGAAGACAGTAGGGCCTGGCGTGCTCTGGTCCAAGGGGTCACGAAGAGTCGGACACGACTGAACGACTAAACAACAAAAACTGTTAAAATACCTGCAAGCATGTGTAGCAGAAGTTCTTCTTGAGCAGTCTTGGAAGGTGAGAGAGAAGAGAAAACTTCGGATCAAGTCAATTCATCCACACTGGTCTGGGTGGGAGTGGGTTCTGGACTATTTGGCAAGTGTGGGGATTTTGGGAATGTGGCCAGAGGGTGACACCACTTAGTGATTGGTGTCAGCAACGGTGTTTCCTGAGGCTTCAGAAACTCTAATCAAGTACCATGAAGACCCTAGTATAAATATCCCCATTCCTTCCTGTACATATTGTCCCCTTTAGTAGATTGAAACATTAATTCAAAGTTCATTTTGTCTCTAGTTCTGGTGTCTAGCTCATGCCTCTTACACCAACTACTAGGAGGTTTGGAAAGCATTCAGAGTAAACTGGGGGGGGGGGGCAAAAAACTAAAGGAGGGCAGCATTAGGGAAAGTGTTTGTTAGGTTAATTCCACATAAATTGGCAATGCTGACTCATGCCCCACCTGGCTAAATCTGGTGACTTTCTTATCCGTGTCACTGGGCAGATATGGCAGGTATATTTGAGTACAAAAGGACTCAGGTGACAGGATACAGTGTTGGGTTGTGGTAGGAGTTTGCAGGTGAAGCACATATTCTGCCTCAAAAGACTCTGGTCCCTCTAGATGGCTAAGGGTGCTGGGAATCATAGCTCTGTGAGGGGTGAGCTACATTTCCCAGAATTCTTGGGGAAGACAATGTTCCATGATTCCTGGGACTGACAACGTTTGAGGCCTTTAGGCTGTTACAATGACCCTGTAATTGTTTGTAGCTGAGATTACAGTGGTACCTCGGGTTAAGGACTTAATTCATTCCAGAGGTCTGTTCTTAACCTGAAACTTTTCTTAACCTGAAGCACCACTTTAGCTAATGGGGCCTCCTGCTGCTGCTGCGCCGCTGGAGCACAATTTCTGTTCTCATCCTGGAGTAAAGTTCTTAACCCAAGGTAATATTTCTGGGTTAGCAGAGAAGCGTATGTAACCTGAAGTATATATAACCCGAGGTACCACTGTACTGGTGAGCAGGCCTTTGAGTAGATAGAGAGGGAAGGACTTTATTTAAATGAGAGGGGCCTGGATTCCTTCTTGTCACAGTAATCCTGGCTGCTTGGACACTTCAGCTGACTTGTGTCACCTTCCTCTTGTCAGACCTTCACGGGGGGCACCCTCTCAGACCACCTCAGCCCCTGGCTCCCTTCTTCTGATCTTCCCCAAATGAGTATGAATAACTAATGGGGTCTCCAAATCCTGGTCTGTTCCTGTGTTGTGTCTGTTACTCATGTCCTGTACCCATCAGTGACATCCCCAAAGATAAACTCCCTGGAAGTCCATGCAAAGCACACAGGGTCTCCAAATCCTGGTCTCAGTTTCTCCCACAGGTTTTTCCTGCTCTCCTCCTCCCTGCACCTTCCTCACCAAATTCCTTTATTCCCACAGACTCATCTCAGCTTACTCTGCCCCCAAGTACCTGGAACTTCCAGCCAAACAGGGTCTATGGTCACAAAGAGCAATGAAGATCCACAGACCTGATTTTGGCCCTGCTTAATATATTCTCAAAGGGACCCGGGTGGCGCTGTGGGTAAAAGCCTCAGTGCCTAGGGCTTGCCGATCGAAAGGTCGGCAGTTCGAATCCCCGCGGCGGGGTGCGCTCCCATCGTTCGGTTCCAGTGCCTGCCAACCTAGCAGTTCGAAAGCACCCTTGGGTGCAAGTAGATAAATAGGGACCGCTTACTGGCGGGAAGGTAAACGGCGTTTCCGTGTGCTGTGCTGGCTCGCCAGATGCAGCTTTGTCACGCTGGCCACGTGACCCGGAAGTGTCTCCGGACAGCGCTGGCCCTCGGCCTCTTAAGTGAGATGGGCGCACAACCCTAGAGTCTGTCAAGACTGGCCCGTACGGGCAGGGGTACATTTACCTTTTTAATATATTCTCAATGCATTTCTCTCTCCCTGCATTCACAGGACCTCTCACCAAGGACTTCTACTGCACACAATCGCTGTGATGCCCTGGGAATCTGATTCAGAAGCTGAACCTGAGGAGTCCCAGCCTGCACAGGAGTCCCCGCCTCCAGGGCTGGCTGAGTCGGTGCAGGGGCTTGAATATGAAGGGCCTGCACCTGTGCCGGATCCTCAGGAGCTGACACCAGATGAATCCACTCTGGCTCCGGAGGTGATTGGGGACCCATTGCCTGCAGGTGCACCTCTCCCAGCCCTGTCAGGGGAAGGTGAGTCTCCCCCTGGGTCCAGTAACCCTCCAGCCTCTCCTGGGCTGCAGAGGCTCAGGGCAGAGAGGCGGAGGGAACTAAGTTCTCTCAGGAGGAGTGCTCGCCTTAAGGCCAGGAGTGGGCCGGGACCGCCCCTGGCCTCAGAGAAGATAAAGGACAGTCAGCCCGGGCCCAGGTTGTGGGAGTAACGTCGTTGGAAACCTGTTTCTGCCAGCACCCAGACCTGTTATTCCGGAGTTCCCGATCACGCCCAGCTTCTTGCTTTGGACCCCACTTCGCCCGTGGTGGACAGTCTCCAGACCCTCGACCCAGGACCGGACTCTGACCACGCCTCTCGGTAACCCCCCACCCCACCCAGGTCCAGCACAATTGCACACAATAGTACCGGTGGTAACACAACATTTTGCCCCCACAATGCTGCCGTTCCCAACACCCCTAAGAGTCTACAGTGCCCAGAGTTCTATGAAGGGGGAAAGATGCTTCAGATGTGTTTTAAAGAAGTCGTCTGTATGTAGGTTATGCTCCACAGATGATGCTTCTGAAGCCTGAAGGAGTCAAGAGAACACCCTGAATTCCATTAAAAGGAACACAGAGAACATCATCCAAGGTGAAGCTGAGCCCAAATTAAGCAAAGCAGCTTCCCGAGCCAAGCAAGATACCTTTCGGAACATAGTATGGGAAGGTTCAATATTGTCCTGGTCTTGTGGTAACAGCTTAGGAATGCTTGTCCCTTCAACCTGTCAATTTTAGATATCCCAGTTTCCCACTGTTTCCAAATGTGAATTCAGCTCCCTTCGTGTCTACAGCAGTTTGTGATTTATTTATTTATTAAGCCTTGTGGAAATTCATAAGCATCAGTGAAAAATTCTCCCAATTCCCCACATTTCAGCATGGAATTTTGCAATAAAAGTCCACTGATATAATCCACCTTTGCATGTTAAGCTAATTCACTAATCTCTTCATGCTATGCACTCTTTCATCTTGACATATGGGTTTTTCTTTCTTTCAAAATATTGCTTGCTTGGGGAACAGCACCACACCTTCATACAAGCGTGTATTTCGAAGGGTGCCGTGTTTTGGCTATTATGTCAATTTGCAAATTGTGAATTGGATAGATTCACCTTTAAATGCAAACTCAACTCAACGCCCCTAACCCCATTCCTGAGTCCTCTTTCTGCTGACTTCATCCCGACTGGACACCTTGGAAGTGCAGAAACAGTTTCCAAGGAGTAGCCGGGATCCCTCCTTCCAACTGAGCGGTGCCTGTCTTGGCAGGGACTTTCAGGCAGGAGAAGCCAATCGGGGTCAGCACAGAGGGGTGTCCGACAGGATCAGACACATATCAAGGAGACATATTTGCGATTGCCAGTTGCACTCCATGAAAGGTGAGCTGAGAACCAGTAAAGCAGGAGAGAAACAGGCAAGAGGCCTCTGTGATGCTGCAGTGAAGCTTTAATGGCTAGCAAGGAAGGAGGGAACATTCTCTGGGATCAACAGGTCAAGCAGGAGAAGAGATTCAACATTAAGAGATTAAAGGAAACCAAAACACTCATGAAAGTGTTCACAGGCGGCCAAAAAGGCCCCAGGCAAGAGCCTCTCGGTGGAAGATGTGCAGATCTTCTGCCAATTCTGACTCAGTGAACTGAGGCTTGCTTGGCATAAATGGAGGAAAAATACACTCAGCAGAGGAGGAAGGAAGATTTGCAAGGGGAAAGAATGTGTTACAGAACAAAGATGACATGTTGGCAGCCGTGGATAGTTTTGCGTAGTGGGCGCTCAGCATTTCGGACTTCCTGTCCCTCAAGAGCACAAACTATACGCAGGTTTCTTGACTTTGGGGCTTTACATTAGGATCAGAAAAGCAGGCGATTCTCAACAGGGCACATCTGGTGAGTGACATGACTGCCCTGCATTCTGTTCAAAACGTGAGACCATCCATAATATCAAAGGAAGCAGCAGAAGTGAATCCTCAACGACGCAATGGTATCAGCTTGATAAGCATTCTCATTTTTTTTACTGTAGCAAAAAATTGATCTATTCGGTCGGAGTCCTCCGGGATATCTGAAGAGGGAGTTCCATTGTTGACACTGGACATCTTGAAAGAATCTTGGATACTCTGAAATGATACGTTTTCAAGGATACTTTCAGAAACACGTGAAAACAGGGGGAAACAGACATTATCTCTCAGATAACCAGAGAAATATTTGTCAGACAGGGAGAAGGCAGTTCCCCTCACATTTCAGCTTTTATGTTGAGATTCCTTTATGATGACTTAAAGAATGCATCTCCAGGAAGCAGACAGTTCAGATAACGAGAAATATAAAACATTAATTTAATGTTGATTTTTAATTGCTGCAGCCAGGCCTGGGACAGTAAGGTGAATGATGGTAGAACATTAAAATAGTGATTTTAAAATGGAAAAGTCTCCATGATTCCCACCCCCATTTGACAGGTTGTGTCTCCCTGAGCCTTCTCCCTCTCCCTCTGACATTTGAGAGACTTCTCTCACTCTCTGGCCCTGCAGGATCCTTCCTCTTCTGGGGTCAGACTGTTAGTCCCCCTAGCTGAGTGTTGTTTCTACAGCAGGGATGGGGACGGGTAGCCTTCCAGAGCTTGTGGAACTACAACTCCCAGCAGCCCTAGCAGCCAACATTGGCCAAGGCCAGAGGGGGTGGGAGTTGTTTTACATCTGGAGGACCACAGGTTCCCCAGCCCTGCTAAGCTGTGAGTGGGATGGACGTCCCAGGAGCTCAGCTGAGCCTCTTTCCCTGTCGGACCTGCCTCACCCAAGAAAAGGCAACTGTCAGCCCTGCCTAAAGTGCTCCTCAGTCCTCCCGTTGAGATGCAACGTGGGCATATCCTGTGACAACGGCACAGCACCTTTCCCAGAAGAAGAGGAGGATGGGGCACTGGCCAGAGATTCCCAGAGGAGGGAAAAGGGGTCCAGGGATCTTCCCATTACACAGAGCTGCTCTTTCAAACAAAGCACAACCAGATCTTCCCCTTGCCAGTTCTGGTCTCTTAGGAGAAAGAGACCCCCCTTTTCACCCTCTTCTAACTCCATCCCAGAGAGTGCCCAGCTCCACATTTCAGAAGTCCTGTTAGAAGTGGGATTTCTCTTTGAGCCCAAAACAATGCCAGTGGCACAGGGAATTGCATGTAAAGACCTGAAGGTCTCTTCCCAAATCTGATTTCCATGTGAAGCTAAGCAGGAAGGCATGTTGGAAAAAAACCCCAGTAAATAACTGCCCCATAGTCAATCAATTACAAACTTATTTGCTCTAGTAATCAATTTACTTAAAAGGAGCCTACCAAAAGCTGAAGAAGCTGAGCAGCCGAGGAGTGGAGATCTTCAAAAGCGCTGGTGGAAAAGCCCTACGCCCTGAGCCCTTTTATGCAGGTTCGCTCTGCACCTGCAGCGAATACTTTGGCGCAGCATCACTAATCTGGCTAAGTATGGGCCACCTCCACTTTGGGGCCAGACTGTCCCTAGCCATTGGAACTCCATCCGACTGCAATGTAATGTGTTCCAAGAAGTTATTGGTCTTGTCAGCCTCCTGCTTGGCTTTCTCTTGACTCGGCTTCAATTTGGGTGATGTTCATTGTGTTCCTTTTAAATGTAATTTGGGGCATTTACTTGACTCAGCCCTGCTTACGCCTTTTCACCTATGAACACACTCGTTGTTGCAATCGCAATTGAAGCCCATTTTCTGCCTCACAGGACTCTCTACCTATAGATGGCTACGGGTGCTCTGTGAGGGGTAAGCTACATCTCCCAGATTTCTTTGGGAGGAAAACGTTCTGTGATTTCCGCTATGAGCTATGATTAGCCAAATTAGTGGTGCTGAAGCAAGATACTCGCTTCAGCTGCAGAGAGAAACTGTGTAAAGGGGCTCAGCGCGTAGGGCTTTGGACAGAAAGGACTTCTTCACACAGAACAGAGTCATACTGTGCCAGTCTCTCCCATGTTCACACAACATTTTGCCCCCACAATGCTGCCGTTCCCAACACTCCTAAGAGTCTACAGTGCCCAGAGTTCTATGAAGGGGGAAAGATGCTTCAGATGTGTTTTAAAGAAGTCGTCTGTATGTAGGTTATGCTCCACAGATGATGCTTCTGAAGCCTGGAGGAGTCAAGAGAACACCCTGAATTCCATAAAAACGAACACAGAGAACATCATCCAAGGTGAAGCTGAGCCCAAATTAAGCAAAGCAGCTTCCCGAGCCAAGCAGGATACCTTTCGGAACATAGTATGTTGTGGGAAGATGGCTAGGAACATTTTGGTATAATCTAGAGTTAACTGAGGTGGGGTGTAGTTAGCCAAATTGCTGATGATATGTAATGATACATTTTCAAGTATACTTTCAGAAACACGTGAAAACGGGGGAAATCAGACATTATCTTGTTGAATAGTTTTTTCAATGTTAGGGTTTATTATTGTTCCACAGAATGTGTGCACTTTAAAATCCCTAGTGCATATTCTGACCTAGTTCTTACATGTAACAGGTGCTGATAAATCACTGTAAATAGCTGTGTCAGCAGTTGTGAATTGTATATAATGTGCTATATGTACCTTAATCTGATCCCTAGTGGATGGATGGGTGATGATTATAACCACTATGTAAGGTGTATGTTAGGGGACGCGGGTGGCGCTGTGGGTTAAACCACAGAGCCTAGGACTTGCTGATCAGAAGGTCGGCGGTTTGAATCCCCATGACGGGGTGAGCTCCCATTCCTCTGTCCCTGCTCCTGCCAACCTAGCAGTTCGAAAGCATGTCAAAGTGCAAGTAGATAAATAGGTATCACTCCAGCGGGAAGGTAAACGGTGTTTCTGTGTGCTGCTCTGGTTTACCAGAAGCGGCTTAGTCCTGCTGGCCACATGACCCAGAAGCTGTACGCCGGCTCCCTCGGCCAGTAAAGCGAGATGAGCGCCGCAACCCTAGAGTCGGTCACGACTGGAGCTAATGCTCAGGGGTCCCTTTACCTTTTTAAGATGTATGTTTGAGGAGTTTTTGTTATTAAACCTTGCAAAGATCTCTCTGCGTCTCTTCAGTGATTCCATCTGTGTGGTCTACTCTGCACCCAATCTGTGGCATGTTTCAAATGCCCAATATCTCTCTCACATAACCAAAGAAATAATTGTCAGACAGGGAGGAGGGAGTTCTTCTTTCTTTTCAGCTTTTAGATTGAGATTCCTTTATGATGAATTAAAGAATGCCCATCCAGGAAGGAGACGGTTTGGGGGCGGAGGGTCTTTGCAGGGCCAGCAAGCTAGGAAACATCTCCCTGGGTGGGAGAACAGGCAAGCATCCAGGTGAGAGCTTCTGCCTGTGGGGATAAATGGTAGGACATGTAGGACATGAGGGGAAAGACTCCATCAGGCAAGGCCTCCTTCCACCTGCCTTGCTCTACCCTCTAGTCTCTGCTTCTCAATGCATATTGTATTATTTTATATACTGTGGCTTGCCGTGGTTTTATTGATTATAGTTTAGATGTTATTGTAACTGTTGAGTGGATTTCTGTTTAACTTTTATATGTTGATATTATTATTTTATACTATTCTAATGGTTGTTGAATGTTACATTTTGATGGAGGTTGCCTATTTTAAAGTTATGTTTTATTATCACATTTTTGCATTGCATTAGATTGTTATAAGATGTTATACATTTTTTGTTTCTTCAGCTTGTAAACCGCCTTCAGTATTGTAAGATAGAAAGGCGGTATACAAATTAAAAATGAGGAGGAGGAAGAGGACATAAAGAGTCTTTCTTTTTCTTTTTCCTATATGATTGTGTTTGTACTTGTGTATAGATGAGATAGAGTTTGAAGGCCAGACTGTTGCAGGGAGGAGGAGACCAGGAAAAACCTGTGGGAGAAACAGAGACCAGGATTTGGAGACCCTGTGTGCTTTGCATGGACTTCCAGGGAGTTTATTTATGGGAATGTCACTGATGGGTACAGGACATGAGTAACAGACAGAACACAGGACATGGGTTTGGGGATTTTGGCAACCATGGACCAAGATCCAGGAAGGCAGAAGAAAAGTGAACAAGACGCATCTGTGATGCTGCACTGAAGCTTTAATAGAGAAGCAGAAATGAGTGAGCCTTCTCTGTGATGAGCAGTTTAAGTGGGAGAAGAAAAATAAAAAGATCCCATTCCGAGTAAAGAGCACATTCACTACTGAGATGATGCAGATAATGAGGAAACAAAATATCTGGCACAGTTTGACTCTGCTCTGTGTGAAGAAGTCCTTTCTGTCCAAATAACTGCCCCATAGTCAATCAGTTGCAAACTTCTTTGCTCTAGTAATCAATTTACTTAAAAGGAGCTTACCAAAAGCTGAAGAAGTTGAGGGGAAGAAGAGAGATCTTCAAAAACACTAGTGGAAGAGCCCTACGCGCTGAGCCCCTTTACACAGTTTCTCTCTGCAGCTGAAGCGAATATCTTGCTTCAGCACCACTAATTTGGCTAATCATAGCTCATAGCGGAAATCACAGAACGTTTTCCTCCCAAAGAAATCTGGGAGATGTAGCTTACCCCTCACAGAGCACCCGTAGCCATCTATAGGAAGAGAGTCCTGTGAGGCAGAAAATGGGCTTCAATTGCGATTGCGACAACGAGTGTGTTCATAGGTGCAGAGGCGGAAGCAGGGCTGAGTCAAGGAAATGCCCCAAATTACATTTAAAAGGAACACAATGAACATCAACCAATTGAAGCCGAGTCAAAAGAAAGCCAAGCAGGAGGCTGACAAGACCAAAAACTTCTTGGAACACATGACATTGCAGTCGGATGGAGTTCCAATGGCTAGGGACAGTCTGGCCCCAAAGTGGAGGTGGGCTATGCTTAGCCAGATTAGTGATGCTGCACCAAAGTATTCGCTGCAGGCACAGGTAGAACCTGCATAAAAGGGCTCAGCGCGTAGGGCTTTTCCACCAGCGCTTTTGAAGATCTCCTCTCTTCGGCTGCTCAGCTTCTTCAGCTTTTGGTAAGCTCGTTTTAAGTAAATTGATTACTAGAGCAAAGAAGTTTGTAATTGATTGACTATGGGGCAGTTATTTACTGGGGTTTTTTCCCCAACATGCCTTCCTGCTTAGCTTCACATGGAAATCAGATTTGGGAAGAGACCTTCAGGTCTTTACTTGCAATTCCCTGTGCCACTGGCATTGTTTTGGGCTCAAACAGAAATCCCACTTCTAACAGGACTTCTGAAATGTGGAGCTGGGCACTCTCTGGGATGGAGTTAGAAGAGGGTGAAAAGGGGGGGGGGGTCTATTTCTCCTAAGAGACCAGAACTGGCAAGGGGAAGATGTCCTGTTCTGGATCTGGTTGTGCTTTGTTTGAAAGAGCAGCTCTGTGTAATGGGAAGATCCCTGGACCCTTTATCCCTCCTCTGGGAATCTCTGGCCAGTGCCCCGTCCTCCTCTTCTTCTGGGAAAGGTGCTGTGCCGTTGTCACAGGATATGCCCACGTTGCATCCCAACGAGAGGACTGAGGAGCACTTTAGGCAGGGCTGACAGTTGCCTTTTCTTGGGTGAGGCAGGTCAGACAGGGAAAGAGGCTCAGCTGGACTCCTGGGATGTCCATCCCACTCACAGCTTAGCAGGGCTGGGGAACCTGTGGTCCTCCAGATGTAAAACAACTCCCACCCCCTCTGGCCTTGGCCAATGTTGGCTGCTAGGGCTGCTGGGAGTTGTAGTTCCACAAGCTCTGGAAGGCTAACCATCCCCAAATCCCTGCTGTAGAAACAACACTCAGCTAGGGGGACCAACAGCCTGACCCCAGAAGAGGAAGAATCCTGCAGGGCCAGAGTGTGAGAGAAGTCTCTCAAATGTCAGAGGGAGAGGGAGAAGGCTCAGGGAGACACAACCTGTCAAAAAGGGGGAGGGGGTCAGTATTTTAATGTTCTACCATCATTCACCTTACTGTCCCAGGCCTGGTTGCAACGATTTAAAAACTAATATTAAATTAATCTTGCATTTCTTTGGTTATCTGAGAGATAATGTCTGATTCCCCCCATTTTCACATGCTTCTGAAAGTATCCTTGAAAATGTATCATTTCAGATTATACATGAATCTTGCAAGTGACGATTTTGATGATAATGACTATGCGATGATGCAGCTACTTCTTCACTTACGAGTTGTTGACGAATATGGTAACGTTGCGTAACGTTATACGCTTCGCAATGTAAAGCCCCAAACTGACAACTGAGTCAAGAAACCTGCGTATGGTTTGTGCTCTTGAGGGACAGGAAGTCCGAAATGCTGAGCGCCCACTACGCAAAACTATCCACGGCTGCCAACATGTCATCTTTGCTCTGTAACACATTCTTTCCCCTTGCAAATCTTCCTTCCTCCTCTGCTGAGTGTATTTTTCCTCCATTTCTGCCAAGCAAGCCTCAGTTCACTGAGTCAGAATTGGCAGAAGATCTGCACATCTTCCACCGAGAGGCTCTTGCCTGGGGCCTTTTTGGCCGCCTGTGAACACTTTTATGAGTGTTTTGGTTTCCTTTAATTTCTTAATGTTGAATCTCTTCTCTTGCTTGACCTGTTGATCCCAGAGAATGTTCCCTCCTTCCTTGCTAGCCATTAAAGCTTCACTGCAGCATCACAGAGGCCTCTTGCCTGTTTCTCTCCTGCTTTACTGGTTCTCAGCTCACCTTTCATGGAGTGCAACTGGCAAGCGCAAATATGTCTCCTTGATATGTGTCTGATCCTGTCCGACACCCCTCTGTGCTGACCCCTATTAGCGTCTCCTGCCTGAATGTCCCTGCCAAGACAGGCACCGCTCAGTTGGAAGGACGGATCCCGGCTACTCCTTGGAAGCTGTTTCTGCAGTTCCAAGGTGTCCAGTCGGGATGAAGTCAGCAGAAAGAGGACTCAGGAAAGGGGTTAGGGGCGTTGAGTTGAGTTTGCATTTAAAGGTGAATCTATCCAATTCACAATTTGCAAATTGACATAATAGCCAAAACACGGCACCCTTCGAAATACACGCTTGTATGAAGGTGTGATGCTGTTCCCCAAGCAAGCAATATTTTGAAAGAAAGAAAAACCCATATGTCAAGATGAAAGAGTGCATAACATGAAGAGATTAGTGAATTAGCTTAACAAACAAATGTGGATTATATCAGTGGACTTTGATTGCAAAATTCCATGCTGAAATGTGGGGAATTGGGAGAATTTTTCACTGATGCTTATGAATTTCCACAAGGCTTAAGAAATAAATAAATCACAAACTGCTGCAGACACGAAGAGAGGGGGACAGAGGTTCAGCTGAGAGGAGTCTCTGGGAATAAAGGAAGTCGGTGAGGAAGGTGAAGGGAGGAAGAGACCAGGAAAAACTGGAGGAAACAGACCAGTATTTGGAGACCCCATTAGTTATTCATACTCATTTGGGGAAGATCAGAAGAAGGGAGCCAGGGGCTGTGTTCTTCTGAGAGGGTGCCCCCCGTGAAGGTCTGACAAGAGGAAGGTGACCCAAGTCAGCTGAAGTGTCCAAGCAGCCAGGATTACAGTGACAAAAAGTAATCCAGGCCCCTCTCATTTAAATAAATTCCTTCCCTCTCTATCTACTCAAAGGCCTGCTCACCAATAATCTCTGCTACAAATGTAACAGCATAAAGGCCTTGAAAGGTTGACAGTCCCAGGAATCATGAAACATTGTCCTCCCAAAGAATTCTGGGAAATGTAGCTCCCCCCTCACAGAGCTATGATTCCCAGCACCCTTAGCCAGCTATAGGGACCGGAGTCTTTTAAGGCAGAAAATGTGCTTCACCTGTGATTGCAGCACCCAGTGTGCATTGGAAACCACACGACTATATCTGACTCCTGCCCATCTGCAGGAGTCTTGGAAGGGTTAACCTCCAGTAGGGGGAGCCCTACTGATCCAGGGTCACCGCTAGGGGTCATGCCATGGCCCTAGCCCCCCATCTGGGGCTTTGGATGGAGACCACGCCCCCCCCCCCGGATTCCTTTAACGGAATACCCTTGAATTAGGAGGGGTAGGTGATGGCCACTACCTCCCCTCACCTTCAACCAAATACTCCAATGCCTAACTGCCACTCAAGCCAAATGCTCGCTGCCAATACCCTCACTCCTGCAACCAATTCCTAATACCCTCAATCACATCGGCCAACCACACATCGTTTCCGTGATTGGAAAGATGCATGCCATTTTCTCGGTATAGGCCAGGGTCACTGGCTTTTATGGTGGGGTGCTCAATCACCCCACTGGCTTTTATGGTGGGGTGGCTTTTATGGTGGGGTGCTTGCTCAATCACCCGACCCTTCAGCGCCACCACTCTTCGAGCAACCGCTCAGTTCACAAGTTTCCTGGCCCTGTTAACAGCAGCTGGGCGATGACTGTTGCACCATACGTGCCTCTCCAAAAGGGCCGACCGAAAGAATGTAATGTCCGGGAAAAGGGAGGCCAGCTCATCAAAGTCCTTAAGGATATTCCAAATCAAGTCCACGCCTTTTCGAAAGGCCAAATCATTCTCGCCCAGCTGCACAACCAACGCCTTGGGAGGACCAATCAAAGCGGCTCTTGCTTTCACTGTTGGCAAGAACTCGTCCCAACGAATTCCCCTTTGTGCGATCCAGGAAACTCTTCCGTCTTTGGGTAATCCTAGTCGGTACCCCAGGGAATGGGAAATGGCTTTAGCAGTGTAAAAATGCAGATCCAACCAGCTGTCAGGTTTGGTAGTCTCTCCCACACAAGATGCAGCCTCTGAAAGTTTTATTACTTCAGTTTTATTCAGCAATTCCAGGGTTCAGCGGTCTGAGCTTCATGAACTCATTCGTCACTCTCAGACTCAGTTGACGGAACTAGTTTCTTTTTCCGGGTGAAACAAGTTACCGTGGATGCTCAGGTTGGGAACGTGATCCGTGCGGGATGCGCGTTCGCAACCCACAGCATTCGCAACTCATGTCTGCGCATGCGCGGGTTGCAATTCAGCGCTTCTGCGCATGCGCAAAGCTCGATTTAGCGCTTCTGCGCATGCGTGACCGCCAAAACCCAGAAGTTACTCGTTCCAGTACTTCCGGGTTTCCATGGTCCGCAACCCAAAAAAACGCAACCTGAAGCGGCTGTAACCCGAGGTATGACTGTATTCTCCACCTCTTCTCCTTCCTTTTTCCTGCCATGCACTTTTCTGCTAAATGACTCAATCACCAACTTTTCGGAGTCTCTGGTCCTACTTTCTCATCTTCCTCTTCTGTTGCGTCCTGTTCTTTCAGTTCTGTTTTACTTTCAGAACTGTCAGGCTGCATAACTGAGTGAGATACCCTTACCTCACTTTTACTGGGCAAAGGAATCAGGTTCCTACTACGCTCTGGCTCTTCCCCCTCCCCTTCTGATGATTCCTCTCTATCTATCAGAAAGGGAACGTCTCTGACACCAGCTTCCTATGTTCAGGAAATCACCTGGGAACTCAACCATTAGCCAAAGAGGAACAGAAAATGCTGGTACCCCAGGAAAGTCAGAGAGAGTGAGGCCTCTGTGCCAAATGGAAATTGGGAGGGGCCCCTCCCTCAACCCAGAGTTAGTTTTGAAGACAAAGGAGAATTTGAGATGAAGTATAGAGTTGAGGACTGACTTTTTGCAAAAAGGTTGCAGTCTGTAAAATGCAGCAA
This sequence comes from Podarcis tiliguerta, assembly GCF_965153285.1. NCBI lineage: Eukaryota > Metazoa > Chordata > Lepidosauria > Squamata > Lacertidae > Podarcis > Podarcis tiliguerta. Next base: position 4,339,780 of record NC_139549.1, read on the forward strand.
GCTGGACAGAGGGTCAGAGCCACACTTAGGAGCATGTTTGAATCTAGCGATGATGTGGCTATGGTAAGAAGGAAGAACCTGTTGGGATGTCTGTGCTGTAGGCCCCTCCATCGTCGGCTCAGGTGCAAATATGTGCAAATAAACCATATGTCATAAAGACACTGCAGTCTCTACTGTCCCTCATTTCCAAAGGAAACATAGTCCCTGGTTCAGCGCTTGTACCCCTTTGAATCTGGCGCCGATCAGAGATTGGAACGCCATGCAACAATATTTAGGTGAGCCCTGCATATATGCAATTCCTGAGTTTGGTCCAGAAAGCAGGAATTTAGCCATGCAGGCAGAGGGGTGGCTAACACGCCAGAGGACAGGATCACACTTCAAAATGACCTTGACAGATTAGAGAACTGGGCCAAAACAAACAAGATGAATTTTAACAGGGAGAAATGTAAAGTATTGCACTTGGGCAAAAAAAATGAGAGGCACAAATACAAGATGGGTGACACCTGGCTTGAGAGCAGTACATGTGAAAAGGATCTAGGAGTCTTGGTTGACCGCAAACTTGACATGAGCCAACAGTGTGACGCGGCAGCTAAAAAAGCCAATGCAATTCTGGGCTGCATCAATAGGAGTATAACATCTAGATCAAGGGAAGTAATAGTGCCACTGTATTCTGCTCTGGTCAGACCTCACCTGGAGTACTGTGTCCAGTTCTGGGCACCACAGTTCAAGAAGGACACTGACAAACTGGAACGTGTCCAGAGGAGGGCAACCAAAATGGTCAAAGGCCTGGAAACGATGCCTTATGAGGAACGGCTAAGAGAGCTGGGCATGTTTAGCCTGGAGAAGAGGAGGTTAAGGGGTGATATGATAGCCATGTTCAAATATATAAAAGGATGTCACATAGAGGAGGGAGAAAGGTTGTTTTCTGCTAGTCCAGAGAAGCGGACACGGAGCAATGGATCCAAACTACAAGAAAGAAGATTCCACCTCAACATTAGGAAGAACTTCCTGACAGTAAGAGCTGTTCGACAGTGGAATTTGCTGCCAAGGAGTGTGGTGGAGTTTCCTTCTTTGGAGGTCTTTAAGCAGAGGCTTGACAACCATATGTCAGGAGTGCTCTGATGGTGTTTCCTGCTTGGCAGGGGGTTGGACTCAATGGCCCTTGTGGTCTCTTCCAACTCTATGATTCTATGATTCTATTCTATGATTCTAGGTGCTCCTGCCTGGGACGTGTGTTCTGGTCCTCAGGTGGGTTTTGAAGCAGCCGGGTCATGGCAAAGGGATGTCTTTGCCCCCAGAAGTGCTCTATCTCTTAAAGAACTGCCCAGGTGACTGCAGATCCCAGAAGAAGACTGCAAGAGAGGCCATATTGCGCATTGAGGCTGCTGCTCAGGTGCAGAACAGACACAGGGAGCCCCCCTGTCAATCTCGCTGCTGCCCCAAAACCCACTCCCATCCTGCGCATTACATGAGGGGAAGATGCTGTACTTTTGGCCCAGGAAAACTGGTGGAGTTTAATCTGTCGGCTTGGCTTCTCTCTGTTCCCCATTCTTTCAAAATGAAAATCCGGCTCCCTACAGGTCTGCAGCAGTTTTCAATTTTTATAAACCGCCTTGTGAAACTTGCAAATTTCTCCTAGTAAAAACATGTTGACTAATATGCAAAATTCCCCTGGTACAATATATTATTGTATGCTATCTGTGTTGAATGGTCTCTTTAAATTTGAAGGTTCGTTATTGTTCCACAAGATGTGTATTCCTTTAAGGGCCAGAGCAAATAATGTGAACTAGTTTTACAGCTGTGAAGCAGTATAGCAGGTGCTGTTAAGTTGTGTTAATTAAGCTGTTGTGAGGCATCTGATCAAGGCATGTATTTTAAAATGAGCTTAAAAATATGTTTGTATGTTTCATGCCAGGCAGAAACCTGCTGGCTAAGTACTTTGGCGGTTGTTTCTCCTCTTGAACAGGGCCCCCTGATTTATAATAGTACCTCAAAGTTGTAAAAGGAAATTACAGGCCAGGGAGCAAAGGTTATATTGACCCCTACATATTACAGAATATAATCAAGCTGCAAAAACACTAATTAAGAGTTGGTAAATAGTTTAACAGAAAATAGTTTACCATGTGCCTCCCATCAGCCACATTTTCCTAAGGTTAAAGGGCAAGAGCTAATAGGAACAGCAGCTGGCTGGGAAAGGGGGGTGTAAAATGAAGAGGTTTTTCTCTTTACTGAGTTTCTCAGGCAAAGGCCTTTCTTCCAAAAAAATCTATCTATGTTATGTATGAAATATGTTGGCTTTAATGATGCAAAGGATGTAGAAAGTAAGAAATGTTAGATTCTTATGTTAGATTCTTATTTCATTGATGGTGTGTGAGAAGGTGAACTCATGATCTCTGTTTAAGATAGAATTTAAAAACCATGAGCCATCTGTTTTAGCCATTTGCCCCTGTTGCCAAAAGGGCAATAGGGCAATAGGGCAAAAGGTGATCTGGTAATTAAGGTGCCTTGTCGAGGCAAATGTAAGATATATGGCTACTTGTCTGCCATTTATGAATAGAAGGAAATATAGCTCTTTGTCTCCCATAAAAGGTAATAGGAAATGGGTGTATCTTTTATGATTGGTTCTAGCAAACAGCCAATAGGAATTTCAACCAGGCTGATTGGATAGAGGCAGCCAAAGGAGGAGCAAGGGGGCTGGGCTGAGGAAATATAAGTGCTGGCCATCAGGGCTGGAGTGGGCAGAGCTTTGGTAACCATATACCACTGTGCCTATCATTTATTTGTCTGACAAATAAATTATTATTTTAATTTCTCTATTGCTGCATTGAATATTTCATTCCAGCTAAGCATTAACCACAAGCAGGGTGCTACAGTTGGGTATAGTATATAAAGAGCAGCACCTGGCTCTCTCAGTACCCTGGTGGACGGGTCACGCTTATTGATATATTGTAAAAGGAGTTTTTGTTTTTGTTATTAAAACCTAGCAAAAGTTATTTTTGCGTTCCTTGTAATGTGTGGTCTCCCCAGCACGCCTTCTGCAGCGCAACTAATCTGCAAATCTGCACTAATAAATTCATTGTTGTGCCCACTTATCCCTTAACAGATGCTCTTTTTTAAATAAATAATGTTTGGATGGGGAACTGCATCACAGATTCAAATAAGTGCAAATTCCGGAGGGTGGCTGTGAGTTAGATAGATTCGCTTTTAAATACAAACTGAAACGACCTTCTGCCTGATTCCTAGTTGAGGTTAAAAGTACAATTTGGGGTGAACTCCACAGGATTGCAGAGCCTGGAATGGCACAAACGGTGGCTGGGAATTCCTCCTTCACCTCAAGCGCTGTCTGCTTGGCATGGACTTCCTGAGAGTTTATCTTTGGGGATATCCCTCTGGAGGGTCAGGACACGGGTCATTCACACATCACAGGACACGGGTTTGGGGTGAGGCTTTGGGGATTTTGGTGACAGTGGACCAAGTTCCAGGAACGCAGAAGATAAGACACATCTGTGATGCTGCAATAAAGCTTTAATAGAGGAGAAGAAAGGAAGGAACCTTCTCTGTGGTCAGCAGTTTAAGCGGGAGAAGAAAAATAAATAGATCCCATTCTCAGTAAAGAGCACATTCACTATTGAGATGATACAGATTAATAATAATAATAATAATATATTATTTATACCCCACCCATCTGGCTGGGTTTTCCTAGCTACTCTGGGCAGCTTCCAACCAAATATTAAAAACAATACAGCGTCAGACATTAAAAGCTTCCCTAGAGAGGGCCGCCTTCAGTTATCTTTTAAAAGTAAAATAGTTGTTTATTGCCTTGACATCTGATGGGAGGGCGTTCTACAGGGCGGGTGCCACTACCAAGAAGGCCCTCTACCTAGTTCCCTGTAACCTCACTCCTCGCAATGAGGGAACCGCCAGAAGGCCCTCAGAGCTGGACCTCAATGTCGGGGCTGAACGATGGGGGTGGAGACGCTCCTTCAGGTATACTGGGCCGAGGCCGTTTTAAAGGTCAGCACCAACACTTTGAATTGTGCTCAGAAACATACTGGGAGCCAATGAAGATCAGATTGTGAGAAAACAAAACATCTCTAAAGAGAGGTGGTCAAGCACAAGGAAGGAAGGAAGGAAGGAAGGAAGGAAGGAAGGAAGGAAGGAAGGAAGGAAGGAAGACAGGTGTGTGGTTCTCTCCAAACATTCCTTTTGTCCTGGCCCAGATGGCTAAAAAGTTCCCAGTTTGGAACTCACTGGAAGATGTGCAGATCCTGATGCTCTCCTTATTCAGACTCAGAGAACGGAGGGTTGCTGGGCATAAATGGAGGAGAGATAGCAGAGGAAGAAGGGAGATGTGCAAAGGAACAGTCAAGGGCAACTGAGCACAGGTGAGGCATTGGCAGCTGCAGGTGTCAGAAAAGATGAGCACCTGAGACCATCTTTGCTTTGGATCCCGGATGCTCATCATTCCTGACTTCCTGCCCAGAAAAGAAAGCAAATCATATACAGGTCTGTCATCTCAGTTTTCCGCTTGGAGCTTCCCTTGAGGATGGGGAATTCTCAGTTGGGTCCATATTGTGAGTGATGCTGAAACTCTGCCTTCTCTTCAGAACATGAGGTCACCTGGAGCGTCCAAGGAGGCAGCAGAAGGGAATACTCAGAGAGGAAGAGGTTAAACTCGGATAACGTAGGTTCCTGTTGGAGTTATGACAGTGACAGTAACAGTTCCATCCATGGGTGGCATTTGCTGCAGCAGAGAGGGGCTGATACTGAACATCTTGGAGGAAGCTTTGAAATCTGAAATGAGACATTTTCATAGATAATTTCAGAAATATATGGATTCCTAAAGAAAGAAGAGTTTGAATTAACGTTTAATTGCTGTAGCCTGGCCTGGGACATTAGGGTGAATGAGGCATAAGAAGTGCAATAATGATTTTGAAATAAGAAATGCTAAAAGATTCTTCCCCCCCCCCTCCACCATTTTGACAAAGCCTCCTCTTTCTGCACCTTGTCCCTCCCTGCCCCTCTGATGAAATCCAACCTTCTTCTTCCATAAGAACATGAGAAGAGCCGACTGGATCAGGCCCAAGCCATCTCTTCCCACCTGTGGTTCCCAGCGGCTAATGTTCAGAAGCGTTGCTGGCCCCAATTGTGCAGGGAAAGCATAACATTGGTGACTGGTAGCCATCAATAGCCCACTCCTACTCCTCCTCCTCTTTTTTAAATTTTTCTAATCCTCTTTGAAAGCCATCCAAGTTGCTGTCTGTGCTGGTCCTGGGGGCTAACCGAGAGGCAAGCTCCGAGTCCAGTCTGAGGTTGATGGTGCGGTATGGAGGCTGTCCATCAAAGCTGTAGCTGGGTCCAAAGCAGGGAGTCAGGTGGGGTCAGGAACTCTGGCAGAAGAGCAGGCCCGGGTGCAGGCAGGAACAGGCTAGCAAAGCCACTCCCGAACTTAGGAGGGGGGGTTGCGGGCTCATGCCCCCATCCACATCCTCGCGGGACTCGGAATTCTCATTCCCCATTATTATTTATTTCTGGTAGCACCAGCCAATAGGCTGGCGCTGGGGGCGGGCCCACCTGAGGGCACTTAAGGTCAGGGCAGCCCAGGCTCTCCCCTTTCCTCTCTGCAGCAGCCGCGGTTGGTGCTTAACCCTTCCCTGTTAGACCTGTTAGTCTGTTAGGGCCAATGCCTAAGGCCAATACCGCTCTTACCTGTAATCAATAAAGTTGTGGCCATTTTCGCCCATTAAGTTAATTTTCTGGTGTCCAGTGTCTTTATTTATTCCATCTGTGGGAGGGGGCGGGTATAGCCACGCAACAACGTTGCTCCTGCAACCTGGGACTGGGGCTGACTGGCTTTTATCTACCCCGAGGCATAGGGCAGCCTCGATCCTCTGGTGACTTGCCTCTCCTGGCCTGGAGGCAAGCCCTCCTCCTGTGGGAACTTGGTTCCTTCTGCCTCTCTGCCCTGAGCCTCTGCAGCTCAGGAGAGGCTGGAGGGTTACCGGACCCAGAGGCAACCTCAGCTTCCCCTGACGGGGCTGAGAGTGGAGCACCTGCAGGCAATGGGTCCTCCATTCCCTCAGGGGCCAGATGAGGACCCTTCAGGCTCAAGCCCCAGCCTCGGCTCAGCTGGTTCTGGAGGTGGGGAATCCTGTGCAGGCTGGGATTCCTCAGCTTCAGCCTCTGAGTCCGAATCCCAGGCCATCACACCGTCCTTCACTGCCTCCCATGGGAAAGTCTGGCCCAGTTTGACTCTGTTCTGTGTGAAAAAGTCCTTTCTGTCCAAATTCTCCAACATTCAGCTTCATTGGCTGTCCAGGAATTCTAGTGTTATGAGAGAGGGAAAAAAACCTTTCTCTGTTCAACTTCCTCATGCCCTGCCTGGTTTTGTAAACTTCTATCATCATGACTCCTACTCGCTTTCCCCCAAAACTAAAAACACCCAAACACTGCAAACTCTCTTCATAGCTCCATCCCGCTGATCATTCTTCCTGCCCTTTTCCACTCTCCAAGAGATTTTTTGAGGTTAGGAGACCAGATCTCTACTGGGCATTACATTCAGAAGACAGGGAGCTCCTTTTAATGCATCTGACCATCTAGCAGAGGGTCGTCCCCAGAGCAGGAATGGGGAACGCTTCGAATCTGAAGTACAAGTCTCAGCAGCTGCAGGAAGCAGAGGAGACGAGGGCTGTAGTTTGGCAATGTCTGGAGGGCCAGAGGTTCCCCACCTCTCTTCACCAGAAAGAAGGATTCCCTTTCCAGGGTTTCAGGGGAGCACTGGCTCTGCCAAACCTGCCTCATGCAAGGCAGCCCTGAGTCTCACTGATCCAGTTCAGATGCTACATGGGCAGCAGGTGTGACCATGGCCAGAGCAGCATTCTCCAGAAAGACAGGGAACAGGGACACTAGGCAAGGTTTTGCAAAACCACTCAGGACCACAGCTGCTGATTATCTGTTTTTCCTGAGCTGGCTCCATAATAATAATAATAGTAGTAGTAGTAGTAGTAGTAGGAAGAAGAAGAAGAAGAAGAAGAATTTATTATTTCTACCCCGCCCATCTGATTGGGTTTCCCCAGCCACTCTGGGCGGCTTCCAACAAAGATTAAAAATACATTAAAATGACACACATTAAAAACTTCACTGAACTTCAGATGTCTTCTAAATGTTATGTGGTTGTTTATCTCTTTGACATCTGATGGGAGGGCGTTCCACAGGGGAGGTGCCACTACCAAGAAGGCCCTCTGCCTGGTTCCCTGTAGCTTTGCTTCTCGCAATGAAGGAACCACCAGAAGGCCCTCGGAGCTGGACCTCCAACCATGAAAGTACCCAGTTTCACATTTCTGAAAGCCCCAATACAACTCTAGGTTAAAATTTTCTGTTGAGCCCTAAACAATCCCAGTAGCACTACTCCTAGGATGTAGAGATTTGAGTTCTTCTTCCCAAAACTGCTTCTTGTCTCTCAATTGACAGCTAATTGAGTCAAACCAAATTTCAAAATTATTTTGTTCCATAATCAGACAGTTCCTATCTTCTCTCCTCTAAGAAGAAATTCAGTTAAAGACAACTTACCAAGTGATGGGGAAGCCAAGTGACAGGAGAGAGGAGATGTTTCAAGGCACTGGTGGAAAAGCCTTTTATACAGTTTCTCTCTGGACTTTTTGGGCAACACTTTGGAATGGCGTCACTAATTGGCTAAGTATACCCCACCTCAATCAAGCCTAGACTTTACCAGAATGCTCCTGGCAACCCTCCCAGAGCATGTAACCCAATTGTAAAATGCTATCTTTCATGTCAGGCGACGCCTTGGCTCAGGAAACTGCTTTGCTTTGTTTTTGCTTCATCTTGGAAGTTCTTCGTGTTCCTCTTTATGGGTTTTGGGGTTCCTCCTTCTCCTCATGGCCTGTGAAGGCATCCCTGCCCTGGACTGGCCAAGAGGGAGGGAGGGAGGGAGCAGTCTGAGGACAATGAATGGAAGGCACCTGCCTCTCCTGCCGCATCTTCCTCACGTTGCCTTCCTCCCACCCTAGGCCCACCGACAATCACCCGTCCTGGGCACCAGGAGACACGCTCCACCACTGCTCTCAAGGCTTCAGAAACTCACAGGAACTGCCATGATGGCAACAGCATAAGTATCCACCTTCCTTTTGGTATATATTATCCCTTGAATGCGATGTGGGTGGCAGTGTGGGTTAAACCACTGAGCCTAGGACTTGCCGATCAGAAGGTTGGCGGTTCGAATCCCCGTGACAGGGTGAGCTCCTGTTGCTCGGTCCCTGCTCCTGCCAACCTAGCCGTTCGAAAGCACATCAAAGTGCAAGTAGATAAATAGGTACCACTCCAGCGGGAAGGTAGACGGCGTTTCCGTGCGCTGCTCTGGTTCACCAGAAGCGGCTTAGTCCTGCTGGCCACATGACCCGGAAGCTGTACGCCGGCTCCCTCAGCCAATAAAACGAGATGAGCGCCACAACCCCAGAGTCGGCCACGACCGGACCTAATGGTCAGGGGTCCCTTTACCCTTTACCTTTCTCCATTTAATAGAGCAGAACCAGAGTTCAAAATTCATCTTGTCTCTAGCAATGGGGTTCAGCTCATTCCTAAGCCTTCTTCACCAACTGCATTTGGAGGAAACGGGTGGGGGTGGCAGAAAATCCAAAAAGTGGATTAGATAAATCTGGGTTTCTAAAAGTGAGGCTGAGGGAATGGGTATCCCTGACTGAGATGAATCAAATGACTTGCTGAATCAAAATGATAATATCTATTGTGGTTGGAATTGCTATTTGTGAGTCTCCTTATAAGTACGAAGCTTTTGGAGTCCTCTGGAAGCACACTGCTGCTGTGAGCCAAAGGCATTTGCAGAATCTGGAACGTAAAAGCCTTGCTCAGGTGTTTAAAAGCCTTGAGGGTTGGACCAGAGAAGGCAGCATATTGTTAAGCAGGTTGTGTTCCTTCAGCTCTGCTGAGTTGACGGAGAACATTCACTAATTCATGCCAAAAGTCTTGGTCAAACCCTGAATTATAGTCCAATTGGTCTCTTTAATTTCAGGATATTAAAGAGCTAAATAGGGCACACAACCTCCCTCACTGTTGCAATTAATTGATTCCAGTTACAACAAAGGAGATTCCGACTAAACATCAGGAAAAAGACTCTGCCAGTAAGAGCTGTGTGACAGTGGAAAATATTTTTTTTAAAAAAAGGAAAGTCTGGGGAGAACCACCCACCAGTCTTCCTCCCTCCCTTCCTTCCTCTCTTCCTTCCTCCCTCCCTCCCTCCCTTCCTTCTTTCCTTCCTTCCTTCCTTCCTTCCTTCCTTCCTTCCTTCCTTCCTTCCTTCCTCCCTCCCTCCCTCCCTCCCTCCCTCCCTTCCTTCCTTCCTTCCTCCCTCCCTCCCTCCCTCCCTCCCTCCCTTCCTTCCTTCCTTCCTTCCTCCCTCCCTCCCTTCCTTCCTTCCTTCCTTCCTTCCTTCCTTCCTTCCTTCCTTCCTTGTGCTTGACCACCTCTCTTTAGAGATATTTTGTTCTCTCACAGTCTGTATCACCTCAATAGTGAATGTGCTCTTTACTCAGAATGGGATCTATTTATTTTTCTTCTCCCACTTGAACTGACCACAGAGAAGGTTCCCGCCTTTCTTCTCCTCTATTAAAGCTTCAGTACAGCATCACAACGTGTCTTGTTGATGGGAGTGGGTTTGGGGGCAGCAGCGAGCTTGACAGGTGGGCTCCCTGTGTCTGTTCTGCACCTGAGCAGCAGCCTCAATGCGCAATATGGCCTCTCTTGCAACCTCCTTCTGGGATCTGCAGTCACCTTGGCAGTTCTTTAGGACATTGAGCACTTCTGGGGGCAAAGACATCCCTTTGCCATGACCCGGCTGCTTCAAAACCCACCTGAGGACCAGGACACACGTCCCAGGCAGGAGCACCTCTGACTTTTTGGCCCCTGAGATCACAACCTCTATCCAGGTTTGCCACTTCACTTTTCAGACTGGGGCCCTTCTTTTAGGATAAGTATCTTGGACTCTTTACAGTAGGGTTCGTGAAGTCAGGGATAGGATTTTTTCTCAAAACATGAGTAGCCCTTGTAGTATTCCAGAAGGGAATCCTCAGCCACAAGGAACAGAAATCAACACAGAGGCCGATGGTCCAGCCAAGATACCAAAACACGAGAAACTTCTGTATATATTACTTCTTCTTTTTTGATAATAATTTTTATTAGTTTTCAATTACAATCCATTAATAGACTTGTTCCAACAATACCAATTTGTAATATATTAATACCAATAGTTCAAATACCAAATTATGTAATTTAGATAAGGTGGCCCCCACATGCTAGAATTGATGGCTTGATTACATAACAGAAACCTTAGCTAAAACCTTACTTGGTTCTTGTGTGTTCTTTTCACTAATATACTCATTTTTATACACAATTTCTCCAAAAACACATTTTAAATTTGTTGTGGTGCAGAATCATAGAATTGTAGAATCACAGAATTGTAGAGTTGGAATTACCCAAAGGTAATTCCTGTCCAACTCCAGGAAAAGCCATCCAGCCTCTGCTTAAAAATTTCCAATGAAGCAGAGTCCACAAACTTCTGAGGGTGTTTGGTCCACTGTCGAAAGCCTCTTACATTGGCAAGTAGAACTGGGCCCGAAAACCTGTAAAAAATGGAGTTGTCGAACCAGGGCGTAGTATCTTGGGAATCATAAGACTTGCTCCAACGTTGGCAGTGGACATCTTGGAGGAATGTTGGGGAATCTGAAATAAATCATTTTTAAGGCATATGTTCACAAATATGTGGAAACAGAGGGAAATTAGTCATTAGCCTTCAGATTGCCAAACAGATGAAAATGTATTTGACTGTTGGGCATTATTTTCAGCAAGGACAGGTAGTAACTTAAAAGTATTATTATTATTGGTATAAAAACCCCTGAGGCCAGCTCTCTGTGCCTGTTCTCCTTCTCTGCCTGCCTGTGCTGAAATCCAGCGTTCTTCTCAGGCTGGGCTTGCAAGAAGCTTCCTCTTCCTTTAGACCATCAAGAAGAGCCTTGACCCAACAGCAGGGAGGGGAAGCACTGGCCTTCCGTCACTTAGGGAACTACAACTCCCAGCAGCCCCGGCAGCCAGCATGGCCAAAGGCCAGGGGACATAGTTTGGCAACACCTCAAGGGCACGGGGCTCAGCCATGAATGGGATTCCCTTCCCAGAGTTTGAGGTGAGCATCTCTCTGTGCCAGACCTGCCTCACCCCAAAAAGGGCAAGTGTGACTGGAAGAAGGCTGGAAAAATGGATCCAGGGATGCTCTCATGCCATACAGGGATGCTCTCTTGCCCACAGAATCCAGCCAGATCCAGAAGAGGGAATCTCCCTCTTATCTGCTCTGATCTCTTAGGAGATCCTCATTCTTCACCCTCATCAGACTCCATTCCCCAAAGTGCCAGCTCCACTGTTCAAAAGCCCTCTTAGATGTGAAATTTCTGTCTGAACCCAAAACACTGCCAGCGACACAGGGAATTACATATAAACCTTTCAAGGTCTCTTCCCAAATCTGATTTCTATGTGGAACTAAGTAGGAAGGCATGCTGAAAAGAAAAGCCCCCAATAAATATCTGCCCGATGGTCTGTGCTTCTATCGTAAAAAATATTTAGGGTACTCTCATTCCGTCTGAGACTCAGGAAACACCGTGACAGGAAATAAGGCCGCCATCGGGCGCGGCAATGGAAGTGACGATTCACCGTGTTAGAGAAGAAACTAAACATTTCTTCTCCCTTTAGATTCACAAAATGTTTAGGGGTATGCGTCCCCCCAGGAAAAAAGCCCTGCCCATGGTCATTCACTTCCCACCTTCCCTGGTCTATGAATCGATTTCAAGTAAAGGGACCCCTGACCGTTAAGGCCCGTCGTGGACGACTCTGGGGTTGTGGAGCTCATCTCGCTTTACTGGCCGAGGGAGCCGACGTCTTTCCACAGACAGTTTTTCCGGGTCATGTGGCCAGCATGACTAAACCGCTTCTGGCGAACCAGAGCAGCGCACGGAAACGCCGTTGACCTTCCCGTCAGAGCGGTACCTATTTATCTACTTGCACTTGATGTGCTTTCAAACTGCTAGGTTGGCAGGAAACCCTAGGATCTGTGGTTTAGACCACAGTGCCACCCGCGTCACGAATCGATTTACTTTATGGGCTGAACGTTCCTCGCCACTGAGACTCCATCCAACTGCAATGTCATGTGTCCCAATAAATTAATTAAAATACATTAAAATGACACACATTAAAAACCTCCCAGAACAGGGCTGCCTTAAGATGTGTTCTGAATGTCAGGTAGTTGTTTATCTCTTTGACATCTGACAACAGTTTGGCATGGCGTCACTAATTTGGCTAAGTATACCCCACCTCAGTGGGACGCGGGTGGCGCTGTGGGTAAAACCTCAGCGCCTAGGGCTTGCCGATCGCATGGTCGGCGGTTCGAATCCCCGCGGCGGGGTGAGCTCCCATCTTTCGGTCCCAGCTCCTGCCCACCTAGCAGTTCGAAAGCACCCCTAAGTGCAAGTAGATAAATAGGTACCGCTTTATAGCGGGAAGGTAAACGGCGTTTCCGTGTGCTGCGCTGGTGCCGGCTCACCAGAGCAGCTTCGTCACGCTGGCCACGTGACCCGGAAGTGTCTCCGGACAGCGCTGGCCCCCGGCCTCTTAAGTGAGATGGGCGCACAACCCTAGAGTCGGACACGACTGGCCCGTATGGGCAGGGGTACCTTTACCTTTTACCCCACCTCAATCAAGTCTAGACTTTACCAGAATGCTCCTGGCCACCCTCCCAGACCATGTAACCCAATTCTAAGATGCTATCTTTCATGTCAGGCGACGTCTTGGCTCAGGAAACTGCTTTGCTTTGTTTTGGCTCAGCTTCACCTTGGAAGTTCTTCGTGTTCCTCTTTATGGGTTTTGGGGTTCCGCCTTCTCCTCATGGCCTGTGAAGGCATCCCTGCCCTGGACTGGCCAAGAGGGAGGGAGAGAGCAGTCTGAGGACAATGAATGGAAGGCACCTGCCTCTCCTGCCGCATCTTCCTCACGTTGCCTTCTCCCACCCCTTTTTTTTTATATATATATAATATTTTATTGGGTTTTACAATAAACAGAAAACAACAGTAGGCAAAAAAACAACACAACAAAAAAGGAATAAACAAGAAAACACAACAACACACAAACACAAGGCAGCAAATCACAAAAAAGAAAAGTAAAAATATTTAAAAACAGTTTTTGTCTCCTTGTATTCTTTGCATTAACTTATTTCTCCGACTTCCCCAGACCTCCCTTCTCTGTATTCCAAATCGTATATTCTGTCAGCAAATTCTTTCCCTCTGTCCTATTTTAGTTTTATAATAATCCTAATGCATAATATATGATTGCATTTCCTTATATCTAAAAATGTTAGATCTTTTTCTTTACACTTTTTTACTAATAACCTTTTACAATCAATCTGGTGTCATCAAGCATTCATTATCTTATAATATTTCTGTAGATAGTCTTTGAATTTCCTCCAATCTTCCTTCACTGTCTCTTCTCCCTGGTCTCTGATTCTGCCGGTCATTTCTGCCAATTCCATGTAGTCGATAACTTTCATCTGCCATTCTTCCAGCGTGGGTAGCTCCTGTGTCTTCCAATACTGTGCGATGAGTATTCTTGCTGCTGTTGTGGCGTACATGAAGAATGTCCTGTCCTTCTTGTGCACCTGTTGGCTGACCATGCCCAGGAGAAAGGCTTCTGGTTTCTTGGGAAAGGTGTATTTAAACACTTTTTTCAGTTCATTATAAATCATCTCCCAGAAGATCTTAATCCTTGGGCACGTCCACCAAAGGTGAAAGAATGTACCTTCAACCTCTTTACATTTCCAACATTTGTTATCGGGCAAATGATAGATTTTTGCCAGCTTGACTGGTGTCATGTACCACCTGTATATCATTTTCATAATATTCTCTCTTAAGACATTAGATGCCGTAAATTTCATACCAGTGGTCCATAACCGTTCCCAGTCAGCTAGCATTATATTGTGACCCACATCTTGCGCCCACTTAATCATTACAGATTTCACTTCCTCATCCTGTGTATTCTCGTTGCCTTCCTCCCACCCTAGGCCCACCGACAATCACCCGTCCTGGGCACCAGGAGACACGCTCCACCACTGCTCTCGAGGCTTCGGAACAGGAACAAAGCCTTATTGCGCTGTTGGAGAAAATGTCTTGAGGGCTGTAAGCGTGAAGGTGGAATGTTCTGGAGGAGGCTCTTGGCCTTCAGGAGAGTCGGTGGAGAACATTCCCTACTTGGATCCAATTAACTCCCTTTCATTTCAGGTAATTAAAAGGCTATGGACGGCCACCCTGTTGCAATTAGGAATTAGGACTAGACGTTATGGCTTCTAAAATGTTATCATCAGGCCCAACAACAGCAACACAACATTTTGGCACTTGTACCATCTGGGTAACAGGATTGGGCAAGAAATGTACAGGGTAACTGCTGGACCTCAACCTTCAGCAAATTAAATGTCATCCTATTTATCTAAACCATTTCAAATCCAAAATAGATAAAGGTACCCACTTAAAAGGCTGTTTAGAAAAGGAGTGTCTGCTCTAAAATGGCATGTACCGTACTTTCCCCTTGTTGTTGTTGTTGTTTAGTCGTTTAGTTGTGTCCGCCTCTTCGTGACCCCCTGGGCCAGGCCCTCCTGTCTTCCACTGCCTCCTGCAGTTTGATCAAACTCATGCTGGTCTCTTCGAGAACACTGTCCCACCATCTTGTCCTCTGTCATCCCCTTCTCCTTGTGCCCTCCATCTTTCCCAACATCAGGGTCTTTTCCAGGGAGTCTTCTCTTCTCATGAGGTGGCCAAAGTCTTGGAGCCTCAGCTTCAGGATCTGTCCTTCCAGTGAGCACTCAGGGCTAATTTCAGACAACAGTTTCCCCTTACAGAACTATAATTCCCAGCACCCTTATCAATCTAGAGTTCTTTCGGGGGTGAAATCTGCTTGAAAGGTATAGTGTGCATGTAACTGTCATGACTTCACTTCAAATGTGGCTCTTCAGAAGCATGAAGGATTTTGGGACGGGTGCGGGGTAACTAAATCCCATTACATCCCAGATGAAGCTGAGCCAAAATAAATCAAAGCAGCTACTTGTGCCAACGAGGAGCCTGGCATGACAGATAACATCTCTGAAAACATTACATCAAGATGTGTCTTAATGGCTAGGAATATTCTGGCCAAATTCTGAGCTGTGGTTGGGTATACTTAGCCAGATTACTACCGCCAGGCCAAACGATTAGCTTCCAGGGCCAAGAGGAACCATAGAGAAGGGCTCACCTCCTGGCTGGGCCCCTGGGACTCCTTTGCGCCCAGAAGGAATTTCACTCAAATTTGAGCTTGCACTTCTCATTAGACTCTGAGAAACGTGCAGCTGGCTACACTAATGTAGCATGTGTACATAACCAACAGTTCGCTTGGACTACTGCAATACACTCTACGTGGGGCTACCTTGGAAGGTGACCCAGAAACTACAACTAATCCAGAATGCGGCAGATAGACTGGTGACTGGGAGTGGCCGCCAAGACCACATAACACCAGTCCTGAAAGACCTACATTGGCTCCCAGTACGTTTCCGAACACAATTCAAAGTGTTGGTGTTGACCTTTAAAGCCCTAAATGGCCTCAGTCCAGTATACCTGAAGGAGCATTTCCACCCCATCGTTCTGCCCAGACATTGAAGTCCAGCTCCGAGAGCCTTCTGGCGGTTCCCTCGCTGCGAGGAGCCAAGTTACAGGGAACCAGGCAGAGGGCCTTCTCGGGAGTGGCGCCCGCCCTGTGGAACGCCCTCCGATCAGATGTCAAAGAGATAAACAACTACCTGACATTCAGAAGACATCTTAAGGCAGCCCTGTTCTGGGAAGTTTTTAATGTGTGACATCTTAGTGTGTTTTTGGTCTTTGTGGAAGCCGCCCAGAGTGGCTGGGGGAACCCAGCCAGATGGGCAGGGTACAAATAATAAATTATTTCTATGACTATTATTATTACTTGTCTGTGTCAGGGACTGGAGTGTCTTCTTTCCTCTGCAAAGCCAGGAGGCCCCTCTGATACGTGGGCTGCCCCATGGGACTCTTGTGAAGATCAAAAGAGGAGCTGAAGGAAACGTACACACCGGAAAACCCGTGTCCCTTAAGGAAAGCCATTCAAGAGCTGATTCCTCAAGGTGCAGCTGCACTTTGTGACTGCCTTGGCATCGTTGCTGGGCAGACCTGGCACAGTCAGGCTGGGAAGGTAAGGGGCTCAGGGTACAGCCTTCAGAGTGGGAAAGGGCAGAGAGCGCAGAGCACTCTGGAGAGAAGCATTGGAGCTGAGGCCTTAGAGGAAGAGTTGCAGGACTCCATTGCAAGAGAATTGCAAGAGAACTCTTGCCGTGCAGACTTTGGCGCAGCAAGGGCTTCGTAAGCACAGAAACCGTCCGGGCTCAGAGAGGGAAAGCTGCTTGTAACATATTGTAAATAAATATGTGTGGGAAAGAAAGAAA
This sequence comes from Podarcis tiliguerta, assembly GCF_965153285.1. Taxonomy (NCBI): domain Eukaryota; kingdom Metazoa; phylum Chordata; class Lepidosauria; order Squamata; family Lacertidae; genus Podarcis; species Podarcis tiliguerta. The sequence continues at coordinate 4,356,323 of NC_139549.1, forward strand.
GAAAAAAGGAAGGAAGGAAGGAAGGAAGGAAGGAAGGAAGGAAGGAAGGAAGGAAGGAAGGGAGGGAGGGAGGGAGGGAGGGAGGAAGGAAGGAAGGAAGGAAGGAAGGAAGGAAGGAAGGAGGAAGGAAGGAAGGGAGGGAGGGAGGGAGGGAGGGAGGGAGGAAGGAAGGAAGGGGCAGCTGGGCACTTTTGTGGGTGGAAACAGATGAGGGTGAAGAATTGGGATCTCTTGTTCCCAACAGAGCAGAACTTGCAGGCTGGTTGTGTGTGTGTGTGTGTGTGTCCTGTTCTGGATCTGCTTGGCCTATGTTTGAAAGATCAGGTGTGCAGCATGGGAGCTCCATGGGGTCCATCCCCCCCCCCCCTTTCTGGGACGCTCCATTCATGGCTGCTGGCATGACTTGCTTTGCAAAGCTTTGGCCAGTGTGGTGTAGTGGTTAAGAGCAGTAGTCTCGTAATCTGGGGAACCGGGTTTGAGTCTCCGCTCCTCCACATGCAGCTGCTGGGTGACCTTGGGCCAGTCACACTTCTCTGAAGTCTCTTAGCCCCACGATTTGTTGTGGGGGAGGAAGGGAAAGGAGATTGTGAGCCGCTTTGAGACTCCTTCGGGTAGTGATAAAGCGAGAGATCAAATCCAAACTCTTCTTATTCTTCTTGGCCAGTGCTCCTGCTCAGGGCTCTGCTTCCCAGCAGCCTTAGCAATCTGGAGGGGCAGTGTCCTTTGAGAGAGAAAATGTGCTTCACCTGCGATTGCAACATCCAGTGTGTTCGTAGGTGCAGAGCCATAGGTCCTAAAGGAGGATTGAGTCAAGAATATGCCCCAAATTCCTTTAAAAGGAACGCGAAGAACATTAGCCAAGGTGAACCCGAGTTAAAAGAAAGTGAAGCGGTGCCTTGAGAGAAGGAGGAGGCTGACAGGACAGCTAATTTATTGGAACACATGACATTGCAGTCGGATGGAGTCTCAGTGGCGAGGAACGTTCAGCCCATAAAGTGGAGGTGGCCCATACTTTGCCAAATTAGTGATGCTGCACCAAAGTATTCGCTGCAGGTGCAGAGAGAAACTGTATAAAAGGGCTCAGCGCGTAGGGCTTTTCCACCAGTGCTTTTGAAAATCTCCTCTCTTCAGCTGCTCAGCTTCTTCAGCTTTTGGTAAGTTCCTTTTAAGTAAATTGATTCGTGATGCGGGTGGCACTGTGGTCTAAACCACAGAGCCTAGGACTTCCTGCCAACCTAGCAGTTTGAAAGCACATCAAGTGCAAGTAGATAGATAGGTAAACGGCGTTTCCGTGCGCTGCTCTGGTTCGCCAGAAGCGGTTTAGTCATGCTGGCCACATGACCCGGAAAAACTGTCTGCGGAAAGACGTCAGCTCCCTCGGCCAGTAAAGCGAGATGAGCTCCACAACCCCAGAGTCGTCCACGACTGGCCTTAACGGTCAGGGGTCCATTTACTTTAAATCAATTCATAGACCAGGGAAGGTGGGAAGTGAATGACCATGGTCAGTGCTTTTTTCCTGGGGGGAAGCAGGGGGACACATACCCCTAAACATTTTGTGAATCTAAAGGGAGAAGAAATGTTTAGTTTCTTCTCTAACACGGTGAATCGTCACTTCCATTGCCGCGCCCGATGGCGGCCTTATTTCCTGTCACGGTGTTTCCTGAGTCTCAGACGGAATGAGAGTACCCTAAATATTTTTTACGATAGAAGCACAGACCATGGGGCAGATATTTATTGGGGGCTTTTCTTTTCAACATGCCTTCCTACTTAGTTCCACATAGAAATCAGATTTGGGAAGAAGCCTTGAAAGGTTTACATGTAATTCCCTGTGCCGCTGGCAGTGTTTTGGGCTCAGACAGAAATGTAACATCTAAGAGGGCTTTTGAAAAGTGGAGCTGGCACTTTGGGGAATGGAGTCTGATGCGGGTGAAGAATGAGGATCTCTTCCTCCTAAGAGATCAGAGCAGATAAGAGAGAGATTCCCTCTTCTGGATCTGGCTGGATTCTGTGGGCAAGAGCAGGTGTATGGCATGAGAGCACACCTGCCCTTTTTGGGGTGAGGCAGGTCTGGCAGAGAGAGATGCTCACCTCAAACTCTGGGAAGGGAATCCCATTCATGGCTGAGCCCCGTGCCCTTGAGGTGTTGCCAAACTAAAACTCCCGTCTCCCCTGGCTGCCGGGGCTGCTGGGAGTTGTAGTTCCCTAAGTGACAGAAGGCCAGTGCTTCCCCTCCCTGCTGTTGGGTCAAGGCTCTTCTTGATGGTCTAAAGGAAGAGGAAGCTTTTTGCAAGCCCAGCCTGAGAAGAACGCTGGATTTCAGCACAGACAGGGAGAGAAGGAGAACAGGCACAGAGAGCTGGCCTCAGGGTTTTTTATACCAATAATAATAATACTTTTAAGTTACTACCTGCCCTTGCTGAAAATAATGCCCAACAGTCAAATACATTTTCATCTGTTTGGCAATCTGAAGGCTAATGACTAATTTCCCTCTGTTTCCACATATTTGTGAACATATTCTTGAAAATGATTTATTTCAGATTCCCCAACATTCCTCCAAGATGTCCACTGCCAACGTTGGAGCAAGTCTTATGATTCCCAAGATACTACGCCCTGGTTCGACAACTCCATTTTTTACAGGTTTTCGGGTCCAGTTCTACTTGCCAATGTAAGAGGCTTTCGACAGTGGACCAAACACCCTCAGAAGTTTGTGGACTCTGCTTCATTGGAAATTTTTAAGCAGAGGCTGGATGGCTTTTCCTGGAGTTGGACTGGAATTACCTTTGGGTAATTCCAACTCTACAATTCTATGATTCTGCACCACAACAAATTTAAAATGTGTTGTTGGAGAAAGTGTGTATAAAAATGAGTATATTAGTGAAAAGAACACAGAAGAACCAAGTAAGATTTTAGCTAAGGTTTCTGTTATGTAATCAAGCCATCAATTCTAGCATGTGGGGGCCACCTTATCTAAATTACATAATTTGGTATTTGAACTATTGGTATTAATATATTACAAATTGGTATTGTTGTAACAAACCTATTAATGGATTGTAATTGAAAACTAATAAAAATTATTATCAAAAAAGAAGTAATATATACAGAAGTTTCTCATGTTTTGGTGATCTTGGCCGGACCATCGGCCTCTGTGTTGATTTCTCTTCCTTGTGGCTGAGGATTCACTTCTGGAATACTACAAGGGCTACTCATGTTTTGAGAAAAAATCCTATCCCTGACTTCACGAACCCTACTGTAAAGAGTCCAAGATACTTATCCTAAAAGAAGGGCCCCAGTCTGAAAAGTGAAGTGGCAAACCTGGATAGAGGTTGTGATCTCAGGGGCCAAAAAGTCAGAGGTGCTCCTGCCTGGGACGTGTGTCCTGGTCCTCAGGTGGGTCATGGCAAAGGGATGTCTTTGCCCCCAGAAGTGCTCAATGTCCTAAAGAACTGCCCAGGTGACTGCAGATCCCAGAAGAAGACTGCAAGAGAGGCCATATTGTGCATTGAGGCTGCTGCTCAGGTGCAGAAGAGACACAGGGAGACCACCTGTCAAGCTCGCTGCTGCCCCCAAAACCCACTCCCATCAACAAGACATGTTCTGATAATGCACTGAAGCTATAACAGTGGACTTCCTGGGAGTTGGTCTTTGGGGATATCACTGATGGGGGTCAAGACATGGGTCATTCACACATCACAGGACACGGGTTTGGGGTGAGGCTTTGGGGGGTTTTGGCGTCGGTGGACCAAGTTCCAGGAAGGCAGAAGACAAGACACATCTGTGATGCTGCAGTAAAGCTTTAATAGAGGGGAAGAAAGGAAGGAACCTTCTCTGTGGTCAGCGGTTGAAGCTGAGAGATAGCAGAGGAAGAAGGGAGATGTGCAAAGGAACAGTCAAGGGCAACTGAGCACAGGTGAGGCATTGGCAGCTGCAGGTGTCAGAAAAGATGAGCACCTGAGACCACCTTTGCTTTGGATCCCGGATGCTCATCATTCCTGACTTCCTGCCCAGAAAAGAAAGCAAATCATATCCTGGTTTGTCATCTCAGTTTTCCGCTTGGAGCTTCCCTTTAGGATGGGGAATGTGGACGATTCTCAGGTGGGTCCATATTGTGAGTGACGCCGAAACTCTGCCTTCTCTTCAGAACATGAGCTCACCTGGACCATCCAGGGAGGCAGCAGAAGGGAATACTCAGAGAGGAAGAGGTTAAACCTGGATACAGTGGTACCTCGCGTTGCATAGGCTTCAGGTTACAGACTCCGCTAACCCAGAAATAGTGCTTCAGGTTGAGAACTTGGCTTCAGGATGAGAACAGAAATCATGCTCCGGCGGTGCGGCAGCAGCTGGAGGCCCCATTAGCTAAAGTGGTGCTTCAGGTTAAGAACAGTTTCAGTGAAATTACTCATCTCCGTATCTAATGGTGCACGAAACCCGAGGTACCAGTGTATCGAATATTCCTGATGGAATGGTGAAAGTCATAATAACCGGTTTATCCATGTCTGGCGATTTCAGCTCCATTTCGTAGATGACAATGGACATCTTGCAGGAAACTATGAAATCTGAAATGAGACATTTTCATAGATACTGTCAGAAATATGTGGATTCCTCAGGAAAGAAGAGTTTGAATTACCTTTTTAATTGCTGTAGCCTGGCCTGGGACATTAGGCTGAATGAGGCATAAGAAATTCAATAAGGATTTTGAAATTGGAAATGTAACTTTATTGGTTACAGGTAAGAGCAGTATTGGCTTAGGCATTGGTCCTATCAGACTATCCGGCTTCAGCCTGTTAGCATGAAAACCGGAAAGGGTTAACCCCAGCAGGGGGAGTCCTGCGATGCACATCAACTAGGTACTCCCCTGGGGTCACCGCTCGGGGGCGTGCTTTAGGCCCTGACCTCCATAGGCTTCGGACGAGGCAACGCCCCCCGGAATCCTTTACCGGACTACCCTTAAATATTTGAGGGAGGTGATGGCGCTCCTCCCCCCCAACACATCTACATAATAATACCCCTACCAATGCCTAACTGCCGGGACCAAAGACGTTGTGACGATTTGCTACGAGGTAGGCGAAAAACCAAATGACCGGTGCCAATTCGCCAAGTGGAAAAAGAAGAAGAAGAAAGAAGAAGAAGAAGAAGAAGAAGAAGAGGAGGAGTTTGGATTTGATATCCCGCTTTATCACTCCCCTTCAGGAGTCTCAAAGCGGCTAACATTCTCCTTTCCCTTCCTCCCCCACAACAAACACTCTGTGAGGTGAGTGGGGCTGAGAGACTTCAAAGAAGTGTGACAAGCCCAAGGTCACCCAGCAGCTGCATGTGGAGGAGCGGTGAATCGAACCCGGTTCACCAGATTACAAGACTACCGCTCTCAACCACTACACCACACTGGCCCCTCAATGGCGACCAACTGAAGTCCATAGCAAGGTCAGAATGAAGACCTAAAGGGTGGGTGGGTGGGAAACCGAATCAGCTGCGTGGTCGAAAAGGGGAGATCCTAGGGCTGCGCCAGCCTTAAATGACCCAGGCCACGCCCCCAGAGCCAGCTGATTGGCTGGCTCCGGGGCTGACGCGGCCCGAGGATTCCCCTGGTCGTGCAGGGCTGAAAGCCAGCCACCGCGCGAGTGTTGGGGGCGTGAGCCTGAAACACCACCTCCTCCTGATGTCAGAAGTGGCTTCGCAAAACCACTCAGGACCACGGCCACAATCTGAGCATCCCAGAGGCAGAAAACATGTTCCAGGCATCCTCGAATACTGCACGCCTGCTCTTTCAAACTGTAGCAGGAAACCCCCCCCCCCCCCATCATTCAGTTTGTACAGACTTCACACACACTCACACTCACACACTACATACGCTACACTTCTGTTATAAATTCATAGAAAATCAACCATACATCAGATTTGCACTGTTCCACTTTTATTTTACTCCATGAAGAAAAGACTACAAAATGGGGAGGTTTGATACAGGGTGCCATAATCCCTTCACCATCCCAGCACATCCACAGTAGCCCTGCCCAGTTGCTATGCCAACCCTGATGATCCCAGACAGAAGACAATCAAAATCACAAAGAACTTGCATATGGGAGTGGATTCAGCATGATCAGATTTCCCTCAGGGGGCAGGAAACTGGACTACCTTTTGTCTTTGGAGAATGACTCATGGGGAGGGGGAAAGAGGGGAACCAGCCAGGTGACAGGACACTCAGGTTACCACCACAACTCCTCCCTCAACCCCTCCTTTGTGTAATGTATGCATGATGTTTCTGGGGGTGGGCTTGACCGAGAGGAGGGGAATTTCAAAAGTTTTTATAAGGTCTTGCACACCATTTTCTGTGTCTTTCCTCTCTCCTGCGAGTGAGGGGAACACCCTGCTGCAACAGTTCAATAAAGGCCAAGCCTACAGGCTGCTGATTTGCTCCAATTTACTCTGGTTGGTGTCTTTACTTTTTGTCCAAGGGAGCCCTCGGATTTTTCCGGTAACAAAACATAGTCCAAACAAATCCGGAGCTGGGCATCTCCCCTTCCCAGTTCTGATCTCTTCGGAGGAAGACATCCTCATTCTTCGCTCTCATTGCACTCTGCTTCAGATAGCTAAACGCCCCAAAGTCAAAATTTGTGTAGATTTTTCTGTTGAGCCCTAAAAAATGCCAGGGGCACAACCCACTGGATCTTGTGTCTCTTCCCAGAACAGATCCCAACTCAATCTCTGCTCCATAGTCAAACAATCACTTCCTTCCCTGCTCTAAGAAGTCATTCAGTTGAAAACAACTGACCAGTCATTGATTGATTGTGTTTGACTAAAAGCCATTACAAATTCAATTACAGATCCAGCAAGTCAATTGAAACCTGATAAAATAAAATCCAGAGATGTACATCCATTTACAATAAGTCAAATTAAGGAATCCCCTGCACAGAACTTACCAAGTGTGGAAGAACCTAAGCGGCAGATGAGAGGAGATCTTCCAAGGCGCCAGTGGAAAAGTCATACGCGGTGAGCCCTTTTATACAGTTTCTCCCGAGAGTTCAGGCAAACAGTTTGGCGTGGCGTCACTCATTTGGCTAACTATACACCCACCTAAGCTTACTCTAGATTTTGCCGGAATGTTCCTGGCCATCTTCCCACACCATCTAACCCATCCTACGTTCCAAAATGTTGCCTTTCGTGTCAGGTTTCTCCTTGGCTCAGGTCACTGTTTTGCTTTATTTTGGCTCAGCTTCACCTTGGGTGAAGCTGTTCTTCAATGTTCTTCATGTTCCTTTTAATGGAATTTGGGGCGTTCTCCTGGATCCTTCATGCATCTAAAACATCATATTTGGAGCATAAATCATGGCTGCTACCTGCAGACGTCATCTTTAAAACCCCTGTTTCCTGCTTGGCAGGGGGTTGGACTCGATGGCCCTTGTGGTCTCTTCCAACTCTATGATTCTATGATTCTATGGAAGCACACTGCTGCTGTGAGCCAAAGGCATTTGCAGAATCTGGAACGTAAAAGCCTTGCTCAGGTGTTTAAAAGCCTTGAGGGTTGAACCAGAGAAGGCAGCATATTGTTAAACAGGTTGCGTTCCTTCAGCTCTGCTGAGTTGACGGAGAACATTCACTAATTCATGCCAAAAGTCTTGGTCAAACCCTGAATTATAGTCCAATTGTTCTCTTTAATTTCAGGATATTAAAGAGCTAAATAGGGCACACAACCTCCCTCACTGTTGCAATTAATTGATTCCAGTTACAACAAAGGAGATTCCAACTAAACATCAGGAGAAACACTCTGCCAGTAAGAGCTGTTTGACAGTGGAAAATATATTTTTTTAAAAAAAGGAAAGTCTGGGGAGAACCACCCACCAGTCTTCCTTCCTTCCTTCCTTCCTTCCTTCCTTCCTTCCTTCCTTCCTTCCTTGTGCTTGACCACCTCTCTTTAGAGATATTTTGTTTTCTCACAATCTGTATCACCTTAATAGTCAATGTGCTCTTTACTCAGAATGGGATCTATTTATTTTTCTTCTCCCGCTTAAACTGCTCATCACAGAGAACGTTCACTCATTTCTTCTCCTCTATTAAAGCTTCAGTGCACCATATGGAACTGATAGAAAGGACTGACAGAATCCGAGTCCAGGGAGAAGAGACGGTGGAAGAAGATTGGAAAAAAGTTTAAAAATTTATTTAGAGAAATATTGTAAAATTAATGAGCGTTAGAAAAATGTTGAAATGAAATTACATTGCTTTTGTAGAAACATTATAAGGAGTTAAGTACAAATAGGTTTTAGGGTTTTAATAGTAAGATAAGGTTAAAATAAATTAAGACAATTAAATGACAGAAAACAGTGAAAGGTGGAAAGGATTTGCCGAAATAAATAATAACTAGAACACAAAAAAGGGAGGTGTGAGGAGGTCAATGAAACAAGTTAATGAAAGATGAAGATAAATATTGGATGTGTTTTTAACTGTTTTTGCTTTTGTTTTTGTTTTGATGTATTGTGTCCTTTGTTTTCTTTTTATGTATTGTAATGTATTGATTTGTATTGTTTATCCTTTCTCTTTTTCTTACTTCTTTCTGTAATCTTTAAACTTTTAATAAATATTATTTTTTTTAAAAAAAATAAAGCTTCAGTGCAGCATCACAGATGTGTCTTGTTGATGGGAGTGGGTTTGGGGGCAGCAGGGAGCTTGACAGGTGGGCGCCCTGTGTCTCTTCTGCACCTGAGCAGCAGCCTCAATGCGCAATATGGCCTCTCTTGCAGTCTTCTTCTGGGATCTGCAGTCACCTGGGCAGTTCTTTAGGACATTGAGCACTTCTGGGGGCAAAGACATCCCTTTGCCATGACTCGGCTGCTTCAAAACCCACCTGAGGACCAGGACACACGTCCCAGGCAGGAGCACCTCTGACTTTTTGGCCCCTGAGATCACAACCTCTATCCAGGTTTGCCACTTCACTTTTCAGACTGGGGCCCTTCTTTTAGGATAAGTATCTTGGACTCTTTACAGTAGGGTTCGTGAAGTCAGGGATAGGATTTTTTCTCAAAACATGAGTAGCCCTTGTAGTATTTCAGAAGTGAATCCTCAGCCACAAGGAACAGAAATCAACACAGAGGCCGATGGTCCGGCCAAGATCACCAAAACACGAGAAACTTCTTTTTTGATAATAATTTTTATTAGTTTTCAATTACAATCCATTAATAGGTTTGTTACAACAATACCAATTTGTAATATATTAATACCAATAGTTCAAATACCAAATTATGTAATTTAGATAAGGTGGGCCCCCACATGCTAGAATTGATGGCTTGATTACATAACAGAAACCTTAGCTAAAATCTTGCGTGAGTCTTGTGTTTTCCCCCCACTAATATACTCATTTTTATACACACTTTCTCCTAAGAAAAACATTTCAAATTTGTTGTGGTGCAGAATCATAGAATTGTAGAATCACAGAATTGTAGAGTTGGAATTACCTTTCCAACTCCAGGAAAAGCCATCCAGCCTCTGCTTAAACATTTCCAATGAAGCAGAGTCCACAAACTTCTGAGGGTGTTTGGTCCACTGTCGAAAGCCTCTTACATTGGGAAGTGGAACTGGACCCGAAAACCTGTAAAAAATGGAGTTGTCGAACCAGGGCGTAGTATCTTGGGAATCATAAGACTTGCTCCAACGTTGGCAGTGGACATCTTGGAGGAATGTTGGGGAATCTGAAATAAATCATTTTCAAGAATATGTTCACAAATATGTGGAAACAGAGGGAAATTAGTCATTAGCCTTCAGATTGCCAAACAGATGAAAATGTATTTGACTGTTGGGCATTATTTTCAGCAAGGACAGGTAGTAACTTAAAAGTATTATTATTATTGGTATAACAACCCCTGAGGCCAGCTCTCTGTGCCTGTTCTCCTTCTCTCCCTGTCTGTGCTGAAATCCAGCGTTCTTCTCAGGCTGGGCTTGCAAGAAGCTTCTTCTTCCTTTAGACCATCAAGAAGAGCCGTGACCCAACAGCAGGGAGGGGAAGCTCTGGCCTTCCGTAACTTATGGAACTACAACTCCCAGCAGCCCCGGCAGCCAGCATGGCCAAAGGCCAGGGGAGATGGGAGTTTTAGTTTGGCAACACCTCAAGGGCACGGGGCTCAGCCATGAATGGGATTCCCTTCCCAGAGTTTGAGGTGAGCATCTCTCTCTGCCAGACCTGCCTCACCCCAAAAAGGGCAAGTGTGACTGGAAGAAGGCTGGAAAAATGGATCCAGGGATGCTCTCATGCCATACACCTGCTCTTGCACACAGAATCCAGCCAGATCCAGAACAGGGAATCTCCCCCTTCCCTGCACTGATCTCTTAGGAGGAAGAGATCCTCATTCTTCACTCTCATCAGACTCCATTCCCCAAAGTGCCAGCTCCACTTTTCAAAAGCCCTCTTAGATGTTACATTTCTGTCTGAGCCCAAAACACTGCCAGCGGCACAGGGAATTACATATAAACCTTTCAAGGTCTCTTCCCAAATCTGATTTCTATGTGGAACTAAGTAGGAAGGCATGTTGAAAAGAAAAGCCCCCAATAAATATCTGCCTCATGGTCTGTGCTTCTATCATAAAAAATATTTATTATTTGTATTATTTATATTTAGGGGTATGCGTCCCCCTGCGTCCCCCCAGGAAAAAAGCACTGCCCATAGTCATTCACTTCCTACATCCCCTGCTCTATTAATCGATTTAAAGGTAAAGGGACGCCTGACTGTTAAGGCCAGCCAGTCGTGGACGACTCTGGGGTTGCGGCGCTCATCTCACTTTATTGGCCGAAGGAGAAGGTGTTTGTCCGCAGACAGTTTTTCCGGGTCATGTGGCCAGCATGACTAAGCCGCTTCTGGCGAGCCAGAGCAGCGCACGGAACCGCCGTTTACCTTCCCACCAGAGTGGTACCTGTTTATCTACTTGCACTTGATGTGCTTTCGAACTGCTAGGTTGGCAGGAAGTCCTAGGCTCTGTGGTTTAGACCACAGTGCCACCCGCATCACGAATCGATTTACTTAAAAGGAACTTACCAAAAGCTGAAGAAGCTGAGCAGCTGAAGACAGGAGATTTTCAAAAGCACTGGTGGAAAAGCCCTACGCCCTGAGCCCTTTTATACAGTTTCTCTCTGCACCTGCAGCGAATACTTTGGTGCAGCATCACTAATTTGGCAAAGTATGGGCCACCTCCACTTTATGGGCTGAACGTTCCTCACCACTGAGATTCCATCCGACTGCAATGTCATGTGTTCCAATAAATCTCCTGTCCTGTCAGCCTCCTCCTTCTCTCAAGGCACCGCTTTGCTTTCTTTTAACTCAGGTTCACCTTGGCTAATGTTCTTCGCATTCCTTTTAAAGGAATTTGGGGCATATTCTTGACTCAATCCTCCTTTAGGACCTATGGCTTTGCACCTACAAACACACTGGATGTTGCAATCGCAGGTGAAGCACATTTTCTCCCCCAAAGGACACTGGCCCCTCCAGATTGCTAAGGCTGCTGGGAATCAGAGCTCTGAGCGGGAGCACCAGCCAAGAAGAAGAAGAAGAAGAAGAGTTTGGATTTGATATCCCGCCTTTCACTCCCCTTCAGGAGTCTCAAAGCGGCTCACAATCTCCTTTCCCTTTCTCCCCCACAACAAGCCGTGGGGCTGAGAGACTTCAGACAAGTGTGACTGGCCCAAGGTCACCCAGCAGCTGCATGTGGAGGAGCGGAGATGCGAACCCGGTCCCCCAGATTACGAGACTACCGCTCTTAACCACTACACCACACTGGCCAAAGCTTTGCAAAGCAAGTCACGCCAGCAGCCATGAATGGAGCGCCCCAGAAGAGGGGGGCGGAATGGGCCCCATGGAGCTCCCATGCTGCACACCTGATCTTTCAAACATAGGCCAAGCAGATCCAGAACAGGACACACACACACACACACACACACACAGCCAGCCAGCAAGTTCTGCTTTGTTGGGAACAAGAGATCCCAATTCTTCACCCTCATCTGTTTCCACCCACAAAAGTGCCCAGCTGCCCCTCCCTTCCTCCCTCCCTTCCTTCCTCCCTCCCTTCCTTCCTCCCTTCCTTCCTTTTTTCTTTCTTTCTTTCACACATGTATTTATTTACAAGATTTTACAAGCAGCTTTCCCTCTCTGAGCCCGGACGGTTTCTTTGCTTACGAAGCCCTTGCTGCGCCAAAGTCCGCACGGCAAGAGTTCTCTTGCAATTCTCTTGCAATGGAGTCCTGCAACTCTTCCTCAAAGGCCTCAGCTCCAATGCTTCTCTCCAGAGTGCTCTGCGCTCTCTGCCCTTTCCCACTCTGAATGCTGTAACCTGAGCCCCTTACGTTCCCAGCCTGACTGTGCCAGGTCTGCCCAGCAACGATGCCAAGGCAGTCACAAAGTGCAGCTGCATCTTGAGGAATCAGCTCTTGAATGGCTCTCCTTAAGGGACACGGGTTTTCCGGTGTGTACGTTTCCTTCAGCTCCTCTTTTGATCTTCACAAGAGTCCCATGGGGCAGCCCACGTATCAGAGGGGCCTCCTGCCTTTGCAGAGGAAAGAAGACACTCCAGTCCCTGACACAGACAAGAAATAATAGTAGTCATAAAAATAATTTATTATTTGTACCCTGCCCATCTGGCTGGGTTCCCCCAGCCACTCTGGGCAGCTTCCACAAAGACCAAAAACACACTAAGATGTCACACATTAAAATCTTTCCTGAACAGGGCTGCCTTCAGATGTCTTCTGAATGTCAGGTAGTTGTTTATTTCTTTGACATCTGGTGGGAGGGCGTTCCACAGGGCAGGTGCCACTACCAAGAAGGCCCCCTGCCTGGTTCCCTGTAGCTTTGCTTCTCGCAATGAGGAAACCGCCAGAAAGCCCTCGGTGCTGGACCTCAACGTCCAGGCAGAACGATGAAGGTGGAGACGCTCCTTCAGGTATACTGGGCCGAGGCCGTTTAGGGTTGAAAGGTCAGCACCAACACTTTGAATTGTGTTCGGAAACGTACTGGGAGCCAATGTAGGTCTTTAAAGACTGGTGTTATGTGGTCTCGGCGGCCGCTCCCAATCACCAGTCTAGCTGCCGCATTCTGGAGTAGTTGTAGTCTCTGGGTCACCTTCAAAGGTAGCCCCACGTAGAGCGCATTGCAGTAGTCCAAGCGAACTGTTGGTTATGTACATATGCTACATTAGTGTAGCCAGCTGCACGTTTCTCAGAGTCTAATGAGAAGTGCAAGCTCAAATTTGAGTGAAATTCCTTCTGGGCGCAAAGGAGTCCCAGGGGCCCAGCCAGGAGGTGACCCCTTCTCTATGGTTCCTCTTGGCCCTGGAAGCTAATCGTTTGGCCTGGCGGTAGTAATCTGGCTAAGTATACCCAACCACAGCTCAGAATTTGGCCAGAATATTCCTAGCCATTAAGACACCTCTTGATGTAATGTTTTCAGAGATGTTATCTTTCATGCCAGGCTCCTCCTTGGCACAAGCAGCTGCTTTGATTTATTTTGGCTCAGCTTCATCTGGATGTAATGGGAATTAGTTACCCCGCACCCGTCCCAAAATCCTTCATGCTTCTGAAGGGCCACATTTGGAGGTGAAGTCATGACAGTTACATGCACACAATACCTTTCAAGCAGATTTCACCCCCGAAAGAACTCTAGATTGATAAGGGTGCTGGGAATTATAGTTCTGTAAGGGGGAAACTGTTGGCTTTTTCCATGGAGTTTTCTTGGCAGGGATACTGGAGTGGCTTGCCGGTTCCTCCTCCAGGTGGATCACGTTTGGTCAAAACTCTCTTATCATAGAGATATGCCATCTTGGGTGCCCTGCACAGCATAGCTCATAGCTTCTCTGAGTTCTTCAAGCCCCTTCGCCACGGCAAAGCACTGATCCATGAAGGGGAACTACCTTGCCAACAAAGGTCCGTATAGTAAAAGCCATGGTTCTCCCAGTAGTGATGTATGGAAGTGGGAGCTGGACCATCAAGAAGGCTGATCGCCGAAGAATGGATGCTTTTGAATTCTGGTGCTGGAGGAGACTCCTGAGAGTCCCATGGACTGCAAGAAGATCAAACCTCTCCATTCTGAAGGAAATCAGCCCTGAGTGCTCACTGGGAGGACAGATCCTGAAGCTGAGGCTCCAAGACTTTGGCCACCTCATGAGAAGAGAAGACTCCCTGGAAAAGACCCTGATGTTGAGAAAGATGGAGGGCCCAAGGAGAAGGGGACGACAGAGGACAAGATGGTGGGACAGTGTTCTCGAAGAGACCAGCATGAGTTTGATCAAACTGCAGGAGGCAGTGGAAGACAGGAGTGCCTGGCGTGCTCTGGTCCAGGGGGTCACAAAGAGGCGGACACAACTAAACGACTAAACAACAACAGCAACAAGGGTGAAAGTACATGCCGTTTTAGAGCAGACACTCCTTTTCTAAACAGCCTTTTAGATAAATAGGATGACATTTAATTTGTTGAAGGTTGAGGTCCAGCAGTTACCCTGTACATTTCTTGCCCAATCCTGTTACCCAGATGGTACAAGTGCCAAAATGTTGTGTTGCTGTTGTTGGGCCTGATGGTGACAACATTTTAGAAGCCATAACGTCTAGTCCTAATTCCTAATTGCAACAGGGTGGCCGTCCTTAGCCTTTTAATTACCTGAAATGAAAGGGAGTTAATTGGCTCCAAGTAGGGAATGTTCTCCACCGACTCTCCTGAAGGCAAAGAGCCTCCTCCAGAACATTCCACCTTCGCACTTAAAGCCCTCAAGACATTTTCTCCAACAGCGCAATAAGGCTTTGTTCCTGTTCCGAAGCCTTGAGAGCAGTGGCGGAGCATGTCTCCTGGTGCCCAGGACGGATGATTGTCGGTGGGCCTAGGGTGGGAGAAGGCAACGTGAGGAAGATGAAGGAGGAATCCTAGAATCCTAGAGTTGGAAGAGACCACAAGGGCCATCGAGTCCAACCCCCTGCCAAGCAGGAAACACCATCAGAGCACTCCTGACATATGGTTGTCAAGCCTCTGCTTAAAGACCTCCAAAGAAGGAGACTCCACCACACTCCTTGGCAGCAAATTCCACTGTCGAACAGCTCTTACTGTCAGGAAGTTCTTCCTAATGTTTAGGTGGAATCTTCTTTCTTGTAGTTTGGATCCATTGCTCCGTGTCCGCTTCTCTGGAGCAGCAGAAAACAACCTTTCTCCCTCCTCTATGTGACATCCTTTTATATATTTGAACATGGCTATCATATCACCCCTTAACCTCCTCTTCTCCAGGCTAAACATGCCCAGCTCCCTTAGCCGTTCCTCATAAGGCATCGTTTCCAGGCCTTTGACCATTTTGGTTGCCCTCCTCTGGACACGTTCCAGTTTGTCAGTCTCCTTCTTGAGGAGAGGCAGGTGCCTTCCATTCATTGTCCTCAGACTGCTCCCTCCCAGTCCAGGGCAGGGATGCCTTCACAGGCCATGAGGAGAAGGCGGAACCCCAAAACCCATAAAGAGGAACACGAAGAACTTCCAAGATGAAGATGAGCCAAAGCAAAGCAAAGCAGTTTCCTGAGCCAAGGCGTCACCTGACATGAAAGATAGCATCTTAGAATTGGGTTACATGGTCTGGGAGGAGCATTCTGGTAAAGTCTAGACTTGATTGAGGTGTGGTAAAAGGTAAAGGTACCCCTGCCCGTACGGGCCAGTCGTGTTCGACTCTAGGGTCGTGCGCCCATCTCACTCAAGAGGCCGGGGGCCAGCGCTGTCCGAGGACACTTCCGGGTCACGTGGCCAGCGTGACGAAGCTGCTCTGGTGAGCCGGCACCAGCGCAGCACACGGAAACGCCGTTTACCTTCCCGCTACAAAGCGGTACCTATTTATCTACTTGCACTTAGGGGTGCTTTCGAACTGCTAGGTGGGCAGGAGCTGGGACCGAAAGACGGGAGCTCACCCCGCCGCAGGGATTCGAACCGCCGACCATGCGATCGGCAAGCCCTAGGCGCTGAGGTTTTACCCACAGCGCCACCCGCGTCCCACTGAGGGGGGTATACTTAGCCAAATTATTGACGCCATGCCAAACTTTGGTGAGACGTCAAAGAGATAAACAACTACCTGACATTCAGAAGACATCTTAAGGCAGCCCTGTTCTGGGCGGTTTTTAATGTGTATCATTTTAATGTATTTTAATGTGACATCTTAGTGTGTTTTTGGTCTTTGTGGAAGCCGCCCAGAGTGGCTGGGGGAACCCAGCCAGATGGACGGGGTACAAATAATAAATTATTATTTTTATGACTATTATTATTTCTTGTCTGTGTCAGGGACTGGAGTGTCTTCTTTCCTCCTCTGCAAAGGCAGGAGGCCCCTCTGATACGTGGGCTGCCCCGTGGGACTCTTGTGAAGATCAAAAGAGGAGCTGAAGGAAACGTACACACCGGAAAACCCGTGTCCCTTAAGGAGAGCCACTCAAGAGCTGATTCCTCAAGATGCAGCTGCACTTTGTGACTGCCTTGGCATCGTTGCTGGGCAGACCTGGCACAGTCAGGCTGGGAAGGTAAGGGGCTCAGGGTACAGCCTTCAGAGTGGGAAAGGGCAGAGAGCGCAGAGCACTCTGGAGAGAAGATTGGAGCCGAGGCCTTTGAGGAAGAGTTGCAGGACTCCGTTGCAAGAGAATTGCAAGAGAACTCTTGCCGTGCGGACTTTGGCGCAGCAAGGCCTTCGTAAGCAAAGAAACCGTCCGGGCTCAGAGAGGGAAAGCTGGTTGTAAAATCTTGTAAATAAATACGTGTGTGAAAGGAAGGAAGGAAGGAAGGAAGGAAGGAAGGAAGGAAGGAAGGAAGGGGCAGCTGGGCACTTGCAGGCTGGCTGTGTGTGTGTGTGTGTGTGTCCTGTTCTGGATCTGCTTGGCCTATGTTTGAAAGATCAGGTGTGCAGCATGGGAGCTCCATGGGGCCCATTCCCCCCCCCCTTCTGGGGCGCTCCATTCATGGCTGCTGGCGTGACTTGCTTTGCAAAGCTTTGGCCAGTGTGGTGTAGTGGTTGAGAGCGGTAGTCTCGTAATCTGGGGAACCGGGTTCGCATCTCCGCTCCTCCACATGCAGCTGCTGGGTGACCTTGGGCCAGTCACACTTCTCTGAAGTCTCTCAGCCCCACTCACCCCACAGAGTGTTTGTTGTGAGGGAGGACGTGGAAGGGGAATGTTAGCCGCTTTGAGACTCCTGAAGGGGAGTGAAAGGCGGGATATCAAATCCAAACTCTTCTTCTTCTTCTTCTTGGCTGGTGCTCCCGCTCAGAGCTCTGATTCCCAGCAGCCTTAGCAATCTGGAGGGGCCAGTGTCCTTTGAGGGAGAAAATGTGCTTCACCTGCGATTGCAACATCCAGTGTGTTCGTAGGTGCAAAGCCATAGGTCCTAAAGGAGGACTGAGTCAAGAATATGCCCCAAATTCCTTTAAAAGGAACGCGAAGAACATTAGCCAAGGTGAACCCAAGTTAAAAGAAAGCGAAGCGGTGCCTTGAGAAAAGGAGGAGGCTGACAGGACAGTTAATTTATTGGAACACATGACAATAATTATAATTAATTTTATAATTGAATGATCTTAGAGTGTTGTTTGTGCTGTGTTTTATTGTTGTTAGCCGCCCTGAGCCCGGCTTCGGCTGGGGAGGGCGGGATATAAATAAAAAATTTTATTATTATTATTTATTATTGCAGTTGGATAGTGTCTCAGTGGCGAGGAACGTTCAGCCCATAAAGTGGAGGTGGCCCATACTTTGCCAAATTAGTGATGCTGCACCAAAGTATTCACTGCAGGTGCAGAGAGAAACTGTATAAAAGGGCTCAGCGCGTAGGGCTTTTCCACCAGTGCTTTTGAAGATCTCCTCTCTTCAGCTGCTCAGCTTCTTCAGCTTTTGGTAAGTTCCTTTTAAGTAAATCGATTCGTGACACGGGTAGTGCTGTGGTCTAAACCACAGAGCCTAGGACTTCCTGCCCACCTAGCAGTTCGAAAGCACATCAAGTGCAAGTAGATAAACAGGTACCACTCTGGCGGGAAGGTAAACGGCGGTTCCGTGCGCTGCTCTGGTTCGCCAGAAGCGGTTTAGTCATGCTGGCCACATGACCCGGAAGCTGCACACTGGTTCCATCGGTCAATAAAGCGAGATGAGCGCCGCAACCCCAGAGTCGGCCACGACTGGACCTAACAGTCAGGCGTCCCTTTACTTTAAATCAATTCATAGACCAGGGAAGGTAGGAAGTGAATGACTATGGGAAGTGCTTTTTTCCTGGGGGGAAGCAGGGGGACGCATACCCCTAAACATTTTGTGAATCTAAAGGGAGAAGAAATTTTTAGTTTCTTCTCTAACACTGTGAATCGTCACTTCCATTGCTGCCCCCGATGGCGGCCGTATTTCCTGTCATGGTCTTTCCTGAGTCTCAGACGGAATGAGAGTACCCTAATTATTTACAAAGATAAAAGCACAGACCATGGGGCAGATATTTATTGGGGGCTTTTCTTCTCAACATGCCTTCCTACTTAAAGGTAAAGGTACCCCTGCCCGTACGGGCCAGTCTTGACAGACTCTAGGGTTGTGCGCCCATCTCACTCAAGAGGCCGGGGGCCAGCGCTGTCTGCAGACACTTCCGGGTCACGTGGCCAGCGTGACATCGCTGCTCTGGCGAGCCAGAGCCGCACACGGAAACGCCGTTTACCTTCCCGCTAGTAAGCGGTCCCTATTCATCTACTTGCACCCGAGAGTGCTTTCGAACTGCTAGGTTGGCAGGCGCTTGGACCGAACAGCGGGAGCGCACCCTGCCACGGGGATTCGAACCGCCGACCTTTCGATCGGCAAGCCCTAGGCGCTGAGGCTTTAACCCACAGCTCCACCCGCATCCCACCGCCTTCCTACTTAGCTCCACATAAAAATCAGATTTGGGAAGAGACCTTGAAAGGTTTACATGTAATTCCCTGTGCTGCTGGCAGTGTTTTGGGCTCAGACAGAAATGTAACATCTAAGAGGGCTTTTGAAAAGTGGAGCTGGCACTTTGGTGAATGGAGTTTGATGAGAGTGAAGAATGAGGATCTCTTCCTCCTAATAGATCAGAGCAGATAAGAGGGAGATTCCCTCTTCTGGATCTGGCTGGATTCTGTGGGCAAGAGAGCATCCCTGTATGGCATGAGAGCATCCCTGGATCCATTTTTCCAGCCTTCTTCCAGTCACACCTGCCCTTTTTGGGGTGAGGCAGGTCTGGCAGAGAGAGATGCTCACCTCAAACTCTGGGAAGGGAATCCCATTCATGGCTGAGCCTCGTGCCCTTGAGGTGCTGCCAAACTAAAACTCCCATCTCCCCTGGCTCCCGGGGCTGCTGGGAGTTGTAGTTCCCTAAGTGACGGAAGGCCAGTGCTTCCCCTCCCTGCTGTTGGGTCAAGGCTCTTCTTGATGGTCTAAAGGAAGAGGAAGCTTCTTGCAAGCCCAGCCTGAGAAGAACGCTGGATTTCAGCACAGACAGGGAGAGAAGGAGAACAGGCACAGAGAGCTGGCCTCAGGGGTTTTTATACCAATAATAATAATACTTTTAAGTTACTACCTGTCCTTGCTGAAATAATGGCCAACAGTCAAATACATTTTCATCTGTTTGGCAATCTGAAGGCTAATGACTAATTTCCCTCTGTTTCCACATATTTGTGAACATATGTCTTGAAAATGATTTATTTCAGATTCCCCAACATTCCTCCAAGATGTCCACTGCCAACGTTGGAGCAAGTCTTATGGTTCCCAAGATACTACGCCCTGGTTCGACAACTCCATTTTTTACAGGTTTTCGGGTCCAGTTCTACTTGCCAATGTAAGAGGCTTTCGACAGTGGACCAAACACCCTCAGAAGTTTGTGGACTCTGCTTCATTGGAAATGTTTAAGCAGAGGCTGGATGGCTTTTCCTGGAGTTGGACAGGAATTACCTTTGGGTAATTCCAACTCTACAATTCTGTGATTCTACAATTCTATGATTCTGCACCACAACAAATTTGAAATGTTATCTAAATCTAAATGTTATCTAAATTACATAATTTGGTATTTGAACTATTGGTATTAATATATTACAAATTGGTATTGTTGTAACAAGTCTATTAATGGATTGTAATTGAAAACTAATAAAAATTATTATCAAAAAAGAAGAAGTAATATATACAGAAGTTTCTCGTCTTTTGGTGATCTTGGCCGGACCATCGGCCTCTGTGTTGATTTCTCTTCCTTGTGGCTGAGGATTCACTTCTGGGATACTACAAGGGCTACTCATGTTTTGAGAAAAAATCCTATCCCTGACTTCACGAACCCTACTGTAAAGAGTCCAAGATACTTATCCTAAAAGAAGGGCCCCAGTCTGAAAAGTGAAGTGGCAAACCTGGATAGAGGTTGTGATCTCAGGGGCCAAAAAGTCAGAGGTGCTCCTGCCTGGGACGTGTGTCCTGGTCCTCAGGTGGGTTTTGAAGCAGCCGGGTCATGGCAAAGGGATGTCTTTGCCCCCAGAAGTGCTCAATGTCTTAAAGAACTGCCCAGGTGACTGCAGATCCCAGAAGAAGACTGCAAGAGAGGCCATCTTGCGCATTGAGGCTGCTGCTCAGGTGCAGAACAGACACAGGGAGCCCACCTGTCAATCTCGCTGCTGCCCCCAAACCCACTCCCATCCTGCGCATTACACGAGGGGAAGATGCTGTACTTTTGGCTCAGGAAAACTGGTTGAGTTTAATCTGTCAACTTTGCTTCTCTCTGTTCCCCATTCTTTCAAAATGAAAATCCGGCTCCCTACAGGTCTGCAGCAGTTTTCAATTTTTATAAACCTCCTTGTGAAACTTGCAAATTTCTCCTAGTAAAAACATTTTGACTAATATGCAAAATTCCCCTGGTACCATACATTATTGTATGCTATCTGTGTTGAATGGTCTCTTTAAATTCGAAGGTTCGTTATTGTTCCACAAGATGTGTATTTCTTTAAGGGCCAGAGCAAATAATGTGACCTAGTTTTACAGCTGTGAAGCAGCATAGCAGGTGCTGTTAAGTTATGTTAATTAAGCTGTTGGGTATAGTATATAATGAGCAGCACCTAGCTCTCTCAGTACCCTGGTGGACGGGTCACGCTTATTGATATTTTGTAAAAGGAGTTTTTGTTTTTGTTATTAAAACCTGGTTGTTTAGTCATTCAGTCGTGTCCGACTCTTCGTGACCCCATGGACCAGAGCACGCCAGGCACTTCTGTCTTCCACTGCCACCCGCAGTTTGGTCAGATTCATGTTTGTAGCTTTGAGAACACTGTCCCACCATCTCGTCCTCTGTCGTCCCCTTCTCCTTGTGCCCTCCATCTTTCCCAACATCAGGGTCTTTTCCAGGGAGTCTTCTCTTCTCATGAGGTGGCCAAAGTATTGGAGCCTCAGCTTCACGATCTGTCCTTCCAGTGAGCACCCAGGGCTGATTTCCTTAAGAATGGATGCGTTTGATCTTCTTGCAGTCCATGGGACTCTCAAGAGTCTCCTCCAGCACCAGAATTCAAAAGCATCCATTCTTCGGCGATCAGCCTTCTTTATGGTCCAGCTCTCACTTCCATACATCACTACTGGGAAAACCATAGCTTTTACTATACGGACCTTTGTTGGCAAGGTGATGTCTCTACTTATTAAAACCTAGCAAAAGTTATTTTTGTGTTCCTTGTAATGTGTGGTCTCCCCAGCACGCCTTCTGCAGAGCAACTAATCTGCAAATCTGCACTAATAAATTCATTGTTGTGCCCACTTATCCCTTAACAGATGCTCTTTTTTGCTCTTTTTTCGACTCCCAAGGCGTTCAGGAGCTGAGGTACAACTGTATTACTTTCGGAAGAGGCCTCTTTCTGTTACACCCCCCTCTCACACACACACACATCTGCTCAAAATTTTGCAAGTCTAGTATCTTGACTTAAAGGCTGCATGAATTCATGTGGGATCTGAAGTTACAGAAGCGAAGTGGCTGTTTCAGAGGAGACGCTCCTTTTCCAAACAGCCTTTGAAATGCATACCTTTATCCCACTCTGTGTTGTTGAAATTGTTTTGGTATGTGGAATGCCTTCTAATTTGTCGAAAGTTGAAGTCAAATCAACAATCGGCTGACAAACTTCCAAGGGAATCTTTTCCACAGTCAAACAGCTCTTTCTGCCAGAGTGTTATTCCTGATGTTTAGTCGGAATCTCCTTTGCGTGGCAAGTCCCCTCCCCCATGTGAAATGAAGACACTGGACATGTTATTTAAGGTTAATGGGCATAAAAAGGCCACAACTTTATTGATTACAGAATTGAAAGGTATTGGCCTTGGGCATTGGCTCCTATCGACTACCCGGCATGGAGACCGGGAAGGGTTATCCACAAGCTGTGGGAGTCCTGTTGAAGTACGCCAACTAGGATCCCACGCGTGTCACCGCTCTGGGGCGTGCCGGAGGCCCTTACCTCCCTAGGTTTCAGACAAGGCAACGCCCCCCGGAGTCCTCTACCGGACTGCCCTTTTCATTGGGGGAAGGTGATGGCGCTTCCTCCCCCCCCCCCCATTCATTTGCATAACAATTAACCCCTGCCAATGCCTAACCGCCAATACCGCGGAAGTTGTGACGTTTGCTACGAGGTAGGCGCTCAGCTGGAAAGGGGAAAGAGGGCGGTCCCCGGACGTGCCTGGCCTTAAGTAGGCTAGGCCACGCCTCCCCTGCCCGCTGATTGGCGGGCTGGGTCGAAGGCACGTCCGGGGATTCCCTGAATCTCGTGGGGGCAAAAGGCCAGCCCCCGCGTGTGTGGGAGGGGTTAACCCGCAACTCCCTCTCCTCCCAAGCTTGGAAATGGCTTTGTTGTAACTGGAATCAATTAATTGCAACAGAGAGGGAGGTTGTGCGTCCTATTTAGCTCTTTAATTAATTAGTCTCCAATTAAAGAGACTAATTGGACTATAATTCAGGGTTTCGACCAAGGATTTTGGCTCTGAGTAGTGAATATTCTCCGTCAACAGCAGAGCTGAAGGAAAGCAACCTGTTTAACAATATGCTGCCTTCACAGCAACTAACAGTGTCCTTCCAGAAGATTCCAAAAGCTTCATACAGTGGACGCTCGGGCTGAGAATGTGATCCGTGCCAGATGCACGTTCGCAACCCGCAGCGTTCGCAACCCACAGAGGCGCGTCTGCACACACGTGGGTTGCGATTCGGCGCTTCGGCGCATGCACAAAGCGCAATTTAGCACTTCTGCGCATGCACGACTGCCGAAACCTGGAGGTAACCTGTTCCGGTACTTCTGGGTTTCAGCGGTCTGTAACCCAAAAAAAAACACAACATGAAACAGCTGTAACCCAAGGTACGACTGTACTCAAAAATAGCAATTCCAAGCACAATAGATAATATTCATCTCAGTCAGGGTTACTCATTTCCTTATCCCTCTTTTATACACCCAGGTTTATCTATTTCTGCTTTTGAATTTTCTCCCCCCACCAGTTCACCCTGAATGCTTGTTTACAAAGCTATTGTACTACTAACCTTACTGTACGCTTGTGAAACATGGACCACTTATAAATGCCATCTCCAACTCCTCAAAAAATTCCATCAATGGTATCTCTGAAAAATTATACACATCACTTGGGAAGACAGGCGAACTAATGCCAGTGTACTGGAAGAAGCAAAGATCACCAGTGTCAAAGCTATGATTCTTCAACATCAACTTCGCTGGACTGGTCGTGTTGTGCGGGTGCCTGATGATCGTCTTCCAAAGCAACTACTCTATTCCGAACTTAAAATGGAAAGCGTAATGCTGGTGGTCAACAAAAGAGGTTTAAAGACTGTCTCAAGGCAAATCTTAAAAAATGTAGTATAAACACCAACAATTGGGAAACACTGGCCTGCGAGCGCTCCAGTTGGAGAACAGCCTTTACCAAAGGTGTCGTGGGCTTTGAAGACACTCGAACTCAGGACGCCAGGGAGAAATGTGCAAACATGAAGGCACACTTAGCAAATCCACACCGTGATCAGCTCCCACCCGGAAAAAGTATTTTTTAAAAAATACTTTGCTTTTTTTGCATTTTATTTATTTATTAACATTTAAATATCATAACTAATGTCTCTCTTCTTTGCAATATTTCATAAATCCCTCCTTACAAAACTTTTTGTAGTCCTACTAGCGTAATTTGTAGATTACATTTGCTCTTCAAATAGTTTGCATATTTCTTCCAATCTTCTGTGAATCTCTGGTCCCGCAGGTTTCGAATCCTTCCTGTCAGAGATAAAAGACTTTTTATGCACGCAACGACGGCAGCGAGAATGCTACCAGCCCAGAGATGGAAGGAAGGGGAGGTACCAACAAAAGAAGAATGGCAGACAAAACTGATGGAATACGCAGAGATGACGAAACTGACGGAGAAGATCTGAAACCAGGAAGATTGCGTATTTTTAAAAGGCAGGAGTAAATTCTTAATTTCTTTAAAAGACCACTGTAAACAGTTAAAATCATTGGCAGGGATGCAATGACACTTGCAATGTGGAATTCACAACGGTAACTATGGATATGCAACAGATGGATAATGGTAAAAGAGGCAGAAAATTTAATCTTAAATATGGAACCTGTGGAGGGAGGGAGAGGAAGTCTGAAGGCTCAAAAGAACCTTTTGCTTTAGGTTTGAAACGGTTAAAGTTAAAATGTATAAAATTGTGTAAAACCAATTTGAAAAATTATTTGAAAAAAGATATACAGTGGCACCTCAGGTTAAGTACTTAATTCGTTCTGGAGGTCCGTTCTTAACCCGAAACTGTTCTTAACCTGAGGTACTGCTTTAGCTAATGGGGCCTCCCGCTGCCGCCACCCCATTTCTGTTCTCATCCTGAAGAAAAGTTCTTAACCCGAGGTACTATTTCTGGGTTAGCGGAGTCTGTAACCTTAAGTATATGTAACCCGAGGTACCACTGTATATCTAGCCATCAGTTTAGGATCCTTCTTCCTAGCTCTAATGAAACGGTTTCAAGAACTTGCGCCATAATAAATTGCGCCAGCCTCCAGGGCGCCACAGGACTCTTTGATGTGACTGCGGCAGCTGACTTAATGCCACAGCTTCTTCTGTGAAAGGAATTTCAGGCGGACCGTGAAGGCAAACTGCATTCCAGTGAAATTTTGAGAGTTTCAATATTGCCTTCGAGGCGCCTTTGTTGCTGCCGGACAGGCTAGGTGGGTTTCAACCTGCCTCTTTTGGTCATGTTTTTCCCCCAGGTGGCTGAATGAGGCTATTGCTCTGTATCTTTCTCTGTTTGCTTCCGCTTATCCTGCCCTGAAACTCGACGGTTCCTGTCACCCTCAGCCATCTTACATGAACATAGGAACCTGCCTTAAACTGAGTCACCCCACTGGCCCACCTAGCCCTGGGTTGTCTACACAGGCCGGCAGCGTTTCTCTGAGACCGGAAGCCAGGGATAGTGAAATATACTCAGAGTCGAGAGTGGATTTCATGCTCTTTATTCAGCTCATAGTGGTGAGGAGGGAATGAATGTCCCCTCAAAGTATCTGCTTTATATACATTATTTACACAATGGGCTGCACGTGATTGGCTAATTCTGGAATTCTCCTGTAGGCCAATCAGGTTGTGGAGTCACTTCCATCTGGAGCCGGATTGGGTGGCTCCTGCAGACCAATCATACTGCTGCATTGTTCTAGGACCAATCAGACTGCTGCATTTTGGATCCTATTGTTCTAGGACCAATCAGACTGCTGCATTCTGGATCCTATTGTTCTAGGACCAATCAGACTGCTGCATTCTGAATCCTATTGTTCTAGGACCAATCAGACTGCTGCATTCTGGATCCTATTGTTCTAGGACCAATCAGACCGCTGCATTCTGAATCCTATTGTTCTAGGACCAATCAGAATGCTGCATTTTGGATCCTATTCAACTCAGTACATAACAGATAGCATCCCCTCTGACCAGAACGCAGGGGATGGGGGTGGGAATGGGACATGTGAGAAAAACTGGGACCAGCATGAGATCATGGCCCCCCCCCAAAGATGCATGGTGCCCCAAAAGCACACATCTGTGGGTGCTGTGCAAGATCTTGCCCCTGAAAAAAGCACTTTGTTCAGGGTGAGATTGTGAGACCCAAAATGCCCACTGTCACGGGTGCCAACTTGAATAAAATACTGGGTCATCTGGCAGAATCTGGCAGCCTGCATCATCTGGCAGAATCTGAACAGAAAAGAGGAAAGGGCAGGGGTTGTTCATACAGGGGTACGACGGGGAACCTCTTCTGCGGGTGGCCTCCACTTTCAGCTCTGCAGAGCCTTTAACAATGGCCTGGAGGAGCCTGCAGCCTTCCATCTGCTGCTGAACTCCCAGTCCCGATCAAAACCCCTGACCACTGGTCAATAGGACTGATGGGAGCTTTCGGGGGGGACAGAGTCAAACGACTTCCGAATCTGGCTCAACGGTTTTGTGGAACACTCTGCCTTGCATTTCTGAAATATGAGGTCTGTCTTTGCTTTGTAACTCACTCTATGTGGGGCTGCCCTTGAGACTGACCCAGAAACTCCAGCGGGTGCAGAATGCCGTGGCGAGACTCCTTATGGGGTCACGGGATCACATTCACACGGTGCTCTACCAGCTGCACTGGCTCCCGGTGGAGTACAGGATCAGGTTTAAGGTGCTGGTTTTAACCTTTAAAGCCCTCGTACCTACGGGACCGTCTCTCCTGGTATGTCCCACGGAGGACCTTACGGTCTTCAAACAAAAAGGTCTTGGAGATCCTGGGCCACAGGGAGGTTAGGCTGCCCTCAACCAGAGCCAGGGCTTTTTCGGCTGTGGCCCCGATCTGGTGGAATGCTCTGTCCCAAGAGACTAGGGCCCTGCGGGACTTGACATCTTTCCGCAGGGCCTGCAAGACAGAGCTGTTCCACCAGGCCTTTGGCCAAGGCACAGCCTGACCCCCTCCTTTGGCAATCCTCACAGAACTCTAGCCCAATGGTTGCCATTTTGATTTTGAATTGATTTTAGAACGAATTGGTTTTAGAATGTTGTGTTACTTTTATTGTTCTTAGCTGCTCTGAGCCCAGCTTCGGCTGCGGAATAAAGGGACCCCTGACCATTAGGTCCAGTCGTGACCGACTCTGGGGTTGCGGCGCTCATCTCGCTTTATTGGCCGAGGAAGCCAGCGTACAGCTTCCAGGTCATGTGGCCAGCATGACTAAGCCGCTTCTGGCAAACCAGAGCAGCACATGGAAACGCCGTTTACCTTCCTGCCAGAGCGGTACCTATTGATTTACTTGCACTTCTACGTGCTTTCAAACTGCTAGGTTGGCAGGAGCAGGGACTGAGCAACGGGAGCTCACCCCGTCGCGGGGATTCGAACCGCCGACCTTATCGGCAAGCCCAAGAAGGCTCTGTCGGCTGGGGTGGGTGGGATATAAATAAGTAAAAATTATGAATTATTATTATTATTATTTCGCACAGCTGCCAATGCCTCTCTCTTCTGCTGAGACGTCCCCCCCTTCTATATTTTGCATTTTCTGCAGTTCTGATGGACTGATTAAACAAACACAGCCCCCACCAAAATAGCCTGCCGCTTTATGAAGTCTCCGCTCAGCAAAACTTCCCCCTTATCTGCCCCTCACCCTGCCTCGTGGCTTCCTCTCGGCTTCTTGCGGTTTTGCTGGGTGCTTCCTCTATGCAGTCGCCACCACCGCCCGCATTTGCGCGTCAAACATTAGAAGGAGTTTTATTTAGAAACCCCAAAGCTATCTGCCCAATCAGCAAAGATGAGCCAGAAGAAGAAAGGGGGTGTGATTGCCCCTGTGATTTGGGGGTGAGCATCCGCCGCTGCTCAACAGGTCTCCCCTTCAGCACAGCGTGGGAGAAAGCGTTTCCATCCCCTTTAAAAGATTTATCTGCATTTCTCGGTGCTCAGAAAAATAATCAGCCTCCCTCCTTTCACTCGCCCATCACGGAAACTTTCGATTTCCGGAGGGGAGGACAAGACATCTTCCGAGAGAATCGCTAAAACGTTAAATCAATCAATCACGCTGCTTCTGTGAAGCGAAACAGCTACTGAATCAAACCCCACGCCAGCCAGACGAGGTGGGACACATTTGTTAAGGTTTCAGTCGTGCTTGAAATGCATTTCCTGTTGTTGTTTTTCTGGTTTTTAATTATGGTATATGCACTTGAGATGGTGGTTTAGGAGGCAATGAATAAATGAAGAAACAGAGAAATTGTTGCGACTGAAGAGCCTGCTTGATGGATCGGGGCCGAAGACACACCTCATCCAGCATCTGGTCCTCTGAAGTGGCTAAGGCCACAGGGAGGACCTGAGGACCTTAGAGGTCATCCAGATAACCAAGGCTGTGTGCAGGGTTCTTGCAGACTCCAACATCCTTGACCAACAGTCCTCCAGATGCTGTTTCACACACACAATCCAATTTGGGGCCAGATCCAGCACTTCAGAGCAGCCCTGATGTGACCCTGGGCCAACCCAACACAACCCCTCTCTGGCCAAATCCTGGGCTGACCCAAATCACATTGGGATGTAGGATTTGGCCAAACCCAACACAATTTTCCTTAACGTAATGCATTTCTGTACGCGAGGTTCATTCATACTTAAGGATTTAAGTTCCCTCTTTACCCCTGGAGACCTCGCTGGAGAACTGCGTTGCAAAATTCAAAATGCAAATTTCAAAGGCTGGTTGCATCTCTGCATTGTTTTGGAAAGTGGAAATCGTTTCAGCCTTAACTCCAAACTGAGGTCCCCGTTTGCACTGTACAGACCACATTAACAGTCGTTCCCAAAGAATCCTGGGAATTGTAGTTTGTTAAGAGTGCAGCTGAGAGTTGTTAGTAGACCCCCTCCCCCCCCACACACACATTCCCCCCACAGAGCTAGAATTCCCAGACTGCTCCAACAACCAATCTCTCTTCCCAGGGAACTCTGGGA
Source organism: Podarcis tiliguerta (assembly GCF_965153285.1). Lineage (NCBI taxonomy): Eukaryota > Metazoa > Chordata > Lepidosauria > Squamata > Lacertidae > Podarcis > Podarcis tiliguerta. Next base: position 4,385,208 of record NC_139549.1, read on the forward strand.
AATGTAGGCCTGGGAAATAAAATAGGGCCCTTAACAAACTACAGCTCCCAGAATGCTTTGGGGGAAGCCATGGCTGTTTAAAGGGCTATCATCGTGCTATAAATCTATAACGCTTCTGGGCCTGAATCTGATTTCTGCCTCCTCCTGACTGTCATTGGGCATTATCTTCACCAACCTGGTTAACCTCCTCTGGTTACACTAAGGATGTTCAACGTCCTTCTTTAAATGAGGCTCCCAAAATAACACCCCAGCGGTGGGCTGACCACTTCCTAGGAGGTTGGAGGGGAGTAAGAGTCCCAGGCCAGACAATTACTCCTCCAAACCCTCCTTTCCCAAGGTCTTGGGCTGAACCCCATTTTTGTCACACACCCCAAACCGGAACCAAACTCTCAGATAGAGAGAGAGATTATTCATTCATGCTCAGCCCTTGAACTGCTCGCCTTTCTCTCTCCCACCCGTTTCTTACAGTTGAACTGAGATTGTGTAAGCGCCTTGCGGGCAGAGACTTGTCCTTTGTCCCATGTTCGGCCTTCACCTCTTCCTGTCCCCTCCCCTCTGCCGCATTCCAACGTCCAGCATAGATTGCCAACTCCCTGAGGGCAGAGATCCTCTTCCCTTTCCCTCCCCCACTTCCCTTTCCCTTACGAGACACCCCGTAAAACAGGGAAATATATGGCGGGGCACCGTATAAAAGTACTTCGGAACTCCCCGCCCATTGATGCATCTGGCAGCCCCCTCACTGTACTCTTTTCAGCACCCACTAAAAGCATTTTTTCTTCAGGCAACACAACCCTGTTGATGTGTGAGTTTTGCCTGCTTTCGGTTTATCGGTGCAAACGCTTTCGAGTGTTTGTTTTTAGCTGTTTCCAACCCACAATTTTATTGTCTCTTTTTCCCCCCGCTACTGTGGGTCCCCTGATGTTGTTGGACTACAACTCCCATCATTCCTAGCCAGCATGACCAGCGGTCAGGGATGATGGGAGTTGTAGTCCAATAACACCTGGGGACCCACAGATTGAGAACCGCTGCGCTACGTGATGAATTACAGTGGTACCTCAGGTTACAGACGCTTCAGGTTACAGACTCTGCTAACCCAGTAATAGTACCTCGGGTTAAGAACTTTGCTTCAGGATGAGAACAGAAATTGTGCTCTGGTGGCACGGCGGCAGTGGGAGGCCCCATTAGCTAAAGTGGTGCTTCAGGTTAAGAACAGTTTCAGGTTAAGAATGGACCTCTGGAATGAAGTACTTAACCCGAGGTACCACTGTACCGTATTTTTCTGTGTATAAGATGCCCCCATGTATAAGACGACCCTTATTTTTTGAGCCCAAAATGAAGAAATAAATTTATTTATATATTTAATTGCAACATTCCGTGTATAAGACGAAACCCCAATTTTAAACCTAAAAAAATGTGGGGGGGATATAGTATTATACATGGCAAAATACAATAAATTTACAAGTTAGGAGGGAACCAGGCAGAGGGCCTTCTTGGTGATGGCACCCGCTCTGTGGAACGCCCTCCCACCAGATGTCAAAGAGAACAACAACTACCAGACTTTTAGAAGGCATTTGAAGGCAGCCCTATTTAGGGAAGCTTTTAATGTTTGATGGATTATGGTAGTTTAATATTTTGTTGGATGCCGCCCAGAGTGGCTGGGGAAGCCTAGCCAGATGGGCGGGGTATAAATAAGAAATTATTATTATTATAAATAAATGAACCAAATGCTCTGCCCAATCAGACGCCGCGGCCGCCAAGGCCCTGCACCCGTGGGCGCCAGCGATGCAGAGAAACACACACGCACACACGCTCAGGTATGCAGGTTAGGCCTTGTCTGGTCAAGTCTGGAGCTGAACCTCCCAGCAGGAACGGGTGGGGAAGCCTCCAGGCTACAGATGCTAGCAGAGCAGAGGCGCAGGTCACAAAATATGCAGACGGTCGAGGCGGCCGGCCAGTGGCTCTGCTCCCTGGGCACCTTTCAACAGGCAGCTGTGCTTTCCGCCTGTGAAGAATGAAGCCGAGATCCGTCAGCTGACGCAGGGCGGGCCTGTCACTCGAGGAAGTCTCCCCGAGGCCACCCCAGAGTCTCGCTCCTGCCTGCTGGGTCCGGGCTGCTTCTCCTTTCGCTCCTCGAAGCCTGGCGGAGGGCCGTCCGCATGACTTGCAGAGCATCGTGGTCCCACGGTGAGTGAGGCGTGCTTTGCCGGGAGGGCTTAATAGCAGAGGTGCTTCAGAGCAAGGGGCAGAGAAGGCAGGGCAAGGAGACGCCCGCCTGTCTCTTTTCTGTTTTCAACAAGAGCTGAGCATTCGTGCTCCTCCCGGGCGAGCCGTGACAAGTCGGCGGGGTTGAGTCACCGGGGCGGCGAGAGAACCAAAAACCGGGAAGTGTGTCCGCAGGTTAAGATCAGGGAAAACTTCAGCCCCAGAAGCTAAGCTTCTAAGTCAGGGCTTTTGCTTAGGGCAGGCTAAGTCTTCGGAGAGAACCGCAGCGCCCCTGGGCATGGGCAGAGTGCGTCACCACCCCACGCTGAGTAGACAGACCTCAGGCATTTGAGGCTGGGAACATGGGAATTAATGCGCCAAAGGCCCATGAAAAGCGCGGCAGAATCGTAGAGTTGGGACCTCAAGGGTTCACTAGTCCAAACCCCTGCAATGTTGAAACTTAGCACTGCTGGGAAGCTAGTCTGAATGGTTATCGTCCTTTAAGATGAGACCACATGTGGGCAGAATGTAGAAATAATAATAATAATAATAATAATAATAATAATAATAATAATAGATTATTATTTATACCCCCCATCTGGCTGGGCTTCCCCAGCCACTCTGGGCGGCTTCCAAAAAAATATTTAAAAACTGTGATACATCAAACATTAAAAGCTTCCCTAAACAGGGCTGCCTTCAGATGTCTTCTAAAAGTCTGGTAGTTGTTGTTCTCTTTGACATCTGGTGGGAGGGCGTTCCACAGGGCGGGTGCCACTACCAAGAAGGCCCTCTGCCTGGTTCTCTGTAACTTGGCTTCTCGCAGGGAGGGAACCGCCAGAAGGCCCTTGGAGCTGGACCTCAGTGTCCGGACAGTGTTCTGGGTGCATGGTTGAGTGCCTTACTTTCTTTGGAAAGTGTACAGCAAGGTGCTAGTCCTCAAGACTTGAAAATGCAGCTGCACAAAGGTGATGCATGGGTGAGGCAAAGATCAGCTTTTTCCCCATTATTAGGACCTTTGGCAAAGGGAGCAGGCCACAGTTTTCCAGCGTGAGGACAGCTTGCCTCAGCCCTATAAGAACCGCTTTGCCGTATCAGACCCAAATAGTTCCATCATGCTTTGCACCCAGGTTCCTGACACTGTGGACAGCCAGGTGTCTCCCTGAGAAAGCTCCCTGACACTATTTGTCCCCGCTATCAAATGTTCAAAAAGGTAGCCTATCCCTGTATATGGAGGTTCCTCTAGACAGATGAAGCCTCTCCAAGAATCTGTGCAACCCTTTCTTTGAACCTAGCAGCCGCCACCCTCTCATATGGAAGGAAGTTCCACAGGTCAACACAAGTCGCCTTTTAGGGCCTCCCGCCAATCAAATTCGCTCAGCAAAAAACCCTAAATTCCACACTTGCGAGACAGGAAAGTCCCTCCCGACCCCCTTCTCTCCCCGTGCTGTTCCCAATTTCAAAAGCTTCGCTCGCATTTCCCCATCGATGCCTTTCAAGTTCTGCTTTTCTCCTTTCCGTTGAGATGGCGGAAGTGTGGAAAAACAGTTTCGCCTCGCAGTTTTGCCTGTTTCTGCTTCTGTTGCCCCTAACCTGAGCACGGCGTTGAGGAGAAAGCCGGGAATGGGGACCCTCATTTTATGCCGCCCTGCTGTGACTCTAGCTGAGTGACCCAGCCCTCACAGAACGAGAGGAACGTACGAGGGCTGCACCTGTTGGATTTCTGCCTGCTGCTCAGCTACCCAGACCCTGCCAGGATACAGCAGGGGGAGGTGGCACACCTAGAGGAAATGGCTCTCCTCCCAGATATGCCTTCTGAGGGCTCGCGCCTGGGTCCGCACACCGTCAAGGATGTCCATTTCAGTCCCCTGCAATTATGACACACTCATTTATTATTACACGGAGCCAGGAAGCCATTAAGCGGCAAGGCTAAACTGCGGCTCGTCAGCCAGCTAATTAGCATCCTCCCTCCTGGAACAGAGGAATCGTTAAAAGGGGACAGGATATGCAAGAGGCAAGGATGTAGCTGCAAGAATCTTTTTTGTTACTCGTTTTTTTTTTCCTTTACAAACCACACAAAGATCTGGAACACAGGAAGAAGAGAGCGTGATGCCTTTGTCAGAGTCAGGCCGGTGGGGTTCATCTAGCTGAGTGTTCCCCGCACTTACTGGCAGGTGGTCTCCAGGGTTTTAGACAGGGGCCTCTTACCTAGATATGCCTATTGGGACTGCCTGCCTGCAAAGCAGAGCTATAATCATCATAATAATCATAATAGTCATAATAATCATAATAATCATAATACAGTGGTGCCTCGCAAGATGAAAAGAATCCGTTCCAGGAGTCTTTTCGTCTTGCGGTTTTTTCGTCTTGCGAAGCAAGCCCATTGACGGAGTAGCGCTATTAGCGCTATTGACATTTTAAGGGCTAAAAACGGCTTTTTAAGGCTTGGGGGATTAGCGGTTTTGCTGCTAAAATGCTTTTAGCAGCTTAGCGATTCAGAATAAGGGGTTTTGGAGCGGAAAAACCCCCCGAAAATTTTCGTCAATTTTCGTCTCACGAAGCAAGCCCATAGGGAAATTCGTCTTGCGAAGCGCCTCTGCAGACGGAAAACCCTTTCGTCTTGCGGGTTTTCCATCTTGCGAGGCATTCGTCTTGCGGGGCACCACTGTAATTTATTTCTACCCCGCCCATCTGGCTGGGCTTCCCCAGCCACTCTGGGCGGCTTCCAACCAAATATTAAAATACAGTAATGCCTCAAACATTTAAAGCTTCCCGAAACAGGGCTGCCTTTAGATGTCGTCTAAAAGTCTGGTAGTTGTTTATCTCTTTGACATCTGGTGGGAGGGCATTCCACAGGGCGGGTGCCACCACCGAGAAGGCCCTCTGCCTGGTTCCCTGTAACTTGGCTTCTCACAGTGAGGGAACCACCAGAAGGTTTGCTGCTTATGTATCCCGAAGGATACATAACCAGAGGTGAACGTAAGTAGAGGTACCACTGTACTTTAACCATTGAGTTCTGCAGCTTTCCTTCAAAAATAAAATAAGGTTCCAGTCTTCATTGTCCCAATATAAGGGGCTGATTTAAACAGAAGTGTCGGAAACTGCCTTAAGTCGAGGTTGGATGGCCATCTGTCTTGGGTGCTCTACGATTCTACGAAGTCCAACCACAATGATGCCATTGGGGATTGAGCTTCTGCATGCAAAGCAGGTGCTCTAACCACTGAGCCGCACAGCCCTCTCGTCATGCCAGCCGCCAAAAAGCTTTCCTTGCAAACAGGGACCTCGACTCTGCCTTTTCCTGGGGCTGATGATTCTCTCGCTCAAGATGTTTGTCCCAAAAAAAAGAAAGCACCGTATTTTTTGCTCTATAAGACTCACCTTTCCCCTCCTAAAAAGTAAGGGGAAATGTGTGTGCGTCTTATGGAGCGAATGCAGGCTGCGCAGCTATCCCAGAAGCCAGAACAGCAACAGGGATTGCTGCTTTCACGGCACAGTGATCCCTCTTGCTGTTCTGGCTTCTGAGATTCAGAATATTTTTTTCCTTGTTTTCCTCCTCCAAAAACTAGGTGCATCTTGGAGTCCGGTGCATCTTATAGAGCAAAAAATACGGTAACTGGGCAGAGGGTCAGAGCGAAAGGTCAGGAGGGCTCCATTGTGTGCCGCTCAACCACCACCTTGAAACTCTGAAAGAGACTTCAGGAAGGAGCTGAGCTTGTTGGCTTGTGACAGAAGGATAAAAACAGGAAACCCCAGTGCATCTGTGGGGGTGGCGAGGAGAAGAGAAGGGAAGGAAACGCTGACTTTTAAAAATATATTCTGAGGCATCGTGAGAAGGCAGGGCTGCAACGGTGCCTTGCGGATCCCCCTCGCACGCTGGTTTTAAGAAGAAGAGGCGACAGAAAAAATCAGCTTTGCGCTGCAAGCCGCATTTGGAGATTTGGCGGTGTGCTGGTTCACAGGAGCGGAAGGAGAGGCCTGTTCCGTCGCGGTGTCGTCACACGAAGACTGCCACGACCCCACGTTCTTCGCTGGACACCCCAGAACATCTCACCCGATTGAAGAGGTACGGAGAGACCAAGCAGAGATTAAATCATTGCAATTAAATTTTTAAAAGAGTTAAGGTAGGTTCGGTTCCCAGAGGGGTAACCGCGTCCGTCCGTCTTTCTGCCAAAGCAGCGGCATCTTAAAGCAGGATTTATCTGAGGCCCACTTCCTCACAGAGAGCAAAAACCACAGGCACGTCATGTGCAGAAATGCAGAACTGCCCCGGTTTGCCGCATCGCTCCGAGACTCTCAGATTTAGCTTCTTCTTCTGAACCCAGCCGGCATTTTGGGTCCGTCGTTCATGCCCAGCATCAGCCGCCTTGTTCCTTATCTGAGCATGCAAAGATACCTTCCTGCGGTCAGTTCCGCAGATGTTGGCTGCTTCCAGTGTCCCATAGATGGATGAGAATATATTTTCTCTCCACACGCACCCCTCTCGCAGAAACGCACACATACACCCTTCCTTTATTGCAGGAGTGCGGAATATACAGTGGACGCTCGGGTTGCGCACGGGATCCGTGTGGGATGCACATTCGCAACCCACAGCAGCGCATCTGCGCACGCACAGGTTGCGATTCAGAGCTTCTGCACAAAGCGCGATTTAGTGCTTCCGCGCATGCGTGACTGCCAAAAACCCAGAAGTAACCTGAGAAGACACTGAGGTCCAGCGCCGAGGGCCTTCTGGCAGTTTCCTCCCTGCGAGAAGCCAAGTTACAGGGAACCAGGCAGAGGGCCTTCTCGGTGGTGGCACCCACCCTGTGGAATGCCCTCCCACCAGATGTCAAAGAGAACAACTACTACCAAACTTTTAGAAGACATCTGAAGGCAGCCCTGTTTAGGGAAGCTTTTAATGTTTAATAGGTTATTGTATTTTGGTGTTTTGTTGGAAGCCGCCCAGAGTGGCTGGGGAGGCCCAGCAAGATGGGTGGGGTATAAATAATAAATTATTATTATTATTATTATTATTATTACGGTACTTCCGGGTTTTGGTGGGTGCGTAACCCAAAAACACGCAACCTGAAGTGGCTGTAACCCGAGGTATGACTGGATACATATATAACATACATATATATTTCTGTCGAGGGCCACATAATACAATCATAGAATTGTAGGGTGGGAACTCAAGAGTCATCTAGACCAACCCCATGCAATGCAGGGATCTCAGCTAAAGCATCCATCCAACCACTGCTTACAAACCTCCAAGGAAGGAGATTCCACCACTCTTACTCTCAGAAAGTTCTTCCTGCTGCTTCATTGGAATCTTGTTTCTTGTACCTTGAAGCCGTTGATTTGGGTTCTACCTTCCAGAGCAGCAGAAAACAAGCTTGCTCCATCTCCCATGTGACGGCCCATGTGACAGCTTCAGATATTTGAAGCTGACTAGCATATCTACCCAGCTTCCTCAACCATTCCTCATCAGGCTTGGTTTCCAGACCCTTGATCATCTTGGCTGCCCTCCTCTGCACACCTTCCAGCTCATCAATATCCTTCTCAAACTGTGGTGCCCAGAACGGGACGCATAATTCCACGTGGGATGTGACCAAGGCAGAATACAGCAGTACACTCATACCTCATGTTAGGTCCACTTCATGTTACGTTCTTTCAGGTTACATCCGGCAGCGGCCCAGAAGTACTGGAAAGGTTTACTTCAGGTTTTGCCACTCACACATGCGCAGACGCGCAAAATGACGTCACGCGCATGCGCAGAAGCAGCAAATCGCAACCCACGTGTGCGCAATGCGCCGCTGCAGGTTGTGTTCTTTTCATGTTCCAAAACGGGCCTCCGGAACGGATCCTGTTGGCAACTGGAGCTATCCTGTTGGCAACTGGAGCCCTTGACCTGGACACTAGACTTCTGTCAATGCAGCCTAGAATTGCAATGGATTTTTTTGCTGCTGCAGCAAAAATGAGTATCTGTCTGGGGCTGCATGCTGACAATGGGCAAGGCCAGAGCCACTGGTAGACAGTGTTATAGACTTCTCTCTGTTTGTCTGTCTGTCTGTCTGTCTGTCTGTTTCTTTCTCTCTCTCTCTCTCTCTCTCTCTCTTTCTGTCACCCACCACCCACTTTCCCTGCTTTGCTCCTCTCCCTCAGTGCTATCCCCACCCCCATGAAATTACCCCAGGGGCTGCATGCCCAACCCTTGATTTTGTTGGTGGCAAGGGGGGAGAAAATTATATAACAGGAGAATTCCATGGAAGCCAAGATCCAGGTTTGGGGCAAGTACTCTTTGGTAAGAGAACCATTCTAGAGATTTAAAATCACAAAATAAGCGTGGAAACATAGGTTGTGAGGCTTTTAAAATATGCTCTCGTGAATGAGCTCCAGAATAGTCCCCTCTTCCCCTAGAAAAAGGCGACATGTTTGGTAAGTTAAAATAGTTTACTTACAAACTCTCTAAATGTCATGTTCATGTGCTTTTTCCATACAGCATTCAGAAAACAATGCACAGGCAGTAAAACATAGCTTCATTACAGTGCTGAAAGTTCTTAAATTATTGGTACAGGAACACAAGAATGGCTTGTAAGAGCCATGCGGTCTGAGCTTGGAGCAACCAGCTCATTGAGTTTCTCAGGTAGATTGGAGGGGAACAAAGTCTTGATTACCTAAGTCCCTCCCAAGGTGAGCTAAGCCTGGCAGGACAGCTTACTCTATGGTTTTAACCCCTTCATGCATTAAGACTTAAGCATGTTGGTTATATCGAGCTGGTTATCCCACCATAACTATATTCCTCACCTCCGAATTCTGGTTGGACATGGAGAATGTTCAGGTAGATCACATGGACACAACACTGTCCTGAGAAGTCTCTCTCAGCAGCCATTCTCCATCTCACACACAAACAGAAAGCAGTTAAAAACAACAACTAGTGGAATAACAGTCACATCAGAAACGGAATGCCGTTCTCATGTGACTCACAGTCAGCATACCACATGAGAGGGGTGGAAACCCCACGTTAAAAGTACACAGTAATTTAACGTAAGTAAATATTCCCATTTCGGGAAATTAAGTAATTATCCTCAACAGTGGCAAGGGGAAGAGGAGGATTATCCTGGGGCGAGTCCAGACAGCCTTATAAAACCTCTCCGTTGCCTTTTCCAGGCAGCCACGATGGAGGCGTTCAGCTCCCGCAACTTGGCCATGCAGGCCGAGAAGAAGATTCTCAGCCGAATGGCCAGCAAGTCCATGGCCAATATGTTCATTGACGACACCAGCAGCGAGATCCTGGACGAACTCTACCGGATCTCCAAGGAGTACACGCAGAACCGGACCGAGTCCCAAAAGGTCATCAAGAACCTGATCAAAGTGGCGGTCAAGATCTCCGTCCTGTACCGCAACAACCGCTTCAGCCCTGAGGAGCTGGGCCTGGCGGAGGAGTTCAAGAGGAAGCTCCACCAGGGAGCCATGACGGCCATCAGCTTCCATGAGGTGGAGTTCACCTTCGAGAAGGCCGTCCTGGCCGAGCTGTTGAGAGATTGCCGGGACCTGCTGCTCCGGCTGGTCGAGAAGCACCTGACGCCCAAGTCTCACGGGCGCATCCGGCACGTCTTCGACCACTTCGCCGACACGGAGCTCCTGGCCAAGCTATACAGCCCTGGGGACCCCTACCAGCCGCGGCTGAAGAAGATCTGCGAGGGGATGAACCGTCTCATCGACGAGGGGAAGTTGTGAGACCCACCGAGGAGGAGGAGGAGAGGAGAAAATAGGTGGGAAGGAACACACACACGAGGGGTGGGTAGGGGGAGACACAAAATTTAACATCGGCCAAATCCTTCACGGACCTAGGGATTCAGATAGACTGCCTCTGGACCTGGGGGCTCCATAAGAAGAGAGCCCTGCTGGATCAAGCGAGAGGGGACTTGTTAAGTTGTGGGTAAACATATCAGACGACACAGTGATTCTTTAAACAGCTCTTGTTTATTCACAGGCCAGAACAGAACTGAACTGGAGGGTTCAGTCAGCCTGCTTATATAGAGCTCCAGTACAACGTTACTGTAACAACTTTCTAAAACTATCCAATCACTGAACGTCACTTTCGATCCTTCATTTGCATAACTATCTACAGTATCCCCCTGCTGGCCCAGGGTGAGAACTTCAGTGCATAACAGGACTCATCCACTCTCACGGTGGTCAAATGCCTGTAAGAAGCTAGGGGTCCAGGTAGACTGCTTCTGGGCCTGGAGGTTCCGTCAGGGCATGAGACAAACCCTGTTGGATCAGGCCAGCTGGAGAAGAATAAATGGGTTCGCCCTGCGGTGAGAAAACGAGATGAGGGGTGCTTCTTGTGATCTCTTTGGTAGGCCAGTAGCACCCACAGACCTTGTTTGCGGGGTGGCCCGATCAGAAACTCAGCCCCTCCCAGCCTCCCTTCCTATGTCTTCGGAAGCCTGCGTGCTCCGCAGCTCATTTTTGCAGCCGATAAGGACTAGAAACTTGGGAATGAAAGCTGAGCTTCGAAAAATCCGGAGGGCAGAGTGATGGGCAGTAAACCTCAAAACCATCTCTGGCTGCGTACACCGGACTTCTTACCGCTCCATCCCAAACCTTCCTGGTCCATCATCAATGAGAAGAAATGTTGTGTTTTATATTCTTTAAATGCTGTTTGCGGATGTTTACTTTGTTATGTTCGGTGCGGGGGGAGGGGGAGAGACCTTGCCACTATTTTATTATTATTATTATTTGCTTCTTCTCTGAAGTCACAGATAATTTCGATGCCTGTATCACCACCTCTGGCTGTTGATCATGGTGGTATCTGATGAGCTCAATGGGAGCCATAGAGCTCAAGCGCCAGTTGATGGGAAAGCGTTCCCTGGGAAAAGGGACCGTTTGCTAAATCGCTCTGGGAATCGTAGCTCTCCTGGGGGGTTGGGAGGTCTCCTAACAACGCTTAGCACCCTTAGCAAACTATAGTTCCCAGGATTTCTCGGGGGGGAGGGAGCCACGGCTGTTTAAAGCGGCAGGCACAGAGCTTTAAATGTGTTGCGGCCTTGGTGAGTTGCAGGCAACAGTCCATTCCTCGCTGCAAGATCAGCACCCTGGACAGCTGCCCCAGAGGAAGACCAGCTTGCAGCAAAAAAACGGGTTTCTCTCTTTCGTCCCTTTACCATCTGGGAAGCGTTTTGCTCAAGATCTATTTTTTTTAAAAAAAAATTATTTATAAAATTTTCAAATTTAACAATAATAAAAAAAAACATTCCATTTGAATTATACATCCAATTCTAATCTTTCCACTTTCATACTTCCTTCAGTCTATCTGGAGATTTTCATGTTTTCACAGTTATTCACATTTCTTGCATCTATATTGTTTTGTTTTTAACCAAATTAATCTTAACAATTATTATAAAACAGTATTTCTTTCCATTATTCCATTATTATAAAACAGTATTTCTTTCCATTATTCCATTATTATAAAACAGTATTTCTTTCCATTATTATCACAGAGCTTCTTGAAAACCTACAAACGTTAATTGACCTTCACATATATTCTTAATATACTCTGTAAATTTATTCCAGTCCTCGGTAAATCTCTGGTCTCGCCGGTTCCGAATTCTCCCCGTTAGCTTGTCTAATTCTGTGTATTCCATCAACTTCATTCTCCATTCTTCTTTCGTCGGGATTTCTTCCTGTTTCCATTTTTGTGCCACCAAAATTCTTGCCGCTGTTACTGCATATAAGAACAACTTCTCATCCTTCTTTTTTATGTCATTTCTTAGTATTCCTAACAGAAAAGTTTCTGGTTTTTTAACAAAGGTATATTTCAACATTTTTTTCAATTCATTATATATCATTTCCCAGAAACCTTTCATTTTTTTTACATTCCCACCACATATGGTAGAATGTTCCTTCTTTCTCCTGACATTTCCAACATTTATTACTCACTTTATACATCTTTCCAAGTTTTACTGGTGTAACTTACCATCTATATAACATTTTCATAACATTTTCTTTTATTGTAGTACATGCAGTAAATTTCATTCCTTCTTTCCACAATCTTATCCAATCATCAAATTGAATATTATACCCAAAGTCTTTGGCCCACTGAATCATTGCAACTTTAACCTCTTCATCCTTAGTATGCCACTCAAGTAGTAATTTATACATTTTTGATAGAATTTTAACATCATTATTCACAATTTCTTTTTGAAATCTAGATTTTTCATCTTGAAAACCTCTTTCCAGCATCTCTTTTTTAAACATCGCATTCAGTTGGAAATAGTGTAACCAATCAAACACATATTCTTTAACTTCATCATATGGCTTCAATTTCCATTTATTTCCTTCTTTTATAATTAAATTCTCATATGTAATCCAACTCCCCGTCATATTGATCTTCTTAACACTCATTACCTCCAATGGCGACAGCCAGAATGGAGTTTTAAACTCTAATAAATTTTTGTACCTATTCCATACTTCAATCAGCGGACCTCGGAAAATGTGATTTTCAAAACCTTTATGCACTCTTTTTTTCTCATACCATAAATATGCGTGCCAACCAAATCTATTATCATATCCTTCTAAATCCAAAAGTTCTGAATTTTCCAACTTTATCCATTCTTTCACCCAGCAAAGACATGCAGCCTCAAAATATAACTTTAGGTCTGGCAGGGCAAAGCCTCCTCTATCTTTTGCATCTGTTAAAATCTTGAATTTTATTCTAGGCTTCTTGCCCTGCCAGACATATCTTGATATTGCTCTTTGCCATTCTTTAAATATCGTTACACCTTTAATTATTGGTATTGATTGAAATAAAAACAACATTTTTGGTAGCACATTCATTTTTACCGTTGCAATTCTTCCCCAAAATGACAACTTCATTCTTCCCCACACTTCCAGGTCCTTCCTAATTTTGTTCCAAACTGGTACATAATTATTTTGAAAAAGATCAATACACTTGGGAGTTAATATAATCCCAAGATATTTAACTTGCTTAACCACTTCCATATCTGTTTGTTGCTGAATTCTTTCTATTATCTCTTGGTCCATATTTTTAACCATTATTTTCGTTTCGCTCTTATTTAATTTGAATCCAGCAACTTCTCCAAACTGCTCTATCTCTTCTAACACTTCGCTAATACTTTTAATAGGGTCTTCTACTGTTATAACCAAATCATCAGCGAAGGCTTTTACCTTATAGCGTTTTGCTCAAGATCTCAGGGATTTCAACTCAGGGATTGCGCAGACTGAAAACCAAACAAATAAAGGTTTCTTTTCAAATGCACAGAGTGTTCCCATTTCCTTAAGACAGGCAGCCATGGCAGGCAGAAGAAGGAGGGGCAGCAAAAACCGCGAGCCCCCTGCAGACCCACTTGGCCCAGTCCTGCCGTCTAGGATAGGGAGGTTGAGAAACGGCCTGTTTTTGTTTCAGTAGCTTTCTCATTTGTCCTTCTTCAGCTCCTCAGGTTTAAACAGCCGCCTGCAATTTTTTTTAAAAAAGGAAAGTCCTTGTGGAAGTTCTCTATCATTTTTGGCATGCATTTATCCCAATGCACAGGATTCTGTCTCGCACACACATTTTTGCAAGCCGTTTCCCGCAATATAAGGCATTTCTGTACATCGCTTTGCATTATTTGAGACCAGAGAGGTCTGGGGGGGTTTTAGGACCCACGCTATTTCTGCAATTGTAAGTTGTTTTCAACTGTTAATATTGCATTTAAACGTTGTAATCTTCCCTGGCACCTTGGGGTGAAGGACGGGTAATAAACAGCAGCAGCAACATTCTCCTTTTTTCTCTCCAGGTCCCCCACCCCTCCTCCTTGGAGAACCCCATCACGAAATTAAGAAAAGTGTGAATTTGGAATAATAGCCACGATTTGCTTCAAGAAGTGCAATTGCAATATGAACCAGAGCAAATTTCTCCCCTTCCCAGCCCACTCCCTATCTAATGTTGATTGTTGCCAACTATTTTTTTAATACGGGGCAGGTGAGAGTCGTCTCAGCTTGAATGCCGGCAAGGACTGTGGAGCCCATCATCCTGGCTCCACTGACTGACTTGTTTCCTTTGGGCAGAGATGCTCATGAGAAGACCATGAGAGACCTGCCTGAAGGGGTTAAAACCATAGAGTAAGCTGTCCTGCTGGGCTTAGCTCACTTTGGGAGGTAATCAACTACCCCTGCCAACCAAGGAATCTAGATCAGGCAAAGGCAAACTCGGCCCTCCAGATGTTTTGGGACTACAACTCCCATCATCCCTAGCTCACAAGCCCAGTGGTCAGGGATGATGGGAGTTGTAGTCCCAAAACATCTGGAGGGCCAAGTTTGCCTATGCCTGATCTGGATAGACTGCATCTGAACCTGGAGGTTCCCTAAGAATCCTGTTCTCACAGTGGCCCGTATAGCGGCAGCTATAGATAATAATAATAATAATAATAATAATAATAATAATAATAATAATTTATTATATATACCCTGCCCATCTGGCTGGGCTTCCCCAGCCATTCTGGACGGCTTCCAACCAAATATTAAAATACAGTAATGCCTCAAACATTAAACGCTCCCCTAAACAGGGCTGCCTTCAGATGTCGTCTGAATGTCTGGTAGTTGTTGTTCTCTTTGACATCTGGTGGGAGGGCGTTCCACAGGGCAGGTGCCACTACCGAGAAGGCCCTCTGCCTGGTTCCCTGCAACCTCACTTCTCGCAGTGAGGGAACCACCAAAAGGCCCTCGGAGCTGGAACTCCGTGTCCAGGCACAACGATGGGGGTGGAGGTGCTCCTTCAGGTATTCTGGACCAAGGCCATTTAGGGCTTTCAAGGTCAGCACCAACACTTTGATTGTGTTCAGAAACATACTGGGAGCCAATGTAGATCTTTCAGGACCAGTGTTATGTGGTCTCGGCGGCCACTCCCAGTCACCAGTCTAGCTGCCGCATTCTGGATTAATTGCAGTTTCCAAGTCACTTTCAAAGGTAGCCCCACGTAGAGCGCATTGCAGTAGTCCAAGCGGGAGATAACCAGAGCATGCACCACTCTGGCAAGACAGTCTGCGGGCAGGGAGGGTCTCAGCCTGCGTACCAGATGGAGCTGCCCTGGACACAGAATTGACCTGCACCTCCATGGACAACTGTGAGTCCAGAATGACTCCCAGGCTGTGCACCTGGTCCTACAGGGGCACAGTTACCCCATTCAGGACCAGGGAATCCCCCACACCCGCCCGCCCCCTGTCCCCCCAAAACAGTACTTCTGTCTTGTCAGGATTCAACCTCAATCTGTTAGCCGCCATCCATCCTCCAACCGCCTTTTTATCCTCTGGTGCTCTTTTAAAGTCACCCAAGTTGCTGGCCCTCACTGCCTCCCGCGGCACCCAACTCCATAGTTTCACTATGCTCCCATGTCAAGAAACGCTTTCTTTTGACTGTCTTGAATCCGTCCACATTCAGCTCCATTGCATGGGCTCTCCCAGCTCCTAGCATTAGGGAAAAGGTAGAAAAGCCTCTTTTCTCATCCTTTTTACTCAGGAGCATGAGGCCTAGAATCTTAACTTTTTTTAGATTTGGAAGCAGGTGGCATTTGGAGGTAGACTGAACACTGCCATGGAGGTTCCATCTAGCTTTAACAAGCAAATCGGTGCTTAAACGAGGATTTAAGTGTACAAGAACTGCACCGGGTCCCGCCAAACGGAGAAGCCATGCAGACCAGTTTTCCTGTTTCACAGAGCAGCCTGCCAGCTGCTTCCGGGAATCCCACAAGAAAGACCGGAAGGAAACAGACTTCCCTTGTTTTTCCCCTCCACCACCACCAGCAACATCTGCTATTCAAAGATAGATTGCGCTTGGACACAGAGGCTTGATTAAGCTGTTATAACTCTTGCAGGCTAAATCATTAAAAAGGAAAGGAGGAATTGTCAGAGGAATTCCAGATTCCACTTTACGGATGTTTCCTGTGGGTGGGAGAAAGAGTTGAAGTGGTGAAGGACCCTAATAGATCAGGTCAAGCTAGCCTGGACTAAAATTGTCTATCCAAAATTTCACTCTTGTGGTTTATCACCACAACAGCTACTCACTTTGGGTTTTAGTAAAGCAAACAGTCTAATCTTTCAGCGCCTAAATGATGTTGAAGGAAGCTGTCTGCAGACAAATGCCGGCTCCCTCAGTCTATAGAGCAAGATGAGCGTGCAACCCCAGAGTCGTCCACCACTGGACCTAATGGTTAGGGGTAAAGGTAAAGGGACCCCTGACCATTAGGTCCAGTCGTGACCGACTTTGGGGTTGCGGCGCTCATCTCGCTTTATTGGCCAAGGGAGCTGGCGTACACCTTCCAGGTCATGTGGCCAGCATGACTAAGTCGCTTCTGGCGAACTAGAGCAGTGCACGGAAACGTCGTTTACCTTCCCGCCGGAGTGGTACCTACTTATCTACTTGCACTTTGATGTGCTTTTGAACTGCTAGGTTGGCAGGAGCAGGGACCGAGCAACGGGAGCTTACCCCGTCGCGGGGATGTGAACCGCCGACCTTCTGATCGGCAAGCCCTAGGCTCTGTGGTTTAGACCACAGCGCCACCCGTGTCCCTAATGGTCAGGGGTACCTTTACCTTTAAATGATATTGAGCATCAGAAGAACTTGGCCACAATAAGGAAATTTTGCCCACGGTATGACTATTTTCCACCTTCCCATTTTGACTCTCTGGCACCCTAGCTGCATAACCTAGCAATTCTAAAACATAGATGTGCTTTTACTCTTGCAAGATTGAACATTTTGCCCTCGGCTGTACTTGAGGGACGATTCCAACAGATTCCACATGAAAAACGCTTATGTCCCTGTGAAGATGGCAGTCCCGAATCGGTGGCGCATGCCCTTCTGGCTTGCACTCTTTAGAAAGACTTGAGGAATAAGATTATCACCCCTCTTTTATTGTCCATTCTGGGTCGCCCAATCACTGCCAGAGTGTCCTTCCTCTTGGCAGATCAAGATGAGCTGGGGCAATCGGAATAAGATCCACTATTTGACTATTGATTCAATACCCTAAAATGTATTTTATATAATTGACTTTTTATTTATACTCTCCATATCGTATTGTTGTTTTATTGCTCTGGCCAACGACTGATGCAAATATTTTCATTCATTCATTCCAAACTGGGTTTGGCTAACCCATTCCCCCACAGAGGCAATGCAGGCCTCAGCACATCAGGTAGACTGCCCCTGTCCATGGAATCCCAGCACACACCACAGCCTGAAGTATGCTCCTTCCCATTCCTGGGATATTGTATATTGAAGGAGGTTTTATTTTTAAGGTATGTGAAAGAAGTTATTGTAAAAAGCCCCCCTTGGCCTCTATGTGCCCCCCACTGAAGAGGGAAAGAAATCTAGCCCAGAGCATTGACTCATACAGAGGGGCAGCAGGTAGCCTCTTCTGAAGGCAGCCTGCTCCACTGCATCCCTAGACCGGGGGGAGGCAATGGGACACTAGGACCCACGTACCTATGGGACCACCTCTCCTGGTATGCCCTGTGGAGGACCTTAAGGTCCACAAATGACAACACTTTGGAGGTCCTGAGCCTCAAGGAGGTTAGATTGGTTTCAACTAGAGCCAGGGCCTTTTCAGTACTGGCCCAGACTTGGTGGAACGCTCTGCCACAGGAGACTAGGGCCCTGCGGGACTTGACATCTTTCCGCAGGGCCTGCAAGACAGAGCTGTTCTGCCTGGCCTTTGGTTTGGACTCGGTCTGACCCATGTTTCCCTCCCCTTATGATTTATCAGCTACTTTAAAATGAGGCTGCATTTTAAATTGCATTTCAACTTGTATTTTAAATTGCCCCCCCCTCTCTTTCCCTCCTATTATGTTTTTACTGTGATTTTATTGGTGTTAGCCGCCCTGAGCCCGGCTCTGGCCGGGGAGTGCAAAGTATAAATAAAATTTATTTTTATTTTTATCCCACTTACTGGGAGAGGCAAAACCCCAAGGACAAAATCCCAGCGTGTTGCTCGTGGACATGCTGTGCAGCTCCCAGGTTGCCAGCGACCGCCGCAGACAAAAACCAGAGTCAGACAGGCACAGAGACAAACTTGGAAGTCAGCAAAAACTGCCAGTTGTTTTAATCACAGGGGAGGCAGTACAACAAGAGGACCGGAAGTCTGCGGGGTGAGGAGATGGAGCCTCGGAGGTGGAAGGGGGTGGGCTGGAACGGCTCAGGGATCCCACCGTTAAGTCGAGCACGGACCCAAGCCGCCCTCGCCCAACGGCGATCCCATGGCGGCCACCCCAGCCCAAAACTGACCGCCAGAAAACAAGGGAGAGGTTTCCCACAGCACAACAGCACCCCCTTCGCTTCCGTTCAGCCAGCCGCACCATATATACCACGGGGGGGGGCATTAAGGAAAGGATATCCTCGGACTTTGAGGACGGGCAAGAAAGCACTTAAGGTGATAAATATGATGGAGGAGGAGGGAGGAAACGAAGGTACACAGAGACAAAGACGCACAAAGAGTCTGTTCAAAATCCAGGAGGCAGAAATGGGTCGTCGATGATGCTGACGCAGCGGAGGCCCCTTCCGAAGCGGCCGTCTACGGGGGTCGTCAGTCCTCCAAAAACAATTCCCGGCTCCTTGGCTGTTTGCAGCGGTAGAGTCCCCTTACCGGTGGGTCCGGTGGGGTGGGGGGCAAAGGGACGGGGAGGGTCTCTTGCGGTCGCCGGAGCCCCACGGACAGCGGAAGGAGGGAAGTGGCGTTGCTCAGAGCTTGAAGATTTCGTCCTCTTGGTCGCGGAGGGTGTCGGCACGGGCGATTTTGGTGAGGGGCACGGGGCCCAGGACAGCGCGGGAAGAAGCCTCGTTCTGGTAGGAGGAGGGAGACGAGGCGGCCGTGGAGTGGGGAGACCCTGGCTCGCTCCCAGAAACCCTGAAGTGTGGGAAAGGGAAATATGAGAGAGAGAGAGAGAGAGAGAGAGAGAGAGAGAGAGAGAGGTGTGTTCTGCTACAGCTGCCGTTGACAAGGATTTGCAGTTGTGCCCCTTGTGGATGCGGGTGGCGCTGTGGGTTAAACCACAGAGCCCAAGACTTGCCGATCAGAAAGTCGGCGGTTTGAATCCCTGCGATCGGGTGAGCTCCCATTGCTCGGTCCCTGCTCCTGCCAACCTAGCAGTTCGAAAGCACGTCAAAGTGCAAGTAGATAAATAGGTACCACTCTGGCGGGAAGGTAAATGGCATTTCCGTACGCTGCTCTGGTTCGCCAGAAGCGGCTTAGTCATGCTGGTCACATGACCCGGAAGCTGTACGCCGGCTCCCTCGGCCAGTAAAGGGAGATGAGTGCGCAACCCCAGAATCAGCCACGACTGGACCCAATGGTCAGGGGGCCCTTTACCTTTACCTACGCCTGTGGATCAGACCCACCTAGCCCAAAGTGGGTCGACCACAGGCCTTTGGGAAAACCGCTGGGGAAATTTTGGTTTAGGGTGGAGATTGTTCAGAGACTCTACATATGGTGGCAGTCTATCTCCAAGCACCAGGGGCAACCGGCTCAGAGAAACCCTTGCTTTCTTGCCTCACTTGCAGACTTCCTAGAAGTCTTCAGCTGACCAGAGATACTGGACCAGGCAGACCAGCCCACAGCCTGATTCGAAAGGACTCTTCTCCCCTCCAGCAGGGGAGGCCCCTAAAGTGGAAACAGGGACCCTGGCCTCTTCCCCAATCTAGTTGGCATCAAGGGAGCCTCCACGCTATGGAGCAGTCTACCTCTGAATGCCCAGATCCAGGGCACTTGGAGCTGGGTTTGGCCATTCCCTGCTTGCCTTTGGCATCTGGTGCTCAGGGGAGCGGTACACTGTCCCTGGAGACTGAATTTCTATTCAGCCAACCCAGTTAACAGTTGCTAAAGGTAAAGGGACCCCTGACCATTAGATCCAGTCGTGACCGACTCTGGGGTTGCAGTGCTCATCTCGCTTTACTGGCCGAGGGAGCCGGCGTACAGCTTCCGGGTCATGTGGCCAGCATGACTAAGCCACTTCTGGCCAACCAGAGCAGAGCACAGAAACACCGTTTACCTTCCCGCCGGAGTGGTACCTATTTATCTACTTGCACTTTGACATGCTTTCAAACTGCTAGGTTGGCAGGAGCAGGGACTGAGCAACGGGAGCTCACCCCGTCGCGTGCATTCGAACCGCCGTCCTTCTGATCGGCAAGCCCTAGGCTCTGTGGTTGAACCCACAGCGCCACCCGCGTCCCTAACAGTTGCTAGTAGGCTTATAAATTCCCAGGAGTACCTCAGTGGGTTCCAAATCTGGGTCGGGGGCAGGGCTGGCTCCAGCTTCACTCAAGGACAATTCTGGCCCTTGCAATGCCAGCATGTGGCCCCCGAGAGACTACTCTGGAGAAAATGGGGCCCTCGGTGGCAGGCAGAATGCTCCGTTAATTTTATTTTAAGGATGCCCATAAATGCTGTGTTTGCCTAAGCTGAGGACCAGAGTTGGATGAGATCTCAAAGCTTCCCACGCCACCCACACCCATTAGGCAGGATCACAATGTTCAGCAACAAGCACACACAAGCACCCCTCCTCCTCTGAGGAGGCCACCCGGCAACAGATACATAGGAAGGTTGTGGAAAAGAAAGCGCAGTGCACCGGGATTGTTTTTAAAGCAAAAGGCGCTCTCAGGTCGCTCGCGCTAGCCAGCCAAGCTGCGTGGAACCGGGTGCCGGTGTTTGGGGGAAATGACCAGAATCTCTGCCGGTCTCCCAGTCCAAGGAGGCCCCGTTTCAAAACTCCACATGCTCTCAAGTCTTTATCTTGCAAGCTTTTGCAGAAATGAGTTAGGATGGGAAGGAAATGAGAATATCAGCGTCAACAAATTCAAGGATGGAGCAGCTCTGTAGCAACTACGCCCTCTGGTGGCCACAGAAGCCAAACAGCCGGCAATGCCTCCCAGGCTAAGATTTCTTTCTCTCCCGGAGGACTTAGAACAAGGTTTTTATGCCGAATTAAGGATTTAGGCCTCCCGGTTAGAAAAAACCACAGATAAGGTTTCCAGCTTTGCTGTACATATTGCAACCGAGACATGAGTCCCTTGGGACAGGCGGAGCTCCGAAATGAAAATTAAAACGCATGTTATTATAATTACATTGTTTTAGTCGACTTTAGTATCGTGGGTGGTACAGCCAACTAAGTTCCACTCAACTTTTAAAATCAGGCCTTTGGAATATCTTCCCCAGATCCTTCCCTTCTCTGCCCCCCCCCCCCCCCGATTGGGCTGCAAGCAAGATGCAAGAGGAGTCTGAGAATGGAGCGTTGTATTTAGGTCGCTCGGGGCAAGTGAGTCAAGCTGCATTGTGGGGAAAGGGCAGCCTGAGTGCCGGGTGGGTGGGGAAAACATAGCAACCCCCGTTTGTGTGGCTATTCAGGAGACCCCTTTATTGTTGTAAACCAGTCTGGGGTCATATGGTTCAAGTGCAGCCAAATAATAAATAATAATAATAATAATAATAATAGCCTTCCTCATAAAGCTTGTCCTCAATTTTTCCCATCTGTGAAATGGGTACAATTGCCTAGGGGGAAAACAGGAAAATGGCCCGGCACTCTGGCTGCCCTTTTCCCACAACGCAGCTTGACTCACTTGCCCCGAGCGACCTAAATACAATGCTCCTGTTGCATCGCGCTTGCAGCGCAACACAGCCCAATCTGGGGGGGCGGGGGAAGCAGAGGAGGAAGGATCTGCTTTGTGCCACTTTGTGCCACCCTTGGGACCCATGGAAAAGGGAAAAAGCAGGGTCACTCACGAGCTCCCCCCTTCCCGCAGCTTCTTCGTGGCGGCCTGCTTGGATCGGCGGATCTCAGAGTCCAGCTTGAACAGGAAGTCAGCGGCCGAGAGGTCGTGCTTGGGGGCAGAGGCCCCTGACGCCCCGTTCTTCCGCGGGTGCTTCTGTTTCTTGGGGGCCTCGGGCTGAAAGGCCCCCGTCTCCCCTTCTTCCACCTTCTCCTCCTCGTCTTCCTCGAGATCTAACCCGTTGGACAACAGCGCCTTGGGTTCGACCGGTACAGGGATGTAGAGAGTCTTTTTGAGGAAGATGGAGTCGCTGGTGTACAGCCGGTTTGCTCTCTTGATTTGCTCTGTCTGGAACGGAAAGGGGAGGGCTGCTAAATACAAGGCTCTTTAACAAAGCAAGCTGCTAGACCTCATGGATGTGGAAACATGCAAAAACAGCAGAAACTGAGTGGGCGAGCTCACTTTGGCATAATTTGGGCAGAGCAAGGGCCTCATCTTTTTGCTGGAGCACCTGAGCACCTGAGCAGTTAAAATTTTGCGATGCCAAGTGCTTGATCAAGCTGGACTACGCCACAACGTTCCGGAGCCCCGATTGCATCCTGAAGCGGACGCAACCCAAGTCTGTGAGTCTGCACATGTGCAGGTCGGGATTTGCCGCTTCCACGCAGGCGCGTAATGTCATTTTGAGCTTGTGCACATGTGCGGGCAGCAAAACCCGGAAGTACAGTGGTGCCTCGCAAGACGAAATTAATTCGTTCTGCGAGTTTTTTCGTCTTGTGAATTTTTCATCTTGTGAAGCACGGTTTCCCATAGGAAATGCATTGACGGTTTTTTAAAAAAGGCGCAAGACGTTTTCATCTTGCGAAGCAAGCCCATAGGGAAATCCGTCTTGCGAAGCAACTCAGAAAACGAAAAACTCTTTCGTCTTGCGAGGCATTCGTCTTGTGAGGTACCACTGTAATGTATTCCATTACTTCTGGGTTGCTGCGGAGCACAACTTGAAAATGCTCAATCTGAAGCATATTTAACCCGAGGTGTGACTGCACTGCCACAGAGGCTACCTTAAGGGTAAAGGGACCCCTGACCATTAGGTCCAGTTGTGAACAACTCTGGGGTTGCGGCGCTCATCTCGCTTTACTGGCCAAGGGAGCCGGTGTACAGCTTCTGGGTCATGTGGCCAGCATGACTAAGTCGCTTCTGGCGAACCAGAGCAGCGCACAGAAATGCCGTTTACCTGCCCACCGGAGTGGTACCTATTTATCTACTTGCACTTTGTCGTGCTTTTGAACTGCTAGGTTGGCAGGAGCAGGGACCGAGCAACAGGAGCTCACCCCGTCGCGGGGATTCGAACCACCGTCCTGATTGGGGTAAATGCATAAGATGCACCTGGTGGAATTTTCCCTTCCAGCTATATTATACCAACACGCATATATGCACATTAAAAATGGAGCTGCTACAAGCCAGTGGTGCCATGCAGCGATGTCCTATGCATGCTTACTCCTGAGTTGTTCAACTGTAAGTATAATGTGTATATAAAGGTAAAGGGACCCCTGACCATTAGGTCCAGTTGTGGCTACTCTGGGGTTGCGGTGCTCATCTCACTTTATTGGCCGAGGGAGCCGGCGTACAGCTTCTGGGTCATGTGGCCAGCAGGACTAAGCCGCTTCTGGCGAACCAGAGCAGTGCACGGAAATGCCGTTTACCTGCCCACCAGAGTGGTACCTATTTATCTACTTGCACTTTGGCGTGCTTTCGAACTGCTAGGTTGGCAGGAGCAGGGACTGAGCAACAGGAGCTCACCCGGTCGCAGGGATTCGAACCGCCGACCTTCTGATCGGCAAGTCCTAGGCTCTGTGGTTTAACCCACAGCACCACCTTGGCCCTAATGTGTATATATGTATACGTAATAGCTTAATATTTTATAGCTTTCATAAAATGTATAGACTGCTTGCCTGCCCCCCCCCCAAAAACCCCTCAAACTGGTTTGTAAAAAAAGGGGGGGAGAAAAAAGAAAAATTAGCAACAATAATTTAAGACATTTTAAAAGTTAAACTAGCAGTAGACTAAAAAGAGATTAAAAACACACGTCACCTTTCGAAGCATCTGGGTAGGCCAGTCTAAACAAAAAAATTTGCAGGCACTGAAAAGAGCACAGCAAA
The DNA here is from genome assembly GCF_965153285.1 of Podarcis tiliguerta. Lineage (NCBI taxonomy): Eukaryota > Metazoa > Chordata > Lepidosauria > Squamata > Lacertidae > Podarcis > Podarcis tiliguerta. The sequence goes on from NC_139549.1 coordinate 4,409,291, forward strand.
GGCAGCTGCCCAACGTCAATTGGCAGGGAGTTCCAAAGGCTGAGCTCTTACAAATGCAAAATAGGGCAGAGTCGGCGCATATGGGGTAAGGCGATTGCAGTTAAAATTCTGGTCCCAAACTGTTAAGGGCTTTACATATGAACTGTAACAGCAACACTGTAAACACCGTTTCTGAGCGTACGTGTAAGGATCATGACCCCCCTGCCCTTTCTAAGCAGACTCACCGTGACCCCATACTTGACCGCCAAGCCCTGGAGGGTGTCTGCAGGCTCCAGCCGATGCTCCAGCCGCCTCTCTCGCGCCGGCGAGCTGACCGTCTTGACCAGGCTGCCGTAGGATCGGGTCCTGCTCCCTTGCAGCAGCCCCGCCCCGCCGGGAGACCCCTGTTTGGACGGAGAGGCCATCCCCCAGTTGCCAACCCTCCCCTTACCTGGACGGCCCCAGCTTGAGGCCAGGGAAGGCTGACCTCTCAAGGGCTGATCCTACTGCAGCCACCAACCCCTGCAGCAGCCAAATAGGCCCATTTCACAGGAGGCACCCTCAAGGCCCGTCCCCTGAGCGAGGCTGTGTCCACCCAGGACGCCTCTCCACGTCCTTCGCCCTTCCCCACCCCCCAAAAATAATCTCCCGTCCCCCTAAATATAACCTTTCAGTGCAGATGGGCTTTCACTTTCAGATACACCTCATTGCAGTCCAGCCTCCTCCTGTTCTCCCAGATACCAGATCCCCCAGTGGATCTCCTGCTCCCACGTCGGTCCGCTTTTCCTCTGAAAGATCACACCCCCCTCCGCCCCCTCTTGCAAAGCAAAAGCCCCCTAACCTATCTAGGCTGCCCGGCGGCTGCGCTTTCTGTTGCAAGCAGTTGAAACAGAACCCAGCCTAGCCCTGGCCCCTCCCTCCCACCTGCTCGCGCAAAGACTTCTGGGAGTTGTAGTATTTGGAAGGGGCTGCTGAGTAATCTCCCACTCGCCACATTTTCAATTATGCTGCACATTTAGACATGCACAAACACACAAAACGAGCCTTCTCCCAGCCTGGGGTGGAAGGGAGCCTGGGGAGAGCGCGAGACTACATTTCCCATCATGCTCCCTGCTTAGAGGCAAGTCCCTCCCGCAGCATGACGGGGGTTGTAGTCTTCCAGGAGCAGAAAAACAAAGGCTGAGCTTTCAAAGGGGGCGGTAGCTTCTCCCCTGTTGCATTTTGGGGGATTTCGCCCACAGGCAGCTGGGAATTGCAGTCCAGCCAGTTAATGGGTTTTTTTCCAATAAAGATTCTCATAAGGACTTCTAATGGTCAAAGGGACTGCAGAAAGAAAGGTTGCAAATTTGGGGGCTTTTAGTTTGCAGAAGCAGCGACACAAGAGAAGTGTATAAAATTATCCACATATGTAGTATGATGGCATTCATTTTAATATGTTTTTTTTTTTAGTTTACCATTGGCCTTAAATATATTTTGCTTTTTTTTAATACTTGGTTTTATTAATTTTTTTAAAACTGATATTTTAATTGCTTTATTCTTTTCCTAAACCGCTTGGAAGTTTGTTTGTTTTACAATCAAGTGGGATATTAAGTGCTATAAAGGTAAAGGTAAAGGGACCCCTGACCATTAAGTCCAGTTACGGCTGACTCTGGGGTTGCGGCGCTCATCTTGCTTTACTGGCCGAGGGAGCTGGCATACAGCTTCCAGGTCATGTGGCCAGCATGACTAAGCCATTTCTGGCGAACAACAGCAGCACACGGAAATGCCATTTACCTTCCCACCAGAGCGGTATCTATTTATCTACTTGCACTGGTGTGCTTTCGAACTGCTCGATTGGCAGGAGCAGGGACTGAGCAACGGGAGCTCACCCCGTCATGGGGATTCGAACCGCCAACCTTCTGATCGGCAAGCCCAAGAGGCTCAGTGGTTTAGACCACAGCGCCACCCACGGCCCTTATCAGTGCTATGAAATAAGTCTAATTATACACGGCCTGCTTGTGGGGTCTTATGGAACCTCCAGGTCCAGAGGCAGTCTATCTGCATTATTAGGTTTTTAGGAGCATTTGGCCACCGTGAGAACAGCACACTGGACCAGAGCCCTCCCCTTGGCCTGATCCAGCAACCAGCCTCTCCTGGAGCGTTTATGTTGCACTTTCCTTACACGCTTCCCTGAGAGTAAGCTTGGTTATATTCACTTAAAGTTGGGGGTTTTTTTTAGCAGAGTAGCCCCTCTGAAGTAGACCAAAATGGCTAATTTTAAGTTTTTTTCAGTGGATTAGCTCTGAGGAAGACCCTAGTTAGATCCAACTCTTCATTACGCTACAAATATGGTCCCATCAATGAGCATACTTACAAAACAACAACAATACCCCATTAAAAAGACAATAATAAATATCAAAAAAGGACAAAAAACCCCACCTTCAAATAATTTCTTTATAGAGAAACAGCATAATGTAATTTGCAGTTCTGATTTAAAACACACTTTAAAAGACAGGGTGGATTTAAATATATATTTATAATATATTAATTAAATATATTATATTAAATATATATGTTATCATCTAATATCATTGATAGATGGCTGATACATGTCTTTACTAGGCTTCCTTCCTTCCTTCCTTCCTTCCTTCCTTCCTTCCTTCCTTCCTTTTTTTCAGATTCTACCTCGCCCCTTCTCTGATAACATTTACATTTGGCATGGCCAAACTTGACCCTCCAGCTGTTTTCGAACTACAACTCCCATCGTCCCTAGCTAACAGGACCAGTGGTCAGGGATGATGGGAATTGTAGTCCCAAAAAACAGGTGGAGTGCCAAGTTTGGCCGTGCCTTCTTTAGGCAGCTGAAAGCCGTGCAGCATGCTGGGAAATCGAGTTTTGCGCGTGCTCCATTTTCGTTGGCCGCGCAAGCCTGCTTGGGAAATGTAGTCCCTGAAGCCGGATCGGCTGGGAAGGGAAGGGATGAAAGAGACCGGCATCCAGGTGCATGCTGGGGGTTGTAGTTCTGGAGGCCAAAGCAGGAAGTGCTGGAGGAGTCCTCCTGCTCCTTGCTCAGTCTTCGGAGCCTGAAGGAGTGAAGGGGGCGCAGCATGTCTTTCAAGAGAGAGGGAGACGACCCCAGCCAGCTCAATGTGCTCAAGGTGAGTGGAGGGGAAGATCGGGGGGGGGGGGGGGGGCAAAAGGCGTTCAAGGGATCTTGTTGTTGTTGTTTAATCGTGTCCCCCTCTTCGTGACCCCCTGGACCAGAGCACGCCAGGCACTCCTGTCTTCCACTGCCTCCCCCAGTTTGGTCAAACTCATGCTGGTAGCTTCGAGAACACTGTCCCACCATCTGGTCCTCTGTCGTCCCCTTCTCCTTGTGCCCTCCATCTTTCCCAACATCAGGGTCTTTTCCAGGGAGTCTTCTCTTCTCATGAGGTGGCCAGAGTCTTGGAGCCTCAGCTTCAGGATCTGTCCTTCCAGTGAGCACTCAGGGCTGATTTCCTTCAGAATGGAGAGGTTTGATCTTCTTGCAGTCCATGGGACTCTCTAGAGTCTCCTCCAGCACCAGAATTCAAAAGCATCCATTCTTCGGCGATCAGCCTTCTTTATGGTCCAGCTCTCACTTCCATACATCACTACTGGGAAAACCAGAGCTTTAACAATACAGACCTTTGTTGGCAAGGTGATGTCTCTGCTTTTTAAGATGCTGTCTAGGTTTGTCATTGCTTTTCTCCCAAGAAGCAGACGTTTTTTAATTTTGTGGCTGCTGTCATCATCTGCAGTGATCATGGAGCCCAAGAAAGTAAAATCTCTCACTGCCTCCATTTCTTCCTGAATGATTTAGAAAATGTAAATATCACACCAGGCCTAGAGAGCAAGCTGAGCCGCTCTGCATGTTCTCCCTGCCCCAGGAGAAAGCAGCTGCGCTCTGTACATGCTCCCAGTCACTGTGGACTCTGCACAGCATCCCAGTCCTGGCACTGTGCAAATGGTCCCTGTTCCAGAATTTCTGCCCAAGTCCCCCATCTCCAATTTTCTTCTCCCTTTTTCGAGACCCTGTGGGCTCACACCCCAATTCCTCTCCCCTACTGTGACTTTGCCTGTAGCTAAACCCAGGTGAAATATTTCTCCTCCTTTATTCATTTCCAGAAAAGAAGAGTTGCTGACCTCTTGGCCAATTATATCCCTGAGGATGAAGCTTTGCTGCTGAGAGATGGCAGGTCAGAGCTAAATACCCTGGATACACCATTGTTATCTTCATTGATTAATAACACATGGTGCAGGTTTGATGCGCAGCTAACAGTGGGCAGTTAGAACAAACTGGGCACTCTGCACATGCTCCCCAATCCCAGATTGCTGATGTAGCAGGGCAGCAAAAAGAAAGATACCACAGTTTAGATCTCACCAAACTGGCTCTCTTACGGCATGTGGTTCATAAGTCAATTTTTGTTAGAATACATGGAGTAGAGGAAGAGGGTAATGTGATTTATAGTTTTCATTTTTATTAACACCCCATTTTGCAGCCAAGACAGAGGCCCTAAGCTGTTTTAAATTAAGCAGAGTTGTTTGAGAAGAAGAGGAGGAGTTTGGATTTGATATCCCGCTTTATCACTACCCTAAGGAGTCTCAGGGACACGGGTGGCACTGTGGGTTAAACCACAGAGCCTAGGACTTGCTGATCACAAGGTCGGTGGTTCGAATCCCTGCGACGGGGTGAGCTCCCATTGCTCGGTCCCTGCTCCTGCCAACCTAGCAATTCGAAAGCACAAAGTGCAAGTAGATAAATAGGTACCGCTCCGGCGGGAAGGTAAATGGCGTTTCCGTGCGCTGCTCTGGTTCACCAGAAGCGGCTTAGCCATGCTGGCCACATGACCCAGAAGCTGTACGCCGGCTCCCTCGGCCAGTAAAGTGAGATGTGTGCCACAACCCCAGAGTTGGCCACGACTGGACCTAATGGTCAGGGGTTCCTTTACCTTTACCTTTAAGGAGTCTCAAAGCGGCTGACAATCTCCTTTCCCTTCCTTCCCCACAACAAACACTCTGTGAGGCTGAGAGACTTCAGAGAAGTGTGACTCGCCCAAGGTCACCCAGCAGCTGCATGTGGAGGAGCAGGGAATCGAACCCAGTTCACCAGATTACGAGTCCACTGCTCTTAATCACTATACCACACTGACACACTGTGTGTGTGTGTGTGTGTGCGCGCGCGCGCTTCAAAGAAAGATTTTTTAAAACCATGTGGATAATTAGAGTATTATAGAAAATGGGGTCTTTAAAAAAACGGGTAATGAATTCTTGGAAAAAGAATTACCGTATTTTTCGCACCATAGGACGCACCATAGGACGCACCTTGTTTTAGAGGGGGGAGAACAAGAAAAAAAAATTCTCCCCCTCTTTGCCCAGCGGCCCTTCAGCGAAGCGGCAGGAGGCGCTGCGCAGAGAGAGGGAGAATTTTCCCCCTCTTGTTTTCCCGCTCTAAAACAAGGTGCCGTTTAAGGTGCGTTCAGGCGGCTACCTTGGCAGCCTGGAGAGCGAGAGGGGTCAGTGCACACCGACCCCTCTTGCTCTCCAGGCTTCAGGTTCCTTTCAACCTGCTCTTTGGGGCTGGCGGGGGGAAGCCCACCACCAGCCCCAAAGAGCATGTCAGGGAGCAGCGGAAAGGCGCAGCGGAGAGGCTCCTGCCATAGCCGCGCGTCACCTCTCCAGCCGGGAGAGGGTCGCGGGGCTATGGCGTCTTCACTCCATAGGACGCACACACATTTCCCCTTCATTTTTGAAGGGGAAAAAGTGTGTCCTATAGAGCGAAAAATACGGTATTGGAAAAAGAAAAGAGAAAGGCTATATACTCAAGATCACAACTGTTCTAGTCTGTTTGTATTGATTTATTTACAGAGCAGTGTTGTAACAAGCCTGCTTAGAACTCAGTCCCACAGACTGAATGGGGCTAAGCCTGCCCCACTGAATGCAATGGAGTAAGTTCTAATTCAATTCTCTTTGTTCGTTCCTTCGCCCCAGCAGATATGCCTGCACTGTCTGCTTCCACCGTCCAGTTTTTGACACTCTCGACATGCTCACGGTCCACCGTTCTGGAAAGAAGCACCTCATCAGTAAGTCTGCGGAAGCTTTTCTTGAGCCCTCAATGCCCCATACTCCCTCATCCAACCTTCTGAGCAGATAATACCCAAGGTTTATACCACGTTGCTAAGAGCACCGTTGTGGTGGGGGAGCTAGGCCATCTTTCCTGCTCTCATTGCTCCATTGGTTTTCAGGCACTGCTCAGTTTGCTGCTCGGGGTAGTAAAAGAAGGGATCTGTGTGCGAGGAAAGGTGTGCTACCCGGTACCCAAATTGGAGAGGTCAAAGGGTGGCTGAAAATTAACATCGCCAGCCATGTGGCTGCCTGTCTTGGGTTTGTTTTTAATCATTGCTGCAGTTATTCTGAGGCACTTTTAATTTGCAGTGATTTCATTTATCCTCGCAATGGTCAAGTAAGGGTGTCTGGTCCCATTTTACAGATCAGGAAGACTGAGGTGTAGATAGAGATTTTGCTTTAACCAAGGCAACCCAGAGATTTGAACCAAGACCCTGCCATGTTCTTCTGTCCTCTGTCTCTCACTTTGTAAAAGGTTTGCAGAAGTTCTATGGGAAGAAGCGTTCACTCGAGAGCGAGGTCCAGAAACGCCGCCACCAGGCGTACCTCCGAGCAGAAGAAACTGGTGCCCAGGTAAGTCTGCATGCTCCTTGCCGCTTCTTAGTTGCTAAGAATTGCAAACTAGAATGGCAGCCTCTGTGTCGGCTGAGTTTTCTTCCACTGCAATCCTGGGCTCATGAGTCCCACAGACTTCAGCAAGACGTTCCGAAAGCAACCTTAGCATGGAAGATCTGCCACTAAGCTATAGTTTGCCCTTTAAAATAAATCCGATTCCAGTCCTCGTGGTTCTGAAGAAAGGGTCGATATAAATTGGAACAGAGGAGGCTGTTTTATACAGAGTCAGATCCCTCTAGTCTTGGTTACACTGATTGGCAGCCGCTCTCCAAAGAAGGTGTTCTACCAGTGGGCTGCGTTTTCATGTACAAAATGTGTTTGTGTGTGTGGTTTTTAGTGTTGATGATTTTATTGCTAGATTGCTTTGAGACATTTCATGAGAACATACTCGTTCATGAAAATAAATGAATTGATAAACCCTCTTTCTTTAGGTGAGTCCAGGCCCTGCACCTTTGCTTGTGGAGACCAGGAAGATCGCCCACAACGCTTTGCTGAAAAACGTCCCTTATAGCAGCTGCTGCCGGCGCAACAGGTAACGTGCTTTGCTCTCAAACCGTGGCCCCATGAACCTTAATACGGATGGAGTCCACATTCCCCGTTGGCTGGGGAGTGGCACCCGGTGGCCTTAGATCTCCTCCTGAGGATCTTCCCCAGGTTCCCGGTGCCTTTTCAGTGGTGGCTCCCTGTCTGTGGAATCCTCTCCCCAGCGAAGTCCACCTGGCACCTTCACTGACATTTTTTTGTACCAGGTAAAGGTTTACCATTTCTCCCAAGCCTTTTGATAGTCTAAGATGTTGTTACTGTGTTACTAAATAAATAAATAAAAATTTATATTTATTATTTACTAGTGTGCAGCCGACGCTTCCTATTGCTGTTACATAGGCTATTTCTTTCTGTACAATCCATTTAAATTTATGTATTAAAAAATAAATAAATCATAGAATCATAGAGTTGGAAGAGACCACAAGGGCCATCGAGTCCAACCCCCTGCCAAGCAGGAAACAACATCAGAGCACTCCTGACATATGGTTGTCAAGCCTCTGCTTAAAGACCTCCAAAGAAGGAGACTCCACCACACTCCTTGGCAGCAAATTCCACTGTCGAACAGCTCTTACTGTCAGGAAGTTCTTCCTAATGTTTAGGTGGAATCTTCTTTCTTGTAGTTTGGATCCATTGCTCCGTGTCCGCTTCTCTGGAGTTGCTTTGAAACCTTTAGATAACGTCTAATTAATATTTATGGCATCTATACCCTTTTTCTGAAAGGAGCTCAAGGTGGTATATGTGGTTCCACGCCCCCCCCCCCCATTAAAACCCCATAACAATCCTAGGTTAGGCTGAGAAGGTAGTGGCTAGCCCAGGGTCACCCAGGGATCTTCATGGCCAGGTGGGGGATTTGAACCCCAGACCAACATGCACCAGTGTTTCTCAGACTTGGGTCCCCAGCTGTTGTTGCACTACAACCCCCATCATCCCTGACCACTGGTCCTGCTTAGTAGGGATGATGGGAGTTGTAGTCCAACAATAGCTGAGAACCTAAGTTTGAGAAACAGTGCTTTAACCACTACACTACATTGAATCTCAATAATAATAACAACAAGTATATCTGAAGAAGTACAGTGGTGCCCCGCAAGACGAATTCCTAGCAAGACGGAAAACCCGCAAGACGAAAGGGTTTTCCGTTTTCAGAGGCACTTCGCAAGACGAATTTCCCTATGGGCTTGCTTCGCAAGACGAAAATGACGAAAATTTTTGAGTTTTTTTTCCACTCCCCAACCCCTTTTTCTGAAGCGCTAAGCTGCTAATAGCCTTTTAGCAGCTAAACCGCTAATCACTTAAGCCTTTAATAGCCGTTAATAGCCCTTAAACTGCCAATAGCGCTAATAGCGCTAATCCGCTAATGGGCTTGCTTCACAAGACGAAAAAACCGCAAGACGAAAAGACTCGCGGAACGGATTCTTGTCGTCTTGCGAGTCACCACTGTATTTTAATATTTGGTTGGAAGCCACCCAGAGTGGCTGGGGAAGCCCAGCCAGATGGGCGGGGTATAAATAATAAATTCTTATTATTATTAGCAACCATAATATAAGGAAGATGACTTTCTACAAGGCCTCAACATGACTGATTTATTTGGCACAGGGTGGCAGGAAGTGACATTTCCCCCAGTACCTCAAGGACAGATGCAAGCTCCAGAGAGTCTGAAGAAAATGAGCCGTCAAAACCCAAGAACTCCGTTCATGCAGAAGAACATAGACTGCCTTTGCCAGAAGCCACTTCTGCTGTGGATTTGCCTGGGTGCGCGACTTCCATGTCAGGTAGGAAATTGCTTTGGAGCAGTTTGGTTGTGGTGTTTCCTGATTGGTTTCAGGCTGTACCTCAGTCATAGAGCACTGTTTTGCATGAAAAAAGCCCCCAGGTTCAATCCCCACTGCCAGCGTAGAAGCATAGAATTGTAGAGTTGGAAAAGACCCCCAAGAGTTATCTATTCCAACTCCTTTCAACACAGGTATCACAGCTAAGGTATCCCTTACTTTTCCCGCCCCGACCTGGCCACAGTGATCCATGCGATGGTCACCTCCAGGCTTGACCTCACGGGGCCTCTGCCATGGGAGCATATTCACCCAGTGCTTTTCCAGTTGCATTGGCTCCCGGTGGAGTACAGATTTAAGGTGCTGGTTTTGACTTTTAAAGCCCTTCACGGCCTAGGGCCCTCGTACCTACGGGACCGCCTCTCCTCGTATGCCCCACAGAGGACCTTAAGGTCCATAAATAGCAACACCCTAGAGGTCCCGGGCTCTAAGGAAGTTAGATTAGCCTCAACCAGAGCCAGGGCCTTCTCAACACTGGCCCCGGCCTGGTGGAACGCTCTGTCTCATGAGACCAGGGCCCTGCGGGATCTGATCTCTTTCCACAGGACCTGTAGGACAGAGTTGTTCCACCTGGCCTTTGGCTCAGAATCCGTTTGATTCCCTCCCCCTTTTTCTTTTTCCTTTCTCCTCCTATGATGAGATTGCTCCCTAATTGTTTTAATATTGTATGTTAATCTTTTAAATTGTATTTTAATCAACTTGTTTTTATTATTGGTTGTTAGCCGCCCTGAGCCCGGTCTTGGCTGGGGAGGGGGGGGGGGTATAAATAAAAATGTATTATTATTATTAAAGAAGCACTGACAGGTGGGCCACCCCACCTCTGTTTAATAACCTCCAAAGAAGGAGAGTCCACAACTTTCTAACGGAGTTTGTTCCATGGTTGAACAGCTCTTGCCATCAGAATTTTTTTCCTAAGGTTTCGTTGGAATGTCCGTTCTTGTCTGGAGCAGCAGAAAACAAGCTCGTATCATCTTCCATGTAACAGCCCTTCATGTACTTGAAGACGGCTGTCATGTCACCTTTCAGGCTTTTTTCTGCAGATTAAACAGCAGGTTCAACTGTCCTCATAATAATAATAATTTATTATTTATACCCCACCCATCTGGCTGAGTTTCCCCAGCCACTCTGGGGCAGCTTCCAATCGAGTGTTAAAAACAATACAGTTTTAAATATTAAAAACTTCCCTAAACAGGGCTGCCTTCAGATGTCTTTTAAAGATAAGATAGCTGCTTATTTCCTTCACATCTGAAGGGAGAGCGTTCCACAGGGTGGTTCCCTGTAACCTCACTTCTCGCAATGAGGGAACTGCCAGAAGGCCCTCAGCACTGGATCTCAGTGTCTGTGCTGAATGATGTGGGTGGAGACGCTCCTTCAGGTATACTGGACCGAGGCTGTTTAGGGCTTTAATGGTCAGCACCAACACTTTGAATTGTGCTCGGAAACATACTGGGAGCCAATGCAGATCTCTCAGGACCAATGTTGTGTGGTCCCAGCGGCCACTCCCATAAGACTTGGTCTCCAGATTCTTTACCATCTTGGTCGCCCTCCTCTGCACACATCACACTGTTGACTCGTGTTAAGCTTGTGGTTTGCTAAAACCCCTAGATCTGTTTCACATGTGCTTCGGGCAAGCCAGGAGTGCCTTTCAACTTTCAACTTCCTCTTCTGGTCTACACTCCCAAATCAATCCAGAAGGAGGAGACGGACCTGCAGGTGTGGATACAGTTGCCTCACCTGCAATTGTTATTGTGAAGTGGGCAGGACTTTACGGACGCCAACCCCATCCCAAGTTGCCAGTGAGCAAGGAGATGCAACTCCTAAATATCAATCTCTCTTGACTCCAGAATCGGTGAAAAGATCTGCAGCTCTGAGAAAGGAGCGTAGCCGCAAAAGGAAAGCGCCTCATTCTGACACTGGTGATGTTACCCCGGAGAAGCGCCGGGCTTTAGAACACTACCTGAGGCTGAAAAGGTAGGTTAGAGGTTGCCCAGAAGATGTGTTAACTAAGTGGTGGGATCACAGGTACTAGATTTGCAGGCTAGGGGCCGAAAAGCATCAGGGGAGCAAAGTTGCGTCTGCACTGTTTTCTTTGTTTCAAGACCTGGTTTTGCAGGGGAGGGTGATCAGGTTTTACTATAAAGTTTTATTTAAATGCATCCCTTCCAGTGTAGACACAGGCAAAGCACTATTAAGGCTTTTAAGGGCTACTGTACTCTTAATTAAAGGCTTTTAAGGGCTATTGTGCTCTTAATCAAAAGCTTTCTGTTGGCAAGCTCAGCCTTCTTTATTGCTTTTTATAATATTATGTCTATATACAGTGGTACCTTGGGTTAAGTACTTAATTCGTTCCGGAGGTCCGTTCTTAACCTGAAGCACCACTTTAGCTAATGGGGCCTCCCACGCCGCTGGAGCACGATTTCTGTTCTCATCCTGGAGCAAAGTTCTTAACCCGAGGTACTATTTCTGGGTTAGCGGAGTCTGTAACCTGAAGCGTATGTAACCCGAGGTACCACTGTACCAGGAAAAAAGGAGAAACTGAGTAATGTAAAGCACCACCACCGCCTGCAGCAAACAGAAGCTGGCATCTCCGGATAGGGCTGGGAGAAACTACCTGAAACCCTCAAGAGCCACTGTTTGTCAGCATAGACAACACAGAGCTAGCTGATCTAACTCTGCATTAGGCAGCTTCTTTGTGTGTTCTGAACAGGAAACAATTAATTAATGTTGCACAGCTGTCTTGCACTTAAACGTTACAGAAGGATCTCAGCCATGGTGTACGGCAGTGCAGTTTAATATTGTGCTCTGCAAGTGTGCTTAGATCCATTATTCCAGAAAAATGAGCATTCCCTTCTCAGATGTGTCTATTTCCTTCCTTTCTCTGGCAGTTCTGGTTGGGTCCAAGATGGTTCTGGCAAGTGGGTAAAAGACGAGAATGTGGAATTTGACTCTGACGAAGAGGAACCTCCTGCACTGACTCCATCTTGACAACATTGTTGCTTACTTTCTGAGAGGGGGGCCCTTGGAAATCTTCTGCTGGTTGGACATTCAGGGACCACTCATTCAAGAGCAAAATTTATTTTTTACCACATACTGTGTATAGGATGGTTTATTTTTTTTAAAAAAGGGGGGGATATGAATGCAGGTTACATTGTCTGGTTACTTCCTTTGTTGGTTACAGTCTCTGGCTTTGTTTCACTGCATAGAGACTGCCTTTCACAACAACCCTGCTGGGTAGGCTGGATTACAGGAGAAAGTATGTGTGTGTGTGTGTGTGTGTGTGTGTGTGTGTGCAACCTCTGTGGTTGAATGGAAATTTGAACCCGGGTCTCCCTGGTTGTAGTCCAACAGCCAGACTGCACCAAACATGAAAAGCAACATTTCATTTGCCCCAAGCACTAATCTCTAGGCAGCACTGTCGTTCAGCCTCTACTGCATTGTTGGGGGAGCTTTTCCTGCTCAAGGGCCACATTTCCTCATGAGGAACCTTCTGAGGGCCACATGCTGGTAATGGGCAGTGTCCCAGTCCAAAGTGACCACTTTGTAGAGCTGGTTCCACCTCTCTGTCCAGGTAAGCAAAAGGCACAATCACCCCTGGAAGACACATTCCAACCAGGTAAAAGTGCTCAAGGGAGGGCTGGGGAGATTCCTGAGGATCGGGTCGAGAGGCCCAGAAGGCTGCCTTTGGCACCTAGCCCTGAGATTCCCCAACACTATACTGAACCCTGCAAAAAGGAATTTGTTGGCAGCACAGCTTCTGGCTGGCCATTGGCCGAGCTGCCCTGATCTCACAGAGGCACACCAGGGAGGGCAGGCAGACCTCTTGACTACCACTTGGCTCACACGACATTGCAAAGGGGCCAGAGCAAAGCATTGGGCAGGGGGCTCTTCAGAAAGGAGGCTTAAATGTGTGATCCAGAGAAGGCCAACAGAAAACGTCTGGGTCCACTAATACAAGTGGTGTCCACAGAGCCAGGACTTTCAAAGACGCAAGGATGCTTTGAAATCCACATGCAGTTAAGTCCAGTCAAAGGTGACTATGGGGTTGCAGCGCTCATCTTGCTTTCAGGCCGAAGGAGCCAGCGTTTGTCCACAGACAGCTTTCCGGGTCATGTGGCCAGCACGACTAAACCGCTTCTGGTGCACAGAGGACCGTGACAAGTGCCAGAAGGCATGGAAACACCGTTTACCTTCCCGCCGCAGTGGTACCTATTTATCTACTTGCATTGGCGTGCTTTCGAACTGCTAGGTTGGCTGGGACAGAGCAACGGGAGCTCACCCCGTTGTGGGGATTCAAACGCCAACCTTCAGATTGGCAAGCCCAAGAGGCTCGGTGGTTTAGACCACAGTGCCACCCGCGTCCCTTATTAAATAATAATTTTTAAATAAGCCATACGTGGATGGTTGGTGTCTAATTGTGGGCCTTTATAAGTGGGTATAAAGCCAAAGAGAAAGGGCCCCATTCCTTCCACTGTCTCTGAACAAGAGTGGGTCTCGGAGGCAAAAGCCTAAGTTGGCAATTGTTCCCACCGCAAGTGCCTTCATGCCAGCCTAGCATTGACCAACCTCCACTGCCCCATCCTCTGCTGCTGGCCATAGCTGTCAACCTTCCCTTTTTTTGCGGGAAATTCCCTTATTCCAACGTTGCTTCCCGCTGCTATTCCGGATTGTTAGATATCCCGTAGACTGTCCCCGGGACAGGTGAGGCTGCTGATCCCTTATTTTTGAGCTGCTGATCCCTTATTTTTGAGGCTGCTGATCCCTTATTTTCAAATCTGAAAGTTGACAGCTATGCCGCTGGCTGGCACAGCCAACCAAGCAACGCATTGTGATACATTGCGGGTTGCAGAGGCCAACCCATGGTTTTCGCACACACCCCTTTTGCCGTCAGCTCTGACGCCACCGCCGCCTCTTGACGTGGGTCGTTTCCATTGCCTGCTTGCGTCAACTTCGGGGCTGGTGACTTTTACCCGCCTAACCTAACTCTTCCCAACCCCCCCAAGCCTAACAGCTGTCCATGTCAACCACGGAGGACAAGCCGCGAGAAGCCGGCTGCATTGACAGGCGGGACACATGTGACACCTCCGGCCTGCGGAGGGGAAGGGAAGCCCCTAATTTAAGACCGGGACGCCTTCTCCTCCTGCTCCTCCTCCTCCTTGCGGGGCCTGGGCCAAGATTTCGTGCAACCCGATCCCTTGGGTGTCCATTTCGTCTGCTGATCCCAGCGGGGGGTATAAATACATCGGGAGGGTGGGGGGGATTCTTCTCTTCCCCCCTCCCCACCATCTTGCTCCGCAGCACCACCTGCTTGGAATAATTCTCTATAAAGTGGCAGGGCTCCTTGCAAGATTCCTGACGGGACACCCTTCCTTGACGCCGCTTGCGCTTCCTATTATATAAAGCGCCGGGCGGCTTTTTAAATCTCCTTTTCTACTGCTGGAGATGTGGGAGTAAAAATGCAAACTTAGTACATATGATGATCAGCTGCCCCGTGATAAGATCATTTTGGTGTGGGGTGAGGATAGTTCTAGCAAGAGTAATAAAAAGAGATTGTTATTTAGGGGAATTGAATTGAATTCTAAATTATATTCCGGAAATGTGGGAGATTACAAGGGGTCTAAAAAAATGGATGTACCGTGCCATATTGGAAGCAAAGAAACTTGTTTTGATGAATTGGAAGAGCCGCAAAAAGATTGCATTGAGCACATGGATTGATAATATGGACAGACTAGCTACATACCAACGAATTGCATGTCGACGCAAATTAAGAATGGATAAATATGAAGAAATCTGGAAGGAATATTTAAGCGATAAGGCGGATAGTGGTGGGAAGTAGAGGGAGGAGAGGTGGGGGGAAATTGTTAAAAAGGTGTAGTCATAGGTATATCAGCATTCAAATTTGAATTGTCAAATTGTGTTAGTAATGTTATGGTTTTTGTTGTATGTGTCTTGTGCGGTTGTTGTTTGTATTGAAAAAATGGTTAATTTTTTTTAAAAAATAAATCTACTTTTCTTCATGGGGCACCAAGCAGAGTTCACGGAAAGCCAGATCCTGACTTCAAATAAAGGATGTTGGAAATGCACTTGTTTTATTCGACGGCTGCTAGCTCTTTCTTTACCCTCCTCCTGAGGAATTCAAGATGGAGAAGTCAGCCCTTCTTGTTCTTTCCATTTTATCCTCACGACAGCCCTGTGAGGTATGTTAGGCCGAGAGGGAAAGAGAGTAGCTGTCCCGAGGTCACTCAGGGAGCTTCATGGCTGACTGTATAGCGTCAGAGTTAGGCCATCTCCATTGAACTCTAACCACTATACCACACTGGCTCTCATGGGGCAGCGCCTCAGCAATGGAAATCCTACCCTTGCCCCCTACACAGCCAGCCCTGAGAGTGCCTCCATCATTTCAGGCTGTTTCTTCAGTCCTGAGGACTAGAAACTTGGTTAGTGTTGTGGCTTTGAAGTGAAAGCTGTTCTTCTAAGTGCACTGGATTCTCCAGATACCAAACCAGGGATTTTCGAACACGCGCCTTTCATTCAACATGCTCATCTGATTTTTGCCTTTCTGTTAAATATCAGTGTGTTGGTTCCCACTGAAGGTGTTTCCTGTTTTCGTGCCTGGAAAAAGAAAAGCCTTGTAGGGTAGCAAAATCTCATGCCATACTTTCATCTGTGAAGAGCCGAGTTCAAATGCCACAGACTCAGCCATGAAACTCTCACAGGGATCCTGCCCAGCCTCTTTCTCACAGCTCAGTCTATCTCATGGGGTTGGCTGTGAGAAAGATTATCGCTGTAAACACCACCCACACCACCATTTTGTAATAAAACAGCTTCCCCTCAAGTCATATCTCAAGTTCCTCACAGAACTCTAGCCCAATGGTTGCCATTAATTTGATTTGAACTGATTTTATAATGAACTGATTTTAGAATGCTGTATTATTTTATTGTTAGCCGCTCTGAGCCCGGCTTCAGCTGGGGAGGGCGGGATATAAATAAAATATTATTATTATTATTATTATTATTATTATTATTATTATTATTATTATATCTCCCTCCTTCAGCAAGCTGAGGTGAGACAGGGCAGCTTAATTCAATTCAATAATACTGGTCCAGAGCCACCAGAATGTTCCAGAATGTTCCAGAAGGGTCTCCCTCATCTGTCCTGGTTTCTATACTATTTCCCTCGCAGCCCTTGTTTCTTCATTTTTCATTCCCATCTTTGCCTTGCCCATCTGAGGTAAATCATGCTGCAGGAGGGCAGTTATATTACTTTTCTCCTGTCACTTTTTATGACAGAACTTGGTTAGCCCTAGTGGCGCTAAGCGAATTGGAAACACCAGTTTCCACCTAAGATGGCGGCCGTCATCAAGGCCGTCTGTGAGGACGTTGGACTGTAGGCCTTGTTGCCTGGCAGACCTCTGTCACGCCAAACAAGTGCAGGGAAACAAATTTGTTTACGATGCCCTCAGGCACTCTGAAATGGCTTCCTGACTAATATCTCACTGGGCCCATAAAAACCGTCATCCTTTTGGCCTGCGGTTGCCTTTGCCAATTTAGGAGTGTTTGTTGACTCCCGAGGCCCAACTGGGTGCCCTCAGTTTCCATATTTTCACGCGCGCACCTGGCACCGCTGAGGAAAAAAATTGAATTTGATCCTGTTGGCGCTGGGGCTCATTTGGTGTTCTGTTTCCGCTATAGTTCAATTTTTTAAAAGGGGGGAAAGGAAATCTCTTTCTTCTTTGTCCAGCCTCTTAAAATGCCAAAATGACATTTTGGAGACTCTGTGATCCTGGTTTCTCCACCCCATGTGGCATCTGATGGCAGATATTAGCTGACAGGAGTGTGAGGCCATTGTTGGCCGACTTTTGTGAGGGCGGCTTTGGCAGATCTCCAGGCCTGCCTCTTTTTATGCTCTTTCCTTGCTAAATTTACCTCAAACTTATCTCAAATTTCCCTTTTGTAGTAGAAGAGCAGGCGAAAGGACCTAGATTTAATTAGACACCCTCAAACTTGGTGTGTCAGGAGATGAATCTCCCCACCTGCCCATCTTTTCCAGAACAATTCTGGGGCACATTTTCCAGAACATTCCAACCCAGAATGAATGAAATTGATTTCCACCTGGCCTATGTGCTAGTGTAAACCCCAAATGCCACGCTCATCATCAGAAAATTTACTTTTTCTGATGCTAGATGCTATGCTTACGGGCACATGTGCAGAACCCATATAGGAAAATGAAGGCTGGGTCTGGTGCCAGACACCATTGCCAGAAGCACCAAAATAATAATAATAATTTTATTATTTATACCCCACCCATCTGGGCTTCCCAAAAGGTGATGGGAGGCTTTGGGGAAGAGGCCACATCTCAGGCGTGGGGCTGCCCATTAAAGATGGGGGCAAACATTTCCAAATGCGAGCTGACGACCCAAGAAATTTGAGATATTATACGTATTCAGGTTTCGATCAGCGAGATGGTGCCGAATCATTTAATAATAGTAGCTTGTTTAGGAAAGATAGGAAGATCGCAACTGCCTTTGGTCCTTAGCGGAGAACAAAGCCAGTTCTTTGGGGCCGGGCGGGCGTCTCTCCGAAATCTCTCTTATTTACAGAGGTAATCAAAAGACGGGGAGCCTGGATTCGGAGGAAGAAAGAACCTGAGATTGCAAGAAATTGGGGTTGGGGTGGGGGTTGTCGGTCGCCAAGGCGAGGGGGGAACAGCAGGGCAAATCTCTCCGAGAAATTCTCTTCTTGAAATAAAATAAAAATCCTTGCTGTTGGCAAAACTCTGTCTCTGGGAGGCAGGCAGAGCTTAAAAGGCTGCTTAGAGGCACATGAGGAAGCTTAAGGGCACTCTGGATTCGGTCGCAGGGGGTGGGCCATTATGTTTTCTTCTGCTTGCGGCCTGCAAAGGAAAGACGAGCAATGTGAGGACACCGAACACTGCCTTATATTCCCCGTCAGGCCACTGGGGTCCCATCTAGCTCAGTAGACTCTACACTGACCGGCAGCAGCTGTCTGGGGTTTAGGACAATGGGTTGGATACATTGGGAGTTGAAGCTGGGACTTTTCGCGTGCAGAGCAAGTTGGGGCAGACAAAGGGAAGGACTTATTTGCACAGAGCATAGTTCATCTTTGGAACTCATTCCCACAAGAGGTAGTGATGCCTACCAATGGGGATGGCTTTAAGATTAGACAAATCCATTGAGGACAGTATGGCTATCAAAGGCTACTAGTAGCCATGACAGTCATGTTTCCCCCCCATTACTGGAGGCAGTATGCCTCTGAATAGAGTTACTGGGAATCACAGGCGGGGAGACCACCTCTGGCCCTACTTGCGGTCTTCCCAGTGACATCGGGAACAGGATAGCCAGCCATGATGTCCACCCACTAAAAATGACCACTCAATTATCCAAGAATTAGGACAGGCCACTGGGGTCGCCGACCAGCAGCGCTTACGTAATTCGTTGTTCTTGGTTATCGCGATGGAAGCTCTGGCCCTTGGTCCTTGCTGCGTGAAGTGATAACCAAAGCGGATAATGGAAGGGCAATTTTCCAACATGGCGGCCATCTCCATCTCCACCGAATCGCCCAGTCGCTGGCGCTGTGTGGAGAGAAGGAAGAAAGAGAAATGAGAAGTGTGAAGGAAGCGAGGAGGGGGCCCACACTACTGCTTTTTTGTTTTAAAAGATGACATTGGGTTTGCGAGGAGACAAGAGGATGTTGCGGGCTGAACTTTGCGAATTCATGCATGTAACCAGAGCATGGTTTGAGGATGCACGAAGCAGCCACCTTGCTGAAGCAAAGCAGGTCTTGGGCTGCTCATCTCCAGGAGAGGGAGAGAAGGCAAGCAGATCTTTTCCACCGGCGCTGCAGAGAGACAGCTGCCTTTGCTTGCCGTTTCATCCGGCTGCAGAACAGAGGGAAAGTGCAAGGGGCTCTGACCCCAAAACGGTGGCCGGCTAACCTGGTTGTCCACCTTGAGTTCAGTCAACGTGGAGTTCTCCTTCATGGCCTTAATGACTTCCATCATCCCAGCGCTGGTGATGAAGTTAGATTCAATGTTGAGGCTCTGAAGGGTCTTGTTTTCCTTCAGCATCTCGGCCACAGCCTGGGGGTGGAGAAACAGGCAAAGTTCAGGAACTCTTGCAAGTACAGTGGTACCTTGGTTCTCGAACTTAATCCATTCTGGGAGTCCGTTCGACTCCCAAAACTGTTTGAAAACCAAGGCGCAGCTTCCAATTGGCTGCAGGAGCTTCCTGCACTCAAACAGAAAGCTGCGCTGGACGTTCGGCTTCCGAAAAATGTTTGCAAACCGGAGCACTCACTTCCGGGTTTGCGGTGTTCTGGAACCGACTTGTTCGGCAATTAAGCTGTCTGAGAACCAAAGTACTACTGTATCGTCTTCAGCCACTGTCTCCAACTCTCAGCAGCTCCAGCAGCCAGCAAGGGCAACGGTCACAGAGGATGATGGGAGCTGGAGTCCAGCAAAGTCTGGAAGGTGTTGAACTACCCCGACATTTGATGTTTCCACTATCCCTTTGGAACTCACTGCCTCCTGATATCAGGTACGTGCCTTCGCAGTACTCTTTTCGGCACCTGCTAAAAATATTTTTTGTTTCGATAAGACTATCTGGATGAGTAGAACACTGGCATGTGCTTTCACCCGCTTTTTAGCTTATTGTTGATTTTAATTTGTTTTGAGTGTTTTGAAATAGCTGCTTGCAACCTTTCTTTAACTGATCATTTGATTATTCCAGTCTTTTCGTAACAGTTTTGAGGGTTTGTTAGTTTTTACAATCATGCGGTATATAAATTTTATAGAATAAAATAAAGAAATGCCAGAGCAAAGGCCAGGCTGGCCATGACTAATGGAAGTTGTAGTTGAGCATCCTCTGGAGGGCTGCAAACTCTCCCATCCCTGCTTAAGTAGGACTAAATCAGGACTCTGGTCCCGATTCTGTTTTGGTCCTGTTCACACCGTATTTGGTTAACCACAAAGCCTACATAAGTTGTCCTAAATTGGGGCTATTCTAGCCTAGAAGGTTCCATGAGTGATCACAGGGAGTCATCCTTCTCCAGTTCTGTTCTCCCTCGCCAGTTCCCTGTTAGGGTTCAACCCTAGCCAGAGCTCCAGATCGCCTGTTAACGGACAAGGAAGTTTTTCAGAGGAGGAGCAACCTCAAAGCTTACGTGTGCCACTGGGTCATTACTCCGGGTTGCAACCAGGCTGAGCTTCTTGATGACAGTGTTTCTTTTCATGGAGTCGCAGATTTCTATCAGCGTCTGAACGGGAATGTCCTGTTGGAATGAAGAGAGGCCCATCTGCACCATCCAAAATCTCGCTTCAAACCTTATCTGTTCCTGCTTTTGGTGGTGAGGGACCACATGACGTTACCCCTCTCCTGCTGACATCTCGCATGTCCCAAAGCAAAAACCCACTTTTGTCCTAACCAGTAGTAGCACAAAAATGATTTATAATATGCTTAATGACACTTTCACAGGGTGGGGTGGAAGAGCCGTAAGTCGCTGCATCCTACAGGAGAGTTTATTCTTCAAATCCCTAAAATACCCACAGTTGCTTAGAGCAGGGCTTTCAGTGTGGCTGTCCTGGTTCTGTGGGACAGCATCACAGTTTGAGACATAGCTGTTGTTTTGTATTGTTTTTTAAAGTATTTTTAGCAGCTTTTAAGGTAAGTTTGTAAATTACCTTGAGGCACATGTAATTGATGAAAATAGGGACGTCCCATTCCCTAATGAGAGTTTTACTATTTATACCCCACGCTCTGACTGGGTTTCCCCAGCCACTCTGGGAAACTTCCAACATATATTAAAACATATATAAAATATCAAACATTAGAAAAACTTCCCCATACAGGATTGCCTTCAGACGGCTTGGGGGTCAGATAATTCCATACCTTCCAACATTTCTGCAATGAAAACAGGGACGTCCTAAGGAAAAGTGGGACATTCCAGGATCAAATCAGAAACCGGGACGGCTTCTCTAAATCTGGGACGTCCCTGGAAAATAGGGACACTTGGAAGGTCTGCCGTTGTATTTCTTAACCTTTGAAGGACCTTCCCACTCTCACACTGGTCAGATCCCTATCCTCTGACAATTAATCCTTTTAATTGTTCATAACCATGAGAACTGGAACTTTAGCTTACGCTTAGAGGAAAGTGGTGGAGCATCTGCTTTGCATGCAAAAGGTCCCAGGTTCAATCCCCAGGTAAGTCCTGGAAGGAACTCTCTCTGAAACACAGCTGCTGCCTGTCAGTGTGGACAATATTGAGCTAGATGGACCAAGGATCCAGCTCCATATAAAGCAGCCTCCATGCTTGAGCCCATCGACATCTTCAAAGCATCTGCTCTTCTGACAAGTGACAGACTCCAAAACAGGGGCTGTTCCATCTGTTGCCTGCTTAAACAGGCGTCCTCCTGGGACTCGGCACTGACCTTAATGTTATTAAGGTTCACTTCCTCGAGTTCCTTGTCGTTGCTCTGGATTTTCGTCAAGGTTTCCTCCACATTTGTGGGGTTTGGAGGCTCATCTGGGACAGGCTTGTACTTATCAGGCTGCACTACGCCTGAGAGAGAGAGAGAAATAAAATAAAGAGAGAGTGTGTCTTGAATAACAGAGGGCAGAACCTCAGGACCAGGGGGCAAATGTGGCTCTCCAGTCTTCCCTTTCCAGCTCTCAAGACCCTTCCCAGGCCACACCCCTTCTCTTGAAGCCTGGTCTCATTGGTGAGTGTTTTGCTTAGTCTTCCTAGGATTGGGACCCTAGCCCCCAAGCATGTCCACTTGAGTTTGACAGTTGCTTCTGGTTCCCGGGCAACAGTCTCTCCTAACTCCTTGGTCATCTGCCACCCTCTGTAAGACGCAGACCAAGGAATCACTCACTGTTTATGCCTTCCGTGTTTGTGATGTTGCCGCTGCAGATGGCATCATAATACTGCTTGTTGCTCATGAGGGTGTACATGCCCAGGATAGCTGCAAGGAAGCAGAGAAGGAAATAGCCAGATTTGTATTTTCTTTAAAAAACAACAACGCACCACAATATTCTGATAATTAATTTTGGATTGCCAACCATGTGCAAGGAGCTGTACAGAGCACTGAGGCCTGCCCCTCTTCTGATCACTAGGCCTAGCTCTCCCTGTATCAATGCTTTTTAAATTCCCTGAACATAGAAGTGTAGCATGTTGTAGAAATAGTTTACCTAGAATCCTTGACACACTAGTATTCTACATGCGGGCTTGTTGTTTTTTAGTGTTATTTTTACTTCCCAGAGGAGCATCTTCAGACTACAGGCAGGGAACTCCCCTGTTTTAGCTATCAAGTCGATCTACAGACTGTAAACACCGAACACAGTGTCAGGTTATCCAGACAACCACATAAAGCAGTCGATAGGATAGAGAGCTGCACATAAATGACACCTTTCAAAATTAGAGTATGACAAAATCCATAAATAATCAGATAGTTTAAAACACCAGCCTGTGATTGTAAATGCAGAAATGCTCCCTATGCATATATTTTTTTTAAGCTAGTCTGTCAGGGCACTGACAGTTCCAGATTTGCAGGGGGCCTTGGACAAGATGTCTCCTGTGGGCTCCCTCCCTCAGTGAGTCCACCCACCCACTGCCATCATTGCCATCTGTTCTTGCTCCTCTGCCTCAATGTTGTTGCCACAGGCTTGCTTGCCAGTGAGTGCCTCCACCTCCTTCTTGCCGCCACTAAAAGCGGTTCTCAACCTGTTGTTGGACTACAACTCCAATCGTTCCCGAGCTCTGGCCTTGCTAGCTAGGGGTGATGGGAGTTGTAGTTCAACTACATCTGGGGACCTACAGGTTGAGAAAGGTTGGATGAGCAGGTTGCAACAGTGGAGAGGAGACAGCAGCCAGAGGGGGCTCTTGTCAGTGGGACCCGCTGCCTGGGTTTGGGACCCCAGCAGGTGCCTGATCAGCCCAACCTGTGCTGCCGGCCCTGTGCCTGGAAGAAGGAGGTTTCTCCATACATTTTCCTTTTTCTGTAGGCACCAACATTTCAAAAATCCTTTGTGGAAATCCATTATTTACAGGGACAGGAGCGACCTGCTTTGTCAGGATAGCAGCATAGCTAGTGGGGACATTTTTGCTCCAGTGCATCCATGCCGCGTCCAGCTCCGATTCCCAAAGCTCAGCAGCAAGCGGAGGGTAAGGCTGGCTTAGCGCCACGCAGAGGCTAAAATCAGACACTTCGGGTGCTCTCGCCCTATCGGCTTACACCTGACAGGGAGCCATGAGGGCAATAAAAATACGTGAGGCTTTGGCAAGGAGGTGACATCAAGGGACTTTCCTGTCTGGTGGTCACTGGCCAGCACGGGAGACCCACCTGCTTTTTATGCAATACAGGTTGTTACAATTGTCCTGGGCTGCCTGCAACAGAGTCCCCTTCCAAGAAATGGGGATGTCAGAGAAATCCCAATCAATATAAAAATGGGAGCAGGAATTTATGTTGTCCGCTCATTCATCCCATGTCCATAACGGAAATCAAAGGCCTGGAAACGATGCCTTATGAGGAACGGCTAAGGGAGCTGGGCATGTTTAGCCTGGAGAAGAGGAGGTTAAGGGGTGATATGATAGCCATGTTCAAATATATAAAAGGATGTCACATAGAGGAGGGAGAAAGGCTGTTTTCTGCTGCTCCAGAGAAGCGGACACGGAGCAATGGATCCAAACTACAAGAAAGAAGATTCCACCTAAACATTAGGAAGAACTTCCTGACAGTAAGAGCTGTTCAACAGTGGAATTTGCTGCCAAGGAGTGTGGTGGAGTCTCCTTCTTTGGAGGTCTTTAAGCAGAGGCTTGACAACCATATGTCAGGAGTGCTCTGATGGTGTTTCCTGCTTGGCAGGGGGTTGGACTCGATGGCCCTTGTGGTCTATTCCAACTCTATGATTCTATGATTCAATCCAGCAAATAGGGTTAGTGTTTGCTGTTGCATTGCTTTCCATCGCTAATGATGTGCAATTGACCGGTTCTCTTTTGCATAGACGTTGTATTTCCTTTGCATTACGAATGTAAGAAGAGCCTGCCAGATCAGGCCAGAGGGGACCCATCCTGTTCTCACAAACACATACCCACAAGCAGGATCCAAGCACAAGAGCCTTCTCCCCTCCTAAGGTTTCCAGCAACTGGTACTGTATACAGAAGCATTGCTGCCTCCAACTGAGGAGGTAGAACATAGCTATCATGGCTAATAGCCATCAACAGTCTCCTTCTCCTCCAAGGATTTCTCTAATCCTCTTTTAAATCCATCTAGGTTGGTGGCCATTACTGCCCCCTGTGGGAGGGAGTTCTACCATTTAGCTATGTGCTGCACAAAAATGGACAATGCAAGAAGCATTCTTCATTCCTGCTAAAAAAAAACAACATTCTGGTTTAGACAAACCTACCCAGAAGTTTTAAGGTAGGGTTGTAAATGTTTGCTGATTTTACTGTTTTATCTTCTGTGAACCGCTTTGAGGTGTGTTTTTAGTTTACATTCAAGCAGCGTGCAATATATATTTTATGGAATACAGTGGTACTTTGGTTACAGATGCTTCAGGTTACAGACGCTTCAGGTTACAGACTCCGCTAACCCAGAAATAGTACCTCGGGTTAAGAACTTTGCTTCAGGATGAGAACAGAAATCACGCAGCGGTGGTGGCAGCAGGAGGCCTCATTAGCTAAAGTGGTACCTCAGGTTAAGAACAGTTTCAGGTTGAGAACGGACCTCCAGAACAAATTAAGTTCTTAACCCGAGGTACCACTGTAAATAAATAAATAAATATGACACCCCCATCCAGAGCAGCAGACTGCTCCAGATATCTAAGTCAGTGGCTTGAGAAGGGGTTAAGAGGAAGTCCATGCACAGACCCAAGCTGAGGGTTGTAGCCAGCTAAGTACTACAGGGACGTGGGTGGCGCTGTGGGTAAAAGCCTCAGCGCCTAGGGCTTGCCGATCGAAAGGTCGGCGGTTCGAATCCCCGCGGCGGGGTGCGCTCCCACTGTTCGGTCCCAGCGCCTGCCAACCTAGCAGTTCGAAAGCACTCTCGGGTACAAGTAGATAAATAGGGACCGCTTACTAGCGGGAAGGTAAACGGCATTTCCGTGTGCGGCTCTGGCTCGCCAGAGCAGCGATGTCACGCTGGCCACATGACCCGGAAGTGTCTGCGGACAGCGCTGGCCCCCGGCCTCTTTGAGTGAGATGGGCGCACAACCCTAGAGTCTGTCAAGACTGGCCCGTACGGGCAGGGGTACCTTTACCTTTAAGTACTACATGGAATAGACCTGTTGGAAGTAACAGGCCTAAGTGAGTCACATTCATTAATGTCAGTGGGTCTACTCTAATATTGGCTACAACCCCAAGGACCTAACTGGACAGTGTACTGGGTGCATTTGTACTTCTGTGCTACTTTTTGAGTGGATGGATACTATTTATTAAATGCCCTTCTCTGACAATTTCATAATAAATGCCAAGAGGTTTCTGATACGATGAGGTTCCTTTCCCCCTATTCGGAACAAACTTCCACTGGGATCCAATACACCTCACTGTTGTCTGTGCCCCCAACGTGGAGCAGCTCTCTGCCCACCACCCTCCGGCCGGAAATACCCTTTTTACCTGCAATGTCGCACATCTCCGCATCGGTGGCATTTGCTAAAGCTTCTTCCAGTTCAGGTTCCAGCGTGATCTGCTCTTCTTTGGGGATTTCCCTCTTGGGGTTTTTCGGAATAAAGGGTTTTCCTGGTGTTTGGGGAGGAAATGAACTAAATTAAAAGTGGCACAACAAAAGGTCATACGATGCGGTTCATTCAAGCAATCCCCCCCCCCCCGCCAAATTCTTCAAAACTTTCCCCATTTTGAAATCCAGCCAGATTTGGTGAAATGCCCCTAAGCTGAGCTCAAGGTTTTTGTAATTAACTAGCAAGGCCCTTAAACAACTTGGGTTCTAGATACCTCAAGAACTGCCTGATTCCCTTATATCCCTGCTTGATTTCTGAGATTTTTGGGTGAGTCACTGTTAGTGCCCCCCACCCCATGGCTTGAATCCACAATCCAAATCGCTCAGGAGCCATGTATTTAGTATGGTGGCCTCCTACCTGTTGGACTCCCTGCAGGCTGAAATTAGGCAAACCCTTTCCTACTGAACTTCGGCAGCTTGACAAATACCTTTCTATTTCAGTAAGTATTTTAAGGAAACATTCTGTTTTTATTGTTGTTGTTGTTTAGTCGTTTAGTCGTGTCTGACTCTTCGTGACCCCATGGACCAGAGCACGCCAGGCACTCCTGTCTTCCACTGCCTCCCACAGTTTGGTCAAACTCATGTTGACAGCTTCGACAACACTGTCCAACCATCTCGTCCTCTGTCGTCCCCTTCTCCTTCTCCATCTTTCCCCACATCAGGGTCTTTTCCAGGGAGTCTTCTCTTCTCATGAGGTGGCCAAAGCCTTGGAGCCTCAGCTTCACGATCTGTCCTTCCAGTGAACACTCAGACCTGATTTCCTTCAGAATTGATAGGTTTGATCTTCTTGCAGTCCATGGGACTCTCAAGAGTCTCCTCCAGCACCAGAATTCAAAAGCATCAATTCTTCGGCGATCGGCCTTCTTGATGGTCCAGCTCTCACTTCCGTACATCACTACTGGGGAAACCATAGCTTAAACGATACGGACCTTTGTTGGCAAGGTGGTGTCTCTGCTTTTTAAGATGCTGTCTAGGTTTGTCATTGCTTTTCTCCCAAGAAGCAGGCGTCTTTTAATTTTGTGACTGCTGTCACCATCTGCAGTGATCATGGAGCCCAAGAAAGTAAAATCTCTCACTGCTTCCAGTTCTTCCCCTTCTATTTGCCAGGAGGTGATGGGACCAGTGGCCTTGATCTTCAGTTTTTTTATGCACATTTCCCCCAACAGGTGCATTTTTTCTGCTTAACATTCTTTATAGCTGGAGAACTGCATTGCAAAATTTGGAAAAGTGTACTATTCAAAGGATAGATTCATTCTCATTCTTGTATTGTTTGGGGCATGTAAATTAGTTAGGTCTACATTCCTGCATTGCAGGGGGTTGGACTAGATGACCCGCATGGTCCCTTTCAGCTCTACAATTCTATGATTCTATGTTAAACTGCGAGCCAAACTGAATTTCTCTTCCACCCTTCATTTCTGCCGAGTTCCTGTTCAGTGTGGGTTGCCCGGCTGGAAAAAGACCGGAACAGTGATTCTGTTACATCACTATACGGGGGAGTGACTAAATTATCCATCCCAGAGAAGCAGCAGGATTGCCGATCTTTTGCAGGTGCCCAGAGCAGTAACTCATCCAGAATGTGGAGGATTCAGGGCCCTCAAATTATTCCAGTTCTTCATTTCTCATGGCACACTAGCAGTTCTCTCTACGCTATCTGACACGATCAGGTCTAGAAACTTGCACTGTTTGTTTTGTTGCTGGCTGGTTGTTGTTTTTTAAATCCAACATTAAAGTAGCTGGGATTCCAAAGCAGCCACACCAGACAGTTCCATTTCATGTGGCCCAGATCTAACCCCTCTCCATGCCCCCAAAACACGGTGATTTAGTTACAGAGAGGAAGCAAGGGATTTCTTAATCGCACCCAGATGTTTAATTGCTTAGTACTAAAAGTAGCAGCAGCAGAAGAGGTGCCATCTGTTTAAATTGTTAGAATATAAACACCAAGCCACTACGAGCTGCATTGCACTAATTTATCTTGTGAGATTAAGAGAACGGGGGTGGGGGAGGGATAAAGAATATGAGAAATGTAGATATGGTGAAAACAGTTTTTCCAAGTATAAAAATAGCAGCAGTAATTAAATAAGGGTGGGGAGAGACAGCAATGCCTCAGATTGAAGCAAAACGACAGTGTGATGACTCGACGCTCAGGTTAGAAACATTAAGACATGTGTCGCAATTACTAATTGCATTTCTTTTCTATTTTGCGTTGGTTTTCTAATGTTAAGAACATGAACCACAATAAGAGAGGGAGGAAAGAAGACACGGACAAGGTTTCCTTTCAGAAAATCTCTTGACACCGTGAACTTTCAGGAAATCTTTTTTTAGGTCCCAATGAGACTGGGAAAAGGGAGAATCAAAGCTGCCCTTTAGAAACGTCCCGGCTCCGGGATCTTTTCTTCGTTCCAGCGTGGAGAGAAGTAAATTAGCGTGGGAACCACAAAGTGAGAGGAGGCGCAAATAGGGTGAACCTGAGATGCCTTCACACACACACACTCACACACACACACCCCAACCATCTTCCAATCTGCTGGCAGAGTCCACCTGTTGCTCCTTATCACCGGCACTCGGAATCTGACTGCTGCTGCCTCTCCACGGGATTGGCCAATGCACCGGCAAGATTCAACACAAACGCCATTGGTTATGCTGCAAGATATCTGGAAAGGGTAGTGCTGCTGCTTTTGACACGCAAGGGATGTCAGAAGGCAACGGTTTCTATTCCAAACTGCATTTGTCATAATCGGTTCCGTTTCTCTTACACCGCGGTTCAGTTTCTGCCAAACACTACATTATTCATCTCACCATGACAGCTATTTAGAATCACAGAACTGTAAAGTTGGAAGGGACCCCAAGGGCCATCTAGTCCACGAATCACAGCTAAAGGATCCATGACAGAGGGGCATCCGGCCTCTGTTTTAAAACCTACAATGAAGGAGAGTCCACCACTGTCAGAGGAAGTCGGTTCCACTCTCAAACAGCTCTTACTGTCAGAAAGCTCTTCTTAATGTTCAATCGGAATTTCTTTTCTTGTCATTTGAATTCATTGGTTCAGGTCCTCCCCTCCAGAGCAGCAGAAAACCAGCTTGCTCCATCTCCCATGTGACAGCTCTTCAGGCTAAACGTGCAGCTGGATTAGGCCCTCAAAATGGGCAAGAGACACATTACTTCTGCTGGAATGGGTCCTGATGTACCAGTTGAAGGCCAAATGGATCATGAATTTAAATCCCTGATCAGCCTTGTTGTTCACTGGAGGAGCTGGCTACAGGAGTCTCTCAGGTTGGCGTGCTTCACAGGGTTGTTGCATGGTGACACAGAGCTCCTTGGAGAAAGGGCAGAGTACAAATGCCACAGGGAGGAATTCAACAAGTGAAGAGGTTTCCTTGTCACTGTGCCTCCATGTACCAGCAGCTAGACTGGTTGGATTTCTGCCTGTTGTACTGCTCTTAAAGGCAGAGGAGCCTGCCTGGAGTATAGGGATGGAATATTTGTCCCCTGCCTATCTTCAACTGAATGGCAGATAACCAGCGATAAGTTTCTAAAATGTCATTTTAGGGATGTGTTTTCTGGCGCAGAATATAAAGTTTCTGCAAGTTTTGTGGTCAAAGGTGGAATGAAATATATTTTAAAATTTTACCAAATAAGATGTGAGATATATGTACATTGGCTTTTTTAAAAGAATTTTTGGCAAGCAGAACCACTGGACAGCTCAAATTTGTGCTCTCACAAGCTGATTATAAAACTTTGGTTCCTCTGATTGGTGTCACACAGAGAGGACCTCTGCAAGTCAATGACAACAACCTTTGCCTGACCTGAGCAGAGCCACTGGACAGCTGAGATCTGAGGTCTCGCAGGGGAATCTCTTTGCAGTACCTCAGCTCTCAGGGTCACATGCAAAATCTGCAAATGGAAGAACATCATAAAGAAGAATATGACAAACGCCCTTAATGTACAGCAGCAAGATGCCCTGAAAGTGCTTTTAGCATATGTGAAGGATGCAACTCTGAATGAAGGCAAGTCCTTAAAATCAATGTCCTCCTTTTCACGCCTTTCATTGTGGGGTCAAGTAGCTGCAGTTGAAGGTCAAGGATGAAGAACATGCAGCTGCAAATGCGCCATTGTCTACTCAGAAGGAAGTCCCAATTCACTTTGGTGCCGACATGCATGAGAGAGGGCTATGAATTTGATTTTTCCCCCCAGGTGTGTTGATGGATGATTTGAAGAGATGCCGTGAGCCTTTAGCAGGAGCACTTAGGAACCTTTTGTGGGTCAGGACATCTGAGCTACACACCGGGCTATTTTGAATCCTCGGCGTGCTCCCGGCCGAGCTAAATATAACTTTTCCTCTCAATCCCATCTCAATTCTGGGACAGCACGCACAGTAGGATTCTGGCAACACTCAGGAGCAGCTTTTGCCCGGCGCCAAGCTGGGACAGAGCTGGTCTCGAAGACCTATGGAGTGTACATGATTGTCTCTCTGCACATGCCTCCAGCATCTCTTGCCCCCAATCAAAATGGCAGCCATGGATTTGGAACCACCAATAAAACTGATGCTAGCACCCAGGGTTTTTTAAGGATATTGCAAATGGCAAATTCCAAAATCCATATCAGGCAATGGCATTCTTAGACTAATCAAAGTGTCACAAAGGAGTGTGGAAGCTTTCAAGGCCAGGACAGTTCAGAGATGGCACCCCAAGCATGGTTTGTGCTAATCACAGTTTATAATCAAAGTACAAGCAAACCAAGGTTTACAGCTGCTTGCCTGCTTTTGTTTCCCAATATCTCAGAGCTCAAGCTGATGCATTTACTCTCATTTTGATTGTGCAGTGGCTTCTGGAGACAGGAAACTAGTAGTCACTCTGCTCTGTCAATTTGAACATCCCATTGAATCATACAGCACACAAACCATGGTTTCTCAGCCTTGCTCACCAGATTATCACAAAACATGGCTTGCCAATTCAAATGTCACAACCCAGCATAGTACAGGCCCATGGTTTGCAGACTTGTCAAACCATGGTTTCTGGCACCAGACGCAAACCATGGTGATGCCTAGGACAAGCCTGGTCTGGAAACATGCAAACCAATGGATTCTGGGGCTGATGGCAAACCATGCTTTCTCAAATTAGTGTCATGCCTAGCTGCTGACCACAGTTTGATGTGACATTTGAATAGAATGAATTTCTACATCTTTATAACAGGAGAAATGCTAGAGAATGAGGCTACTCCGGGGCCTGAAACACAGCAGGCAGAAAATAAAATTTATTTGTCCAAAGGCAGATGTCCAGGCTTCTGCTATTTAAATCAGACCTGGCCAATCCAGATGCTCCATACGATTCACCAATCACAGAGGGTATAATCTCATGCAATCCCAGTAGCTCAGTAGTAACCATTATGGTAGTAATGGTTAGAGTGTCAGACTATGAGATCAGGGTTCAAATCTCCACTCAGCCGTGAAGCTCACTGGATATCACTGCTTCTCAGCCTAACCTACCTCACAGGGTTGTTGTGGGAATAAAATGGGGAGAACCACGTACACCACCTCGAGCTGCTTGGAGGATATAAATGCAATAAATAAATAAGTCACTGAAACTGACTTTTAGGGTTGCCAGCTGACCATAAGTTCTTTTTGTTTTTTGTTTAAATAGGCTGCTCCTCTGCCTTCAAGAACAGCTCAATCTGCAAAAACCTGTAGGTGGCACTTTGTGCAGCACAGTTGCATGTCCTGCTGCTGCGGATGGGACAGCCCCAGAAGATAGCTGGGAAGCTTGCCAGTCCAGCCACGCAGCCTTGGAATCACAGCATCCAGCTTGGAAATTGGACAAATACCTTTTTTCTCTCCTGTGAAGGGCACCAGGTCTTCCCGCTCCTTCACTTCCATTGCCTGCTTCTCCAGGTGCTGCATGAGGGCGTCTCGATCCAGTGGACCCGTCGGGCTCTTCTTCGTCTGGTCTCGTTGCCGGAGACCCGCCGGGAGCATCACATTCTATGAGGCAGAGCAGAATGGGGGTGAGTGAGTTATACAACAGTGGCATTGTATCGCCAGTACTGTAGGATAGGGCTTCTGGCTGCATTAGAACAAGGACTTTCAACCGGGCCATCAAAATTAACTCAACTGGGCATTGTATCGCCCAGTACCGTAGGATAGGGCTTCTGGCTGCATCAGAACAAGGACTTTCAACTGGGCCATCAAAATTAACTCAACTGGGCATTGTATCGCCCAGTACCGTAGGATAGGGCTTCTGGCTGCATCAGAACAAGGACTTTCAACCGGGCCATCAAAATTAACTCAACTGGGCATTGTATCACCCAGTACCGTAGGATAGGGCTTCTGACTGCATCAGAACAAGGACTTTCAACCGGGCCATCAAAATTAATTCAACAGGTGAAGCTTCGGGCTTTGTTATATTTCCCTGTTAGGTATCATCTGCTGAATGTGCCTGCTCCCCTT
The DNA here is from genome assembly GCF_965153285.1 of Podarcis tiliguerta. NCBI lineage: Eukaryota > Metazoa > Chordata > Lepidosauria > Squamata > Lacertidae > Podarcis > Podarcis tiliguerta. The sequence goes on from NC_139549.1 coordinate 4,441,563, forward strand.
TCCCACCTAACAACACTGCCAAGGGGAAATTACTTGTGTGCTACTGGGGAGCGACATGACACGGCTACTACTTTTAAACTTCCCGTGCTCTTGTTCATCACCACAAAACTTGGCCTTGGGGTTGTGAGGGAGGGATTTGTAGGAGTGGGCAGAAACAATTCCCTGGAAAATAGCAACCTAAAGTTCCTTCCAAACCTACTGCCTAGATGTGGGACTATTTCCTAATCTGAACGTATGACAGTGATAATTGATAATATTCGGTCTCGATACCCGTACCCTCTGGATTCCCGAGCAAACGTTCCTAAGCCGAATGTACATTGCAAAAATCCAAATTAGTATTCTCCTAAACTTGATTCCATCCTGCAACCATACCCCTTTAATGTTAGAGTTATAGGCTCAATGGCAGAGCAGAGAGATGGGGAGGAAGAAGCCACCCAAAAAAATCAGCATGGCTAATCTTTGCAAGATACTTCACAATTATGTATTTAAAATGGGTGCATTTGAGGACCTTTAAAAAAATGCTATAATAAAAATAAAAAGTTATCACCAAGACTTAAAAGATGAAACTTTAAGCAAACTCATTCTCTGAGGGTTGATCTTTATCATCCATGCACAGGGATCAGCAGGCTTGGGAGAACCCCAAAATTTGAAGAAACACTATGCCTCTCTCTTTAGAGGAGGGAAACCTGAAGGAATCCCCCTCCTCAAAATAGTCCAGACTATGCAGGGCATGCACAGTGGTCACAGATTGCCTCTGATGTCAGGGCACAAAAGTGGAAAGTGGAGGGTGTGAGGAATGTCGTGCCCTGGAAAGGGATGGCAGGATCTGTCAATTTTGGTTCTTTCAGTTTCACCCCCCCCCCTCCATTTTAGATTCAGTTGTCCACTTGCAGCAATTTGTAATTATAAAAAAAAAAAACCCTCATGAAAATTCAACAGCGTTTAGTGCGAATTTCTCATCACAAACACATTTTTATAAGCTGTTTTTAATACCATACGTTTGTTGCAGTCTCACTTGTTGCCCCTAAGGACAATTAAGTTCCAACATCTTCACATTCAAGAGGGCTGTGAATTTTAACCCAAGAAAATCCTTAATAAAAATTATAAAAGAAGAAGGCAGCTATTAATGTTTTGATTCAGCACCAGAGGGTTTGCTTCAAAAACCATCTGGATAGGTGAATCTGCTGGTTTTGGTTGCTTTCATTTTATCAGTCTTAAGTTCAGTTCTCCATATTAGCTTGAAATTTCTTTTAAACCCCTCGCAAAAATTCGTCAACATTTTAGTGTGAATATATTTCAGCATACACATTTGAAAGCATTTTTGCATTGTGTACACACTTTTGTGAGCAAATTTCTGTAACATAATGCATTTTTATACATAAGTTTCCCTAACGTATACATTTAGAGGAACATTTTACCCTGTCAAATGCATTTTGTTGCACACGTTACTTAGCTGGAGAACTGCATTGCAAAATTAGAAGTGAAATTTCAAACGATATTTGCAAAAAGTGCAAATTAAGTAAGTTTGTCTTTTAATTGTGAATGAGACGGAATTTCTTCCCCATCCCTAAAATCATGTCTAGGCTGTCATATTTACGTTTCCCTCAAAAACCTAAAATTAAATCTAGAATCTTCAAGAATCCCAGCTTCTACCCCAAATTGTCACCCCCCCTCAATCTCACTTCAGGGTCCATTTCCTGAAGCTCTACGTCAAGTTGAGCCAGCTCCTCCGCAGATAGTTCATTCAAGATCTTATCTTCATCAATGTCTCGATATTTCTCCAGCTCTTTCTGGTATGAAGTCGTCATGGTTGCCGCGGTTTATGTAAAGGTGGTGTTTCTTCTGTGATGTAGAATGAGGAGGATGAAGCTGGATTTAGGGGAGATAGAAAGAAGTCCCAGTGAGTAACTAGGAGGCAGCTCTAAAAGATCCAGTGTAAAATCAGGCACAGGGCAACATGGGACACTGGGGGAAAACCAATGGAACTCCTTGCCTCTTGATTTTTCTGACTGGTCAGCTAAGTTGGTTTCTGGGACCTCTTACCACTATAAATTAATGGTAGTATTGAGGCTGGCACCTGATTAAAGAAAACATAGTCAATTAACCCTATGAGTGTCAATTGATTACTATTTAATTACTTGATTGAATCAGCCTACACTTCCCTATGAGAAAAGTGGAAAGCAATGGGAGAATTCTTTCTGTGATTTTGAGATGCGTCATGCTCAAACCAGAAGGGATGCTTCTTTTGAAATGGGGCTTGCCAACTGTCTTTTAAAAATATATAACTGCCTTCTACAGTCTGGTTTGAGTCCTCCTGACTTGGGGAGGGGGGCACACCAACAAGGCTAAACCCAAATGTTAATTCAACCATGGCGCTTGTGACTTGAGTTTCTTTGAAGATCAGGGTCTCCTGGTAAGTTTATATCTTGTTCTTGAAACTCTCGGCATCCAATTTTGGTGTGTGTGCTTGTTTAATTCAAATCAGGTCACATTTCAGTCTATGGCCTTAATTGAACGATCCAGACGAATAGATCAATGCAGGCATTTATGGCCACATCAGAGTGTTCAACAAGCAAACAAGCTTACCCGTTCACCCAAAAGAAAATGACTGGTATTTCGCACTGTACTTTAATTTTCTGTCCTGCCTAAAGGGCAGCGCTCCATTTGCCAGAAGCTTGTGCATTGGTGGCGGGGGGGGGGGGAGGTGTTGAATGAGTCCCCCAAAACAGCTGTTTTAAGCCACCCCATTCAGCTGATTGTCAGGACCTGATTCTCAAAGGCTGAGGGTTTTAAAGCAATGTTGAGGAATCTGGTGTCTTCCAGGTGTTGCTCCCAGCAACCAGCACAACCAGTGTCAGGGATGATGGCACTTATAAGTCCATCATCATATGGAGGGCCACAGGCTCCCCTTCCCTGGGTTTAAGGTATAAGCCCCCAAAGGGACTGTGCCACTTCAGACTGCAAATACAAGATGGAATGGGTGCCCCGGTGTCCTATGTCAAAAGTGCCACAGAAGACAAGAAGGAAGAACTTCCCTTGGAAGGTGGTGGACTCTCCTTCCTTGGAGGTTTCTAAACAGAGGTTGGGTGGTCATCTGTCAGGGGTTCTTTAGCTGAGATTCCTGCATTGCAGGGGGTTGGGCTGGATGACCCACAGGGTCCCTTTCAACTCTACCATTTATGATTCTAAGACCAGGCTGATTCTTTAACACGGTTGGGATTTGGGGCTTGTGGGGAGAGGACACCCTGTTGTGTGCTGTCTGAAGTCGTATCCTCTCTTGACTGCTGCGCCATGCAATGTTTTTTAAATATGTAAAATCATTCACATATGTCTGTGCAATCACACTCTGTGTCTCTTAGCTATGCATTTGGACACTTCTTGAGATATCATAACCAAAATTTGTGTGGTGGTTCCTGAGATCAACAGCGCGTTTCTGTCTACGTTTGGGTACCGTTGGACGCCATTTTGAATCAAGATGGTCAAATGAACCTTTCAAAACTACTCTGATTTTTTAACACAGGTCTCAAAATTGGTTTCTTAGAATTCCTGAGGAACCCCAGGCTAGAAACCTGCTGTATCAGAATAAACAACGGATGCAGGAAGGCTCTGAAGCCTAATGATGGAGAAATCAGATTGAGCAGTAAAATTGTTTCCAAACTGTCCCATTCCCATACTTATGCTGTCTGCTTATCACTCTCTTACAAGGCAGGTGGGGAGTGCTCCAGGAAAATGCTCTCAGTCTGGCTCTTGCTCTCTTCCCCTCCCTCCTTCATTTCTGGTCTCATTTTCTCTATCACAAAATGGACCTAACCCACCACAGAATGTTGTTGCACAGGACTAAACGAATGCAAAGGAAGCACTCTGAAGTCTGATACACAAGGTACCTCTTAAATGCTTTTTTGAATTGGGCTGTGTGTGTTTTTTTAAAATTCTGTGATTCTCTTTTTAACCTTTTAATCTAGTTCAACTAGATTAAATCTAGTTTTAAATCTAGTTTTTAATCTTTTAATCTAGTTCAACTAGATCTAGGACAGATCGTGAAGCTGAGGCTCCAAGACTTTCGCCACCTCATGAGAAGAGAAGACTCCCTGGAAAAGACCCTGATGTTGGGAAAGATGGAGGGCGCAAGGAGAAGGGGACGACAGAGGACGAGATTGTTGGACAGTGTTCTCGAAGCTACCAGCATGAGTTTGACCAAACTGCGGGAGGCAGTGGAAGACAGAAGTGCCTGGCGTGCTCTGATCCACGGGGTCACGAAGAGTCGGACACGACTAAACAACAACAACAACAAATCTAGTTCAAGGACCCAGTGGCGCAGTGGGTCAATGTGTCTGGCTGATAACCAGAAGGTTGGTGGTTTGAGCCCACAGCTGTGGCCAGAATTCATGCACTGCAGGAATTTCAACACTATAATTCTGTGTTCTTCATCTTTTTAAGAACCTAGGAAACTGCTTTATCCTGAGCCGAACCCCCAGCCCATCCAGCTTGGTATTGTCAACACTGACTGGCAGTGGCGCTCTAGGATACCAGGCAGCTTTCTCTCCCAGCCCTACCTGTAGATGGCAGGGATTGAACCCGAGACCTTCTGCATGAAAGCAGGTGCTCTGACCACTGAACTGAGGCCCTCCCTTATACCAGATGGACTCCCTGCTTTTTCTAGTGCCTTTCAAATAATGCCTTCCTATTTTCCAACCTACTTCTTTGATCGGTCTCTTCTCTCTCTTCCTTTCCTCCTCACTTCCCCCCAAAAGATAAGAAGCTTTCTGAAACAGGAGTCCTGGAATCAAAGACTTATTTTGTGCTCTCAGAATTCAACCTCCGTGCAAAAGAGGAGGAGGTCTGTGTGAGCAGATATAAGGGGTGACAAACTCAGCCAGCCGTCTTCCGGGAAGATCTAAACTAAAGAGGTTTGTTTGTTTCCCCCAAGATGCCTTAAACTATGGTCAAACTTCCATTCTCCATTTCCTGCGCACTTTAACAACCCACGGCAGATAGAAATTCAACCACTGTGGGATAGCTTTACCAGCGGAATTTCTGCCTGTCGTGCAAGTTGGTTGTGTTTCCAGCAAGCGATGTGATAGGCAAAGAAAGGCGGGGAGGTGGGGGTTGACATCCTGTTTCTGGAAACACAGGTGTGGGGAGCCTTTGGCCCTCCAGATGTTCATAGAATCATAGAATGGTAGAGGTGGAAGGGATACCCAAGGATCATCTATTCCAGCGGTTCTCAACCTGTGGGTCCCCAGATGTTGTTGGACTACAACTCCCATCATCCCTGAGCTCTGGCCTTGCTAGCTAGGGGTGATGGGAGTTGCAGTTCAACAACATCTGGGGACCCACAGGTTGAGAAAGGCTGATCTAGTCCAGGAATGTTCCTGGATGATAACTACCCTCCTCCTCCTCCCTGGCCCTTGGGAGCCCTGGGGCTGATAGGAGCTGTCATTCAGTGAAACACCTGGAGGGGAGGGCCAAATCTTCCCCACACCTGCTGTAACGGTTGCCATGCAGGTGGACATTCAGCTGGTGAAGCGTCCCACCTGTCAGAGTAAAAAGAATGGCCTGACAGACCTCCGGCAGACAGAGAAACCATAGCAGAGAAACAACAGTGGCAAGTTTAGTGAGCGTAAATCAGGCATCCCCAAACTCAACCCTTCAGATGCTTTGGGACTACAACTCCCATCATCCCTAGCTAACAGGACCAGTGGTCAGGGATGATGGGAATTGTAGTCCCAAAGCATCTGAAGGGCCGAGTTTGGGATGCCTGGCATAAATGAGCGTCCACAGGGGCACATCTTTCCATGCTGAAATATGTTGTTGGTGGCGACAGCCCACCTTTAGATGACTCCCACATTCTTATCTTGGCCAATCAAGTGTTTTGGTTCAATATCTGCATTTTTCCCGCCACCATTTTGGAGGAGATTAAGTAATAATAATAATAATAATAATAATAATAATAATAATAATAATAATTTCTTTGTACCCCGCCCATCTGGCTGGGTTTCCCCAGCCACTCTGGGCGGCTTCCCACAAAGATGAAAAATACACTAAAATGTCACATATTAAAAACTTCCCTGAACAGGGCTGCCTTCAGACGTCTTCTGAATGTCAGGTAGTTGTTTATTGCTTTGACATCTGATGGGAGGGCGTTCCACAGGGCGGTTGCCACTACCGAGAAGGCTCTCTGCCTGGTTCCCTGTAACTTGGCCTCTCGCAGTGAGGGAACTGCCAGAAGGCCCTCGGAGCTGGACCTCAGTGTCCGGGCAGAACGATGGGGGTGGAGACGCTCCTTCAGATATACTGGACCGAGGCCGTTTAGGGCTTTAAAGGTCAGCACCAACACTTTGAATTGCGCTCGGAAACGTACTGGGAGCCAATGTAGGTCTTTCAAGACCGGTGTTATATGGTCTCGGCGGCCGCTCCCGGTCACCAGTCTAGCTGCCGCATTCTGGATTAGTTGTAGTTTCCGGGTCACCTTCAGAGGTAGCCCCACGTAGAGCGCATTGCAGTAGTCCAAGCGGGAGATAACTTTGCTACTGCTTTGCATTGCCAAAAATAAATAAATAAACGTCGGCCATGTCATATTCCCTTCGATTGACTGAAGAAAGATGAAGGAGACTACCTTTCTTCTTTCTCTTTTAAAGCCACACTAGGCAATATTTACCTCCTCCCACCGAGTGGTACTAGATGTCTGCCCTAAAGTCTTACTCTGACAGCACCACAAAGAACGTGTCCATCAAGACTGCTTTATCTCTGACAGGGGCAAACAAATGCCGCTGGGAAGCTCCGTCTTTCCCAGATTCACCTGAGCCAACATCCCATTGCCACACGCCAGGTTTAGACATAAGAATGTGAGAATCCAGCCTCTTCCCTCAGCCCAGCAGCCCAAAGCAGGTAGGAAAGAGCCTTTCCCTTTGTTTGCTCTCCAGAATCTGGTGCTCCCTGAGGCAGACTGCCCCTGAAAGACCCATTCCAGCCATCGGGACTAACAGCCCTCGACAGGCCTCTGAATTTGTCCCATCC
>NC_139549.1:4448779-4476921 GCF_965153285.1 Podarcis tiliguerta
TCCTCCCCTCCACCTAAAACGTACCCAAGGAAGGAAGATTTTACGTCCATAACAAACACAAACACACAGAAGCCAGTTCTCTTTTGACACCCTCTTGCTCCCATCTTGGGTCTGGAGATCTGCCCTGCCAGGCGGTCTAGCATTGTGTGAGGGTTAATTAACAGGGAGGAGGGGGCTTAGCTGGACTTCCGAGTAGGAAGCAAGGACACAGCGACCCGGAGCCCTCCGGGAAACCTGCCACACCATCTCTGCATTCAGCGTGGCGCTAGAGTCTCTCCCTTCAGTGCCTGTGAATAATAACCAGGTGCTGGGATTCACAAGCGGGGAGACTCGCTGCTGCTGTGCTTGGGTGCTGCTTGTGGGCTTACTATTCGGGGCATCTGATTGGCCGCTGTGGAAATAGGATGCTGGACTAGACGGGCCCCCATTAGCCTGGTCCAGCAGCCAGGCTATTGTGATGTCCTAATAGAACCTCCAGGTCCAGAGGCAGTCTATCTAGATCCATAAGTTCATTGGGTGCTTGGCCACAGACACTGGAGTAGATGGGCCCCCCTTTGGCCCTTGGGGCCCCTTACAATTCTACAGTTCCATTATTCTATGCTTTGTCTCCATTGTCTTAATGCCGATACTGAGTGTGCAGGTGCCCTTTGCAAAATTTAAAGGCCATTCCTTGAGGTACAGCCCCTTATGTCTGTAGAAATCCCTTCCCAAATCCCCAAGACTCTGCACTTTGGCCCCAAATCTTCTTTGTTTAAAAAATTGCCCTGAGTGTTTCTGAACTGGTAATGAACTCGGGGAGAACTGGTGATCTGGGTCACTGGGTAGAATATTAACTGGAGGGGGGAAACAGGTTAATTTAAGATTATTTATTATTATTATTATTATTATTATTATTATTATTATTATTATTATTATTATTTTATATCCCTCCCCCCTTTTTCCCCAAGCTGGGGCTCAAGGCGGCTTGCGTAAGTTAAAAGAGCATAGATAAAATGCAGAAGACTAAAAACGTATTAAAAATGATAGTTTGAAGGTTATTAAGCTCTAATAGAATTAAAAACAAAGTAGAAACAAAACTGTTTAAATGCAGATAGGAAAAATAGTGCAGCCCTTTCCTTAAAAAACAACAACAAAACACAATCACTCCCCAAATCTACCTGCCAGCAGAAAGACAACAAGGAGGGAGCCAGTTTGGCTTCTCCAGGGAAAGAGTTCCAAAGTGGTCTGGGAGGAGCCACCACTGAGAAGGCCCTCTCTTGTGCCCCCACCAAGCGTGCCTGTGAGGGTGCTGGAAATGAGAGAAAGGTGTCTCCTGAAGGTTTTAAACCCCCAGGCAGGTTTGAATGTGAGGATACAGTCCTTCAGATAGCCTGGGCCTAAGCTGTATGACTTTACCTAGAGATGATTTGAGAGACTAGCAACTGAATGACAATTGAATCAGTTGGGAACAGAAGTGTTGGGAGATGGCAGAGGAATCTGGGGTGGGGTGTGCATTAAACGAAAAATTCAACAGTGGGGCAATTTGGATGGGAAGTGAATGGGCTTGCAAAGCCTGTAACCTCTGAAGTCTAAATTTTAATCTATGTACGTCGTTAGTGTGTGCAAATTTTATGCAGCTTTGGATAGGAGTGATGGGTCTCCTGCTCTAGAGATCTTTTACGTATCTAGGAATACTCTGGCTTTATGTCTGCAATCCCCTCCCTGAAACACGGTGCAGTTTCCACCTCCACCTCTCCTTCCATTCCCCCAGTCAACCCCTGCCTTATCCCAGGTCAGATGCTTGGCTTTCTCTAACGTGATGTTGTCTACACTGACTGGCAGCGACTCTCCAGGCTTTCAGAGGGAGGGCATTCCCTGTCCTATCTATTTATTTTTACTAAGTTATTTATTGCATTCCTACCCCACCTTTTCCTCCAAGGAGCTCAAGGCGGCGTACACAATTCTCCTCTTCCTCATTCTATCCTCACAACAACCCTGTGAGGTGGGTTAGGCTGAGAGGCAGTGACTGGCCCAAGGTCACCCAGTGAGCTCCATAGCTGAGTGGCGGGATTTGAACCCTGGTCTCTCCCAGGTCCTAGTCTACCACTTTAACCACTACACCACCACTGGCCCTCCTACCTGAAGATGCTATTGGGGATTGAACCTGGAACCTTCTGCAGGCAAAGCAGGTGTTCTCCCCTCAATTACAACCCTTCCATTAAGATTCTAGTTGTCATAGGTAAAGGGACCCCTGACCATTAGGTCCAGTCGTGGCCGACTCTGGGGTTGCAGCGCTCATCTCGCTTAATTGGCCGAGGGAGCCAGCGCTTGTCCGCAGACAGCTTCCAGGTCGTGTGGCCAGCAGGACTAAGCCGCTTCTGGCGAACCAGAGCAGTGCACGGAAACACCGTTTACCTTCCCACCAGAGCAGTACCTATTTATCTACTTGCACTGGTGTGCTTTCGAACTGCTAGGTTGGCAGGAGCAGGGACCGAGCAACGGGAGCTCACCCTGTCGTGGGGATTTGAACCGCCGACCTTCTGATCGGCAAGTCCTAGGCTCTGTGGTTTAACCCACAGCGCCACCCGCGTCCCTCTAGTCGTCATAGTTCTCAATAAAGGGCTAATTTGAAATGAAACCAAGGAGGCTGCCTTATACTGAGTCTGGTCACTGGGGTCTGTCTAGCGTAGTGTTGTTTGCTCTGACCAGCAGCAGCTCCCCAGAGTTTTAGGCAGCCCTAACTGAAGGTGTCGGAAATTGAACCATGGACCTTCTGCTTTCAAGGCAAGTGCTCCATGCCTGAGCTGCGTCTTTTTCCTGCGTGATCCCCACCTTTTCCGCAGCCAAAACTTGGCCCTCGGCCACATTTCCCAGGCGGACAACTGAGCTTTCCAAAAGCCCTCCCTCCTTTGCCCAGATCTCTCTCTCTCCTTTCTTGGCTTCCAGAACCTTTAAGGCTGTGAGATGCTCAGGGTGGGGCCACTATCCATAACAATTATCTTTTGCTCTTTTTTTGCTATGTCACTCTGCCTAGCGCTGCCTCCATCTTCGGCGTCATAAAAAGGGTAATAGCTGCCCAGTATCACACCATTTGAGAGACAGTGGCGGTGTACAGTTAAAGCACATCCCCTCCCCTTCTTGAAGAATCCCGGGAACTGTAGTTTGCCCTGGAGCCGAGCTGCACGTCTCAGCACCTGCAAACTACAGTTCCCAAAATTATTTAAATGCAGCTTGCCTTGGGGAAGGTTCCAGGGTGGCTCAAATCTGTTTCGAGGATTTGACGCCACTTTTGAGTCCGAATTCAATCGCCTGGGGATCTCCTTTGAACCACCTGTACTTCCTTCGTCTGGATTAGAGGATCCACCTGTTTCTAACCTCGCCATCAAGGCTTAAAACATTCCTTAAGCTCTCCTCCACCTTCACCCCATAGATCTGTTTCCTTGCAAGCCCTCCTCCTCTCTTCCAAATCTTCAGTTAGCAAGAGACAACTGCGTTTTGTGATGCCCACACACACCCCTCCCACCAGACATGGGGTGGGGCCTGCTCTACACTTTTGCAGCGGGAGGAAGTGGTAGAGTCCTTGCAGAGCAGGCTGGGCCACTTCAGGCTGCAGGTGTAAAGTTGAAAGGACCCTACCTGGATCCCCTTGAAAGTGAACCCAAATCCTTTCTGAGGGATTTCAACGACGTTCTGCCAACTCCCAACTTGCAGCTTTTTTGTGGTACAGTCTCTTCAGGTTTGAGAGCAAGCCCAGCGGTGGGGGGGGGAGACACCCCACCCCAGGCTCTGATCCTTTCTGACTGGTCACCTAGCGAGCTACTTGCGCAGAAATCCATTTTGTTTGATTTTACAGGACACACACAGAGACATTTGCAGGGGGGCGTTGCCTGTGCACACGGCAAAACGGTACAGTCCTCGCTGATCTCATGCCAGGATTCTACCGCCTTATCTGTTGCGTGTGCCGACCGGGCCTGTGTGTGCCCGGGTGTATAGAAGAGCTGTTCAGTTATCCTTCGGCAACACTCTCCACCCCGCAAGGACTCAGCCCAAACATAGCCGGCGACTTCCCCTGCCTTTGCTTGGCGTACAATTTTCTCGCCACCCGCTTGCTGCCTCTTAAATTCCCACGAAGCCGAGGAGGGGGGAAAGGGGGGGAAAGGGACCCAGACTTACCTCCCAGGCAGGCTGTGTCGGCCTCTGGCTTTTGTCTCCCCCACCCCGAGCGGTGTGAACCCAGCAGGCAGGGCAAACGGGGAGAGAGCGAGAGAGCGGCAAGCCCAGGAACTGTGTGAGATCAGCATTTTATTATTTTAGCTTTCAGGCCGGGCAGGCGGGCGGGGTGAGGAGCGCGAGAGCGAGAGATCACATATACAGACTCCGTTATCAATCACTCCGCAGACCTGCCGAGCGGCCGAGTCAAGACCTCCAGCGGCCACAGATGAGAAGTGCCAAGCCGAAGGACCGGTTCAACCGGGAAGATGCTGCTGGTGCTTCTGTTTTGTTGCATTTCAAGCCTAGCCAGGCCTCCGCTGCAGCTGGACTACTGCAGTGCGCTCTGTGTGGGGCTCCCCTTGGAGCTGGTTCCGAAGCTCCAGCTGGGTCAGAACGTGGAGGCCAGACTCATGATGGGGAAATCTGGATGGCAGCATGTGGCACCGCTCTTAAAACATCTGCACCAGCTACCATCTACTACCCAGCTGCGTTCAAGGTCCTCATATTAATTTTTGAAGCCCTAAACTGCTTAGGCTCACTGGAAGGACAGATCGTGAAGCTGAGGCTCCAAGACTTTGGCCACCTCATGAGAAGAGAAGACTCCCTGGAAAAGACCCTGATGTTGGGAAAGATGGAGGGCACAAGGAGAAGGGGATGACGGAGGACGAGATGGTGGGACAGTGTTCTCAAAGCTACAAACATGAATCTGACCAAACTGCGGGTGGCAGTGGAAGACAGGAGTGCCTGGCATGCTCTGGTCCATGGGGTCACGAAGAGTCGGACACGACTGAACGACTAAACAACAACAAACTGCTTAGGCATGGGTAGGCAAACTAAGGCCCAGGGGCCGAATCAAGCCCAATCGCCTTCTGAATCCAGCCCGCGGACGGTTCGGGAATCAGTGGTTTTTTACATGTGTAGAATGTGTCCTTTTATTTAAAATGCATCTCTGGGTTATTTATGGGGCATAGGAATTCATTCATATATTTTTTCAAAATATAGTCCAGCCCTCACAAGGTCTGAGGGACAGTGAACCAGTCCCCTGCTGAAAAAGTTCGCTGACCCCTGTGCTTAGGTCTCAGGGACCGCCTGAACGCTTATATCTCAGCTCGGTCACTGAGATCATCTGCAGGAGTGGCATTGGTGAGACGAGGCTCAGTTGACAAGAAACACTTTAGTGCCATTGGGCCCAGTCCTGTGGAACTCTCTGCCACTGGAGATTCAGCAGGCGCCTTCCCATTTTTAAACACCTGCTGGAAACTTTTATAACCTGCCCTCTCTATGCAAGCAATTAAGAAGACATCCTTGCACAATTGTTAACTGATGTTTGTTTTTAACTTTTTAAATGGTTTTTATTGTATGGTTTTATTGCTGCAGACCGCTTTGATACATTGAAATGTTTTATGACAAGAGGTTTACAGATATTTAACAAAAAAATACGAGAAATTTGTGGTGCAGAAATGAGTAAAATAATTCTCATGCTACCTCACAGATTCAGCCCTCCACTTTCCAGGGTCCTCAGAGTTGCCTCCCTCACCCCTTCTCTCTTTTTTCTTTTTAGACGGTTGGTTGTGTGCAAATAGAAACAAAAGCTTAGCCTGCTGAGATAGAGAACTGGTTGGGGGAAGCTCAGGTAAAAGTGTCTTGCCTCTGCAAAAGACCAGTGGCATAGCGTGGGTTGTCAGCACCCGGGGCAAGGCAAGTAATTTGCGCCCTCCCCCCCCCCTGCACTGTCCCTCCCCCAGATAGTCCCTCGCTCTCTCTCCGCTCCGCACCGCACGCCTGGCACCCTCCCCTCCACAGTGGGCGGCGACCCGGCGGCTCGGATCGGATTCGCACAGCCAGCACTGCAGTGAGAGAGAGTAAGTGAGCCAGGTAGGGGCAGAGAGCTGCGAGTGCGAGCGCGCCCCCCCCCCGATGTTGCGCCCGGTGCGGCCGGCCCCCCCTGCACCCCCCACGCTACGCCACCGCAAAAGACCCAAATTCTCTGCTGTCTGACGCAGAAAGGGAGGATGCAAAAGGAACCACAGCCTTCTACACAACAGCTTCTGGTGAAGAATATCCCCAAGATGTCATGGGCTGAACCTGAGACCTTCTGCATGCAGAGCACAAACCCCGAGACAAACCCCTTCCCCTAAAAGCAAAGTAATCGTCCACATGGTTCTGAACAAAGGGCTGTTTTTAAATAAGAAACCTGGGAAGCTTCTTCATACTTAGCCAGACACTTGGGTCCATCCAGCTCAGTATTGCCTGCACTGACTGGCAGCCGCTCTCCAGGGTTTCGAACCAGGAGCCTTTCCCAGCCCTACCCAGATGTGCTAGGGATCAGACCTGGGACCTTCTGCATGCCAGGCAAATGCTCGACCACCGAGGCACAGCTGCTCTGCGACCAAGAAAAAAGCACTCTGCTCACGTTCAGAGGAAATGAACGCTCCTTGCAGATCCTGAAGGCTCCTTCGCTGGCTCGAATTAACCCACAGCTTTTATACCTCTGGAAGCTCCTCTATGAGTATCGGGGAGAGAAGGGGCTCCCCATGGCTGGTAATGGTCACTCCGATAGGCATGAAAGGCTGGGTTTTGGCCTGCGAAAGGAATCGCGGTGGTACCTGGTGTGGTGTCGCCCCCTGGTGGACAATCAAAGCAGAGCAGATGAAGGCAGCCACTAGGGATTGTGGGTGGACGGACACCTGTACCCCTCCAGAAGTTCATAAAATCAGAGTTGGAAGGGACCACAAGGGTCATCTAGTCCAACCCCCTGCAATGCAGGAATCTTTTTGACCCAACATGGAGCTTGAACCCACAACCCTGAGTCAGACCCACAACCCACAACCTCTGGTCAGACCTCACCTGGAGTACTGTGTCCAGTTCTGGGCACCACAGTTCAAGAAGGACACTGACAAACTAGAACGTGTACAGAGGAGGGCAACCAAAATGGTCAAAGGCCTGGAAACAATGCCTTATGAGGATCGGCTAAGGGAGCTGGGCATGTTTAGCCTGGAGAAGAGGAGGTTAAGGGGTGATATGATAGCCATGTTCAAATATATAAAAGGATCTCACATAGAGGAGGGAGAAAGGTTGTTTTCTGCTGCTCCAGAGAAGCGGACACGGAGCAATGGATCCAAACTACAAGAAAGAAGATTCCACCTAAACATTAGGAAGAACTTCCTGACAGTAAGAGCTGTTCGACAGTGGAATTTGCTGCCAAGGAGTGTGGTGGAGTCTCCTTCTTTGGAGGTCTTTAAGCAGAGGCTTGACAACCATATGTCAGGAGTGCTCTGATGGTGTTTCCTGCTTGGCAGGGGGTTGGACTCGATGGCCCTTGTGGTCTCTTCCAACTCTATGATTCTATGATTCTAAGAGTCTCATGCTCTACCGAATGAAATACCCCAGGCTTTCGTGTGATGTTGGTGCTGACCTTTAAAGCCCTAAACGGCCTCGGTCCAGTATATCTGAAGGAGCGTCTCCACCCCCATCGTTCTGCCCGGACACTGAGGTCCTGCTCCGAGGGCCTTCTGGCGGTTCCCTCACTGCGAGATGCCAAGTTACAGGGAACCAGGAAGAGGGCCTTCTCGGTAGTGGCGCCCTCCCATCAGATGTCAAAGCGATAAACAACTACCTGACATTCAGAAGACATCTGAAGGCAGCCCTGTTCAGGGAAGTTTTTAATATGTGACATTTTAGTGTATTTTTCATCTTTGTTGGAAGCCGCCCAGAGTGGCTGGGGAAACGCAGCCAGATGGGCGGGGTACAAATAATAAATGATGATGATGATGATGATGATGAAGTAACATGAGCCATAGGACCAAGCCGAGGACCAGCAAGACCTGGGTTCAAACTGGTCAGGGAGATGCAGTTCGGCAACATCAGCCTTAAAACCGAGGAAGGCAACAGACAAGGATGAAGACGTCACATTAAAGCCGTTTATTTTCAGAGAAATGTTCTACAGGCTGTTGAAACTATTTAAAAAAAATGATAGGTTTTTTTCAGTTAATAAAAAAATGCACGACTTTGTCCCGCTAACAGCTGCCATTCGCCAGCTGCAGACTCATGCTCCCACACGCTCAGATGCTCAGCCTCTTGTTTGACCATCTAGTCAGACTTGAAGCATTTTCTTCGACCCAACAAAAATAGCTTTCCCTCCCCCAATTTGCAAAGGAAGACAACCTTCTGGCCCTCGTGGAAAGACCTCCACAAAACCTTCCCCTCTCCTGCAGCAGGCACTGCTGGTCTGGTGTTCTTCCTTTGACCTGCAAGGCGCCTGAGTTCATATGCGACGGTGGAGTAGGATGCGGCTACAAAGGAAATACAGGCTGCTCCTCTGCAAGCAGGGCTCTCTGATAGCAAGCTCCGCTGCAATCGACTGCGCTTACGATTTTCCCAACAGGAACTCCCCAGAGAAGCTGAACAGGGACTTAACACCAGTGGCAACACACAAAGGTAGCCCCTCTGGGATGCAGACCTGTTCTGTGGCTTGCTGGATGCGTAACGCCCACCATTTGGACAGGCAGCCAAAACAAATTAGCTAGGAATAGTGGGCGCTTTTCGACCTGTGAGCAGTCAAAAGAAGTTTGGCATCGACCTTTGTGCCAAAAATGTGGGGCGATGGTGGTTGTTTTTTTTTAAAGGAGACATTTTGATTAAAATGCCTTGGTTGCCCGGTCTGAGAGCCTTGCCCAAATCCCATTGCTGGGTTTATCTTTTAAACCTGGGATGGGAAACCCGTGACGCTTCAGCTGTTGTTTGGACTCTCCTCTGCCCCAGTCAACCCGGCCAATGGTCAAGCTTCCTTCTGTGTGCTTTTCCTGAGGCAGAAACAATGGCAAGCTTTCAACACCTCCATCTTTTTAAGCAGGCATTTCTGTTTATATTAGTTATTGATATTTATGTTTATATTAGTTATTGATATTTAAAGGAATGTTTCATTGATGGCTTCTCCATTTTTGACTGATGCATTTCTTTGTATTTTTGTTTTAAATGCTGTATATGCATTTTCTTTCTCTGAATTAACATACTGTGTAAACTACTCAGGGATTTTGCATCTTAAGCAGAGTATAAACATTACTGGTGGTAGTATGATAAGAACGGATCGCAAATCAGGCATTTCAATACGAGGCCATTGTGGTGCAAATGAAACTGGAGGTGGTTAGCAGCTGATTTGTGAATCTCGGGGAATATCTGGCTTGCCAAACGCCGGAAACAAGACGGTCTGTTGCCGACAGAAGTTCTCTTACTGGAAAAGGAATTATGACCAGAGATTATCTTTGTTCTAACTGTTTTTGAACGGAAGGGAGCAGAACAAAACTGGAACGTTTGAGAAACTTTTACAATGACCTTATAACCAGGCTCTGTTTCTCCCTTGAAGGCCAGTTCTTACTTCCATGCCTATTTATTTTCTCGTGTTTGCTATAATAATAGGAACAGCCGTTTCGCGGAAACAAGACGGGGAGTCAGCAAAGAAGGTCCCACGCCCTACGTATTTGGAACGCTTTGCTTGATGATGATCTTCTGTCTAGTGGCTCGGACATTGGAGTCGGCCATGGGAGGCCCTGCCCCGAGGGCGGCTGCAGCAGCGTTGGGCAGGCCATGGGCTGTGATGTACTTCTTGTAGGCCTCGCGGATGATCTTGAAGGCCCGTATGTTGGAGTACGGGATGTCGGTGATGGGGTCGCGGTAGATGGCGGCCTTGTGGGTGACGGGGCAGACCTCCTTCACAGGCAGCTTGGGGGCCCGAGACTTCGGGAAGACGCGCTCAAAAGTCTCGTCGTCGCTGAAAGTGATGAAGGTCCGCGAACATTTGGCAGCTGAGGCGGAAGGTGCTGGCGGGGCCTCCAGCGGTGGGGGCTGCATGTCCTGGTCCAAACTGAAGTAGGTGGGAAAGGGTCCAGTGTTATTTGTAATGTCACAAAATTTATACACCACCTGAATTTTTTTTTGGGGGGGGGGGGAGCCTCAAACAGCTTCACACAAAAAATTATCTACAAACGTTTAAGATGTACGAAAAGTTAAGATAAAAACCAATTCAAACTGGCACCAACTTTCTAAAGGCTTGCCTGAAGAAAAACGTTTTTAGCAGGTGCCGAAAAGAGCACAGTGAAGGCACCTGCCTGACGTCAATAGGCAGGGAGTTCCCAAGTGTAGGTGCTGCTGCACTAAAAGATCAAGTTCTTGCAAATGCGGAATGGGTATTATGTGGCACCTGTTAGTTCTACTCAGAGTAGCCCCACTGAAGTGAATGGACATGGAATTGTATTCAACTAAGTCCTAGTGAGGCAGGCTAGTAGTCCATTTATCTCAGGACTGCCTACACTGATTGGCAGCAGCCCTCCAGCGGTCCAGACAAGGCGCATGGAAAGCAGATGCTCTACCACTCAGCTATAGCCCTTCCACTTAAAGTGTAGTAAGATTCTAGTCCTCATGGCTCCAAACGAAGGGCTGGTTTTAAATAGGAACCGAGGAAGCTGTTTCATACTTAGCCACACCCTTGGTCCACCAAGAACAGTATTGTTTGCACTAACTGGCAGAAGCTCTTGGCGGTCTCAGAGAATAGTATTTTCCATCCCTACCTGGTGATGCCAGAGATTGGACCTGGGACCTTCTGAATGCAAAGCAGACGCTCCAATTCTGAGCTAGAGCCCTTCCCTTAAATGCTTGAAGGGAAGGTATATGATCTCCCATTCTACCAGTTGTGGTCGCCCAGCGAGAAGGAAAAGAACATTTGCACATGCTCAGAGGCACAGTAGTATTCCAGGCTTCAGTGGTGAAGGTAGATAATGGGTAGAGAGGCCCAACTGAAAATAGTAATAATCGTGCCTCTCTGTCCGTACGCTAGTTTAAGCAATGCATACCCGCTATAAAATTTAGAGTGTGTTCTTAGTTTGCAACTTGCAGAAATGCAGGTCTCTAAAGGACTGGATGCACAATTGGCCAGGATATAGAATTGAACCCAAGGCTGTGAATAACCACTCGCCTAGTCACTTTTGGTGAGTGGGATCCCCACCAGGCGACCAGGCAGTTTCTGTGCACTAGGGAGACAAAGTGGGCTCTCTCATTTCCTTTTTTAGGCCGACAACGCTCCCAGATTCAAAATATGCCTGGAAAGGCAAACCATGCCTGACAAAATTCTTAAGGACTAGGAACTTGGGCCTACTGCTTCACACATCCAGCTTGCTCCATCCCGGGGGCAAGCCGAAAACCCTTACCCCTCAACGTCCACATTCTCTTCCTTGAAGCCGAGGTCAGACACGAGGGGCATGGTCCCCGAGTAGTAGCGGATGGTGGGCCCCACACATTTCCTCTTCTTCTGCACCTGTCTCTTCTTGTCTGCTTCCAAGCGCTCGTACGTCTCTGCACAGAGGAAAGGAAGCGAAACTCCTGACAACCCCAAACTTATAAGGCGCATCCGTTCCTGGATAATTCTTATGGACTAGTAACTTTGCCGGACGCGGGTGGCGCTGTGGGTAAAACTTCAGCGCTTAGGACTTGCCGATCGCATGGTCGGCGGTTCGAATCCCCGCGGCGGGGTGCACTCCCGTCGTTCGGTCCCAGCGCCTGCCAACCTAGCAGTTCGAAAGCACCCCTAAGTGCAAGTAGATAAATAGGTACCACTCTGGCGGGAAGGTAAATGGCGTTTCCGTGCGCTGCTCTGGTTCGCCAGAAGTGGCTTAGTCATGCTGGCCACATGACCTGGAAGCATCTGTGGACAGCGCTGGCTCCCGGCCTCTAGAGTGAGATGAGCGCACAACCCTAGAGTCTGGCAAGACTGGCCCGTATGGGCAGGGGTACCTTTACCTTAGTAACTTTGCTAGGGGGACGCGGGTGGCGCTGTGGGTTAAACTACAGAGCCTAGGGCTTGCCAATCAGAAGGTCAGCGGTTTGAATCCCCGTGACGGGATGAGCTCCCGTTGCTCGGTCCCTGCTCCTGCCAACCTAGCAGTTCGAAAGCACATCAAAATGCAAGTAGATAAATAGGTACCGCTCCGGCGGGAAGGTAAACGGTGTTTTCGTGCGCTGCTCTGGTTCGCCAGAAGTGGCTTAGTCATGCTGGCCACATGACCCGGAAGCCGTACGCCGGCTCCCTTGGCCAATAAAGTGAGATGAGCACCGCAACCCCAGAGTCGGCCACGACTGGACAGGGTTCAGGGGTCCCTTTACCTTTACTTTAGTAAGTTTGCTATACCGCAGGACCTGACTCACCCAAAGAGCGCAGGTTGAGCTCCTCTGTGATCTTGGCCTCTTCCAGCAGTTCCTCCTGGGTCAGGGGCCGGTCGTAGATGGGGCCTGCCCCCTTTTTGCGTTTCGACTGCACCTGGCGCTCCTGCAGGCGTAGGAAGGTCTGCCGCGTGTGTTCGGTCGTCGACTGGCGCATGTGTTTGCGGCCTGAGCAGGCAAGGGTTAGAAGGAAGGAGTTTGAAACAAGAAGAGGGAGAGCAGAGCATTTCAAATTGGGACTTTCAAGCACGGCCCTCCAGGCCTTTCTAACTGGCCCTTGGGCCTCTCCACAAGCCACACCTCCACTCCCCAAGCCACCCCACTTCTCCCTAGGTCTAACACCTCACAGGCCCTGATTCACACCCTTCTGGAGTGTTTCTGCCTGGTAGGAAGGCAACTATAAATCACTTAGGGATGCCTCCTAGGAAGCGATCCATAACTAAAATAATCAAGAATGACAGCATGCCTTTGAACAGCGATAAGGCCTTGCCTGAATGGAAAGGTGTGGAAGTGGATATGGAGAAATGTTTGTCTGCCTCTCTCGTAACACGAGAATTCATGGAGATCCAATGAAGCTGGAAGATTCAGGGCAAATAAAAGGATCTGATTTCTTTCTGCAGGGCTTGTAAGACAGAGTTGTTCCGCCTGGCCTTCGGCTTGGAATCAATTTGATTCCCCTCCCCCTTCTTTTTTCCTTTCTCCTCCTGTGATGGAACTCTTATTTGGGGACTTCCCTGGCTTTTTTCTGCCCCATGTAGGACCAGTCTGGATAGTTAGCCTTGGTGAAGACTTGACGTTTTCATCCCAAAAAAACTTTTTGATTTGACTTTCCATTGAAATGAGGCTGTATTTTAATGTTTTAATGTTGTATTTTAATCTTGTTTTTGAGTTGTATTTCAATCAATTTGTTTTTATATTAGGTGTTAGCCGCCCTGAGCCTGGTCTAGGCTGGGGAGGGTGGGGTATAAATACAATTTATTATTTATTATTATTCAGGCAGGACGCGGGTGGTGCTGTGGGTAAAAGCCTCAGCGCCTAGGGCTTGCCGATCGAAAGGTCGGCGGTTCGAATCCCCGCGGCGGGGTGCGCTCCCGCTGTTCGGTCCCAGCGCCTGCCAACCTAGCAGTTCGAAAGCACTCTCGGGTGCAAGTAGATAAATAGGGACCGCTTGCTAGCGGGAAGGTAAACGGCGTTTCCGTGTGCGGCTCTGGCTCGCCAGAGCAGCGATGTCACGCTGGCCACATGACCCGGAAGTGTCTTCGGACAGCGCTGGCCCTTGGCCTCTTTGAGTGAGATGGGCGCACAACCCTAGAGTCTGTCAAGACTGGCCCGTACGGGCAGGGGTACCTTTACCTTTATTATTCAGGCAGTGCACAGTTAAACTACAGAACTCGCTCCGGCAGGAAGCAACAGGGATCACCAACTTGGGAGGGCTTCAGAAAAGGAGTGGACAAATTCATGGTGACAGCAATGGCTACTAGCCTTGAGGGCTCTGCTCTGCCTCCACTGTCAGAGGTGTTTCTGAAGACTAGCTGCTTGAAACTGTAGGAGGGACAAGTGCTACTGTGCTCAGATGCTGCTTGTGGGCTTCCCATCAGGATGCTGGACTAGATGGGCCCCCTTTGGCCTGATCCAGATGCCAGGCTGCTCTTACATTCTTTCATGTGTGTATGCGTAGAAATCACTGGTTTTTGTGCAGCTGTGATGTGGCCTTCCGTGCAAAGGTTGAGCATCACATTCTTCGCTCTACCACTCTTCTTCTGGCCCTGCCCAGCACTGGCATGCAGCCCCTGGAAAGTCGCCTATGAAAGGATACGGCCTTCAGGCTGAGAAAGCATCCTCATCTCTGGTTTAAAAGGAATCTTAGACTTTTTAATTAATGCACACTCAAAATGGGCACTTACTGTCTCCAAGGTCATCCTGGAGCTCGGCTGGGGCCAGCCTTTCCTCTCTCACTTTCTGGGAGCTGCTTACAGGCGCGTCTGCCTTCTTGGGCCTCAGGCTCTTGATGGGTTCCTACAGAGGATTCAAACGACAGAAATTAGGAAGGGCGGTTTATAGATGTGATTCATCAGCAGAACAAAAAGCCACCAGGTGTTTAAAAAAGATGAAAGGTCCGAGCTTACATTTTCTTGACTTTGGGGAGATCTAAAATGACTAAAATGTCTAAAATGTCGTTTGGGATGCAGGTGGCGCTGTGGGTTAAAGCCTCAGCGCCTAGGGCTTGCCGATCGAAAGGTCAGCGGTTCGAATCCCCGCGGTGGGGTGCGCTCCCGCTGTTCGGTCCCAGCGCCTGCCAACCTAGCAGTTTGAAAGCACCCCTGGGTGCAAGTAGATAAATAGGGACCGCTTACTAGCGGGAAGGTAAACGGTGTTTCTGTGTGCGGCTCTGGCTTGCCAGAGCAGCGATGTCACGCTGGCCACGTGACCCGGAAGTGTCTTCGGACAGCGCTGGCCCTTGGCCTCTTTGAGTGAGATGGGCGCACAACCCTAGAGTCTGTCAAGACTGGCCCGTACGGGCAGGGGTACCTTTACCTTTAAAATGACTAGAAAGCACCCTACAATTAGAGTCATGGGCCTCTACTAAAATGGCTTCAAACAAAACAAACCAAGTTTAAGATGCATTTATTTAGAGCATTCCCCACCCCCAACTCTTCAACCAACAAAAGATCCCAGAGCAACTTATGCGCAATCAATAAAAAACAAGACAGTCCCTTCTAGATTTATGGTCTAAGAAAGAAGGACACAAAAGGAAAAAAGGAAAGACCTGCAATGAAAATGGAGAACATATTTATGTATGCGACAACGGCGGCAAGAGTTTTAATAGCACAAGGATGGAAGAATGAAGAAACCCTGACAAAAGAATAGTGGCAAGAAAAATTGATGAACTAAATTGATGCACAAACCGCACAACAAGGACGACTGTGACTTCAAAGAAGAATGGGAACCTTTTACAAAGTATTTAAAGAAACAACAAAATGAACTGGGACTCCCTGGCAGGTTTTGAATAAACATACACAAATTTATTTGTTAATATAATATATGGATAACTTAGAGATTTTTACAATATGCAGAGAACAAAATGTGCTAATAAATCAGAAAGAGGAACTGAGGGAAGTTGTAGGGGGGATGGGGGTATGCGGGGGTGGGAGGGGGGAAACATAATTGCTGGAATAATTTGTTATGTGAAAACAGTCAATAAAATTTCAAAGGAAAAAGGAAAAAAGGAAGGGGAGGTAAGAGGAAAAGAAAATTCAGGTCCTTAAAAAGCTAAATGGTAGTTCTTAAAATGACTTCCCACAGGGGCTCCTCGCAGGTGCTGCCCAATCTCCTCAAACCCCAGGAAGATTGCCAACTCCACCCCACACCCACACCCCACAGATAATCCCACGATCCGCAGGGAGTATTGCCTCTTGCACATAAACACTTCCCTCCCCACTTTCTTCTTCCGCACTCCCAGCAGTCTCCATTGCAGCAGTGGGGGCAGTTTCAATGCAGCCGGGCAAATGCTCCACTCCGCTTTGCTTGCCTCTCAGTGGAGACACAAGAGCGGATCAGACACTGCTGCAGTTGGCGCTCAGCATTCCCACCAGTCCTGCTCTCTCCCGTTAATGGATTTGGCATTCCAGGAGGGCATCCGTGTGCCCGGCTCTGCCCATCTCCTGTTACACATACCTTGTAGGCTTTGGTGACAACCCTCCGCTTCCTCTTGGGCTCGTTGTCATCCTGATCGCTGCTGGGCTCATCTCCCTCGTCAATATCAAAGTCGGAATCGACTTCGTCGTCACTGTCCGACTGGTCGCCTTTGTACTCATCGTCACCAGATTCCTGCAGGGCAGCCGAGAGAAGACGGTTGGGTGAGGAGAGCTCTCTTTCTGAACAGCAATGGCAGGAGACTCAATTTGCCATGCCCTGTCGCCCCAGCCAACCCCAGCAGATCTTTGCCCACCCCTCTAGCCTTTGAGCCACACCTTGTATATCCTTGCTCCACCACTCTGGCTTCTGACTCATATCTCTGCAAAACAAAACCCCACAGCCAGCCAGCCAGCATGGTGTAGAGATTTGGCGCTTAGTCTGATTTCTCAGCCTAAACCTTGCAGGGGGGTTTTGAAGCTAAAAATGGGGGTGAGGTGGGGGTATCACATATAACCCCCTAAGTTCTCTGGGAGAGGAGATGAATAAAAAGAGAAATTGGGAAAGGACATACAAAGTCAGTGTGGTTAAAGTGTCATACTAGGACAGGGGTCTGCAACCTTCGGCTCCGGAGCCGCATGTGGCTCTTTTACACCTTTGCCGCGGCTCCGGGGCGGATACTAGCGAGGGGAGAAGGCGCATTGTGCGCCCGGACACTCCCCACTGTGGCGGGCGCTGTACTGGCTGTGACGTTGCATGGGGGCGGTGCGTGCGTTAGTCACGCACCGTCCCGACGTCACCTTCCCGCCTGCTGTCAGATCGCGGCTCCGGAGATATACAGAGGTGTCTCGCAAGACGAAATTCATTCGTTCCGAGAGTCTCTTCGTCTAGCGGTTTTTTTGTCTTGCGAAGCAACCCTATTAGCGGCTTAGCGTATTAGCGCTATTAGCGGTTTAGCGGTTATTAAAGGCTTAAGGGATTAGCGGGTTAGCTGCTAAAAGGCTATTAGCGGCTTAGCGGCTTAGAAAAAGGGGGTGGGGAGTGGAAAAAAAATCGCAAGAATCGCAAGACATTTTCGTCTTGCAAAGCAAGCCCATAGGGAAATTCGTCCTGTGAAGCGCATTGAAAAACGGAAAACCCTTTCGTCTAGCGGGTTTTCCGTCTTGCGAGGCATTTGTCTTGCGGGGCACCACTGTGTTTGTTTTAAATGTCGCAATGATTTTACAGCTCCCAGTTTTTTTCCCTTCGGAAACAGGTCCAAGTGGCTCTTTTTGTCTTAAAGGTTGCAGACCCCTGTACTAGGACCTAGGTGACCAGGGTTCACATCCCCACTCAAGCCATGAAGCTGACTGGGTGACTGCCTAGCCTACCTCACAGGGTCGTTCTGGGAATTAAATGAGGGGGAAGAATTATGTAGGCTACCTTAAGGCTCCCTAGCTGTCAATGTTTCCCTTTTTTAAAGGGAAATTCCCTTATTCCAAATAGGATTCCTCGCAAGAAAAGGGAAAAGTTGACAGCTATGCCTTGAGCTCCTGGCAGAAGAAAGGTAGGATATAAATGAGATACTTCCCTCTCTCTACCAAAATGCCTTATTCAGCCACCATCACTAAGAGAAACCACCCTGTCCAGGAGCAGTCTACCACCAAGCGACCTGTTGCAGAAAAGAAGATGCAGGTAGAATTGCTAATGGGCTCCCCAAGTGCAGCCTCCTTTGGAAAGAAAGTGCTGGACCTTCTTGGTTCAAACTTTCCAGAAATTAATATTTATATTATGCGTATTGCACAGACTACAAACTAAACTGGACCTATGCTTCGTGGCCCCGCCCATCCCGCCTTCCTTCCAGCCAATCACAAGCAAGCGCCGCCTCGGCCGTGAGCTCGGGGTCCCGCCCCCTCCTGGACCTACCCCGCCCCCTGCCGCTGCCCATCAACCCAAGTCCCGCCCCCTACCTCCGTGAAGCCCCCGTACGTCGTCTTATAAAACTCGTCCTCTTCCTCCGCTTCGAGCAGCCCCGAGAGCCGGTTCCCTGCCGTCCGCCGCGGCGCTCGGCCTCCAGCCAGGCCCGTCGAAGCGGACGCCGCCGCCGCCATTTTTAGTCTTTCCCCGGGGAGAGAGAGCGCAGTGGCGATCGATGCCGTCGGCTCGCGACCACGCGCCCTGCGTTGCGGGGCTATTCGCAACGCCTCCGCTTGAATGACGGGAGGGATGAATCATCGAGCGCCGAGCTAACGGACGCCGATGGTGTGTAGACACGATTAGTTGAGCGTCGACGCAGAGATTGGGAAGGGAATTGGAGAATCGAACGCCGAGAAAGTCGATGGGTGAGAAACAAGCCTAAGGGGATTCAGCATCTAAGACGCTTCCGGGGAGGATCTGAAAGCTGGGTGTTCATAAGACACCCTCCTTTTATTAATGCCCTTGCAGGAACTAGAAATTCATTTAGCAATCATGCTCCGATAGGCCTATTTTTCATGCATTTGCTTAATCACCTGCCCTTTGCAAAGTGGTAAGTATGTAGACAAAGGGTAAAGGGACCCCTGACCATTAGGTCCAGTTGTGGCCGTCTCTGGGGTTGCGGTGCTCATCTCACTTTAATGGCCGAGGGAGCAGCGTACAGCTTCCGGGTCATGTGGCCAGCATGACTAAGCCGCTTCTGGCGAACCAGAGCAGCACACGAAAACGCCGTTTACCTTCCCGCCGGAGTGGTACCTATTTATCTACTTGCACGTTGGCGTGCTTTCGAACTGCTAGGTTGGCAGGAGCAGGGACTGAGCAACGGGAGCTCACCCCGTCGCAGGGATTCAATCCGCCAACCTTCTGATCGGCAAGTCCTAGGCTCTGTGGTTTAACCCACAGCGCCACCCGCGTCCCTAAGTATGTAGATGATGCTGTGTAAATAATAGTGAGGAGAGTAGCAAGAATAAAACTTGCTTGGTTGACTAAAGGCCACTTCCATTCAGCATTCTGTTTCCAAAAGCAGGCAGAGACGATGCGTTCATATAGCCTGCAAAGCAGCACCACTCCGAAGTGCACTACTTTTGCATTTGAAAGTTTCATCTACCTCTCTTTTTTACCAATTAATTTTTATTGCTCTTCAAAAATTGTAACAAATTTAACATCAAATTTAATAAAAAATTAAAAGTTACATCTGCCTCTTGTAGCTAGTATCTGCTGGTGGACTCTTCCAAGAATGCCAGCGCTGCTCTGCTGAATGAAGGCTAACCCACCACCCCACCACCAACACTGGTGAAATGGATTCCTCCAGGAAGCCCACAAGTCCTGCAATTTGCCCTCTCCCTCCACCCACAACTGATATCCAGAGGTTGGCTGCCTCTTTGAATGGAGGTTCCATTCCACTGAACACTGGTGACTTCATTCTCAGGGCTGAAGAACCATCTTAGCTTTTCATGTATTGGTACATAGAATCGTTACAATGATCATCATTCTAATCCAACCCACTGCATGTTACTTATGGTACTGTGGAACCACTGTTGAAAGTCTGCGAATTAGATAATAGGCTTTTTTCAATTGGAACTTATTTCTAGCACCACGCAGGTGAGTGCCATTGCCATTCTGAGGTGTTCATATTGAGTTCCGGGACCTCTTTTTTCTAGAAAAATAGCACTGGATATAGGCAATGTAATTCAGATTCAAGACTGGAACAAAATAGGGGCCACTCATCCATTAAAATCAGTTTCTAGTTCTGTTTGTGAAATTTCACTGAAGTTGCTTCATAGATGGTATCACACACTGCAAGAAGTGAAGTTACAAGGAACCAGGCAGAGAGCTTTCTCGGTAGTGGTGCCTGCCCTGTGGAACACCCTCCCTTCCGATGTCAAGGAAATAAACAACTATCTGACTTTTAGAAGGCATCTGAAGGCAACCCTGTTTAGGGAAGTTTAAGGACTGATGTTTTAATAAAGTTTTTAGATACGTTGTAACTGGGGAGTGGCTGGGGAAACCCGGCCAGATTGGCAGGGTATAAATAATAAAATTATAATTATTATTAGTCAAATTATCACACGTTTTCAACATTGTCACCACTTTGTTGGTGAGGTCATGATCAATGTGGCATGTACTTTCATTTATGGTAGACTATTTTACTTGAAAAGTTTCAGGATTTGGTTTATAATTAAATGTGTGGCATGGTGGCTTACCACTGGGGGTAAGTAAGAACTTCAAAATGTGCTTTGATGGGATCACTGAAACTTCCTCAGTATAAGATTATCGGTGATCTGTTGAGTTGTAAGGGGGCTCTGAAGCCTAATTATGTAGCAAAGGTCAGAGAGTTTGAATTAAGCTTCCATTCAGGTCCATTTATGTCACTCCCCCCGAGTTTATTGGTTTTCATATGTATATGTGATTCCAGGGCCTAAAAATGTGATGATGAGCAGGGAGCCTCTGGAGTTTCCCTGCTGAACTTTCCTCTTCCTCCTCTGGGAAGCTGGCCAAGATTTGATCTGATGTGATCTGAGCCAGCTGCCTAATGAAACTGAGCACAGTGACCTCCATGTCGTTTAAGCTGCTGGTTTGGCCTTTGGATTGTTAGCCTCTTAACACCGTCTGAAATCGAAAGGGGAACCAAGCTTGCCTAAGTGATGCAAGTCTTCCTGGTAAGGGTTTTCTCTCTCTTCCAGTTCCTGTTCAGAATTGTGCCTCGAGCAAAACAGGAATCTGTGCCTTCCACCGAACAGCCCCACCTTTAAACAGGGTTCGTTGTATTATTTTACTGTTGTTAGCTGCTCTGAGCCCGGCTTCAGATATAAATAAATTATTATTATTATTATTATTATTATTATTATTATTACTATTTTGAAAAGATTGCGCAGCTCAGCAGAGTTAGGTCCATTTTATACAGGTGTGGTGTGAACCATTTGCAGGCCAAGGGCCACATTCTGTCAGAGGCAGCCTTTTGGGGGCCACCTGTCAATAGTGGGCAGGGCCAGGGGGGAAAGTAGGTGGAGCTAAAGGTATGGGACTTTTATATAGTAAGCTACAATACAGCCACATAGAAGTCAGAATTTTCCACATACACACCCACATACTTCTTTCAACCTGTTTCAAACTTCAACCTTCTTTCAAACTTCAGGTAAAACTCATCAGGGTGGAAGGAAATGGTATGGAGATACTGCTTTTTCTTGCAAAGGCTTGGGGTACAAGGCCAATTGTAAAACGGAGTGGTTTGATTTCATTAGGTGATTTTGGACTGTAAAATATCTGCCAAAGCATTGCTCTGATCTCTGGACAGCAACAGAAGGAATGGCTTTCAGATAATCTCTCTGTGCTGCTTTTAAAAAAGGGGAGAGGGCAATAATCCTTACTAATCGAGATAAAAGCAAATGCATTCTGCAGCTGAGGGGCAGTGAAGAGATTTTGCATGCACGTTCCATAGTGAACAGTAGTTAGATCTGGATTCCCCAGCGTCCTCTGTCACCACTAACTAAAATTGTGTTAAACAATGCTGGAGACCCAATGCCTAATGCTAATTTGCTGTAATGCCAGTGCTATTTTTTATTCACATTGCTAATGTTATTTATTTTATTGAATTTCTATCCCATCCTGACACTGGCTATGATGTGATGCCACTGGTGTGTCACATTTGATGAGGCCTTCAGGAGGCAGAGATTACATAAAGCTCTTTTGCCGGGATGCAAAAGCTAATTTTGATACAATAGTAGTGGAGGAGGTTGTTATCTTTATTAGTGTTTCTGATGCTATTTTTAATAATAATTGAATAATAATAATAATTAATAATAAGCGGTGTCACATCTGATGAGGTCATTTCACTGCACAGATTGAACAAGGCCGCGTTGCCATGGCAACGGTGTAACTGCATCAGGTCGCATCCCTCAGGGGCCCGGGGTAGCGCAGCCTGGCGTTGCTATGGCAACGTCAACCAGGCCAGCGCTCGTTGAGATGCCGTGGAGCCCCGCCCACTCCCACGCGACGCATGGCTGCCATCTCCGGAGCCTCGGCCGCCCACTTCCCTCTTGGCGCATGCGCAGTATCGGTCCCCTTACCCGCGGTCCGTTATAAACAAGGCAGAGCTTCCCGCCCCCCCACTCCATCTCGCCCAGCCGCCGCTCTGACGCTCCACCCTCCCCTTTGCGTGCATTGGTTTGCCCCGGCGCCGTTTGGGCGGGTCCACGAGAGGAAGCGGGGGTTGCGGACGTGAAAAATCGGAGACGGGTCGGGGGAGGAGGCGTGGCAACCCCTCGGAGCGCCCGGGTGGTGCGGCCCGCAGTCGCGGCTCGAAGCGAGGCGGGCGAGACCAAGTGAAGAGGCCGGGGGTGTGTGTGAGGATGATGATGATGAAGAAGAGCGCTTTGGAGAAAGCAACAAGAAAAAGAGGATTCCAGCCGTGAGGCAAAGCGAGGAGGCGAAAAAAATACTATTTTTTAAAAAATTGATAATACGGAATAATTTTTTTTAAAGAAAAGGAGGCGGAAAGGAGGGTGAAGCGGTAAAATGGCGTCGGCCGGGCCCGAGCCTGGGGGGAGCAGCGGCGTTTCCTCAGGTGAGGGGCGAGGTTATGACTCCCTTTTCTGTGGCGAGGAGGGAGTGTTAAATCTCGGAGAGGAGCGTTGGTTGGGGGGGGGATTCCCTCTCTGGGGGGGGCAGGGTGGATATTTGGGGAGGGGGGTCTTAAAATGAGTTCCTCTGAGCCCCCCGTGTGAGTAAGGGGCTGCATGGAGGGGGGGAAATAGAAAGATTGGGACCGGGGGGGGGCTTCGCATCTTTATGTGGGGTAAATGAACCCCACACAGGTGTCTGGGCGGGGGGGGGGGGGAAGCTGTTGTATTGAAGGGTCTCAGCTCCCCCAATTTACAGGAGGAGGAGAAAGAGACCGGCTCCCCCGTGAGTGGGGGGCAGTTTAGGGGGGGAGGTGAATGAGACCCCCCCACTCACAGTGGGGTGTCAGTCTCTCCCCACCCCTTGTAGATTTGGGGGACCGAATCCTCCACCCCACAATAGAAAATCTACAGCTTTCATCTCTCCCCCCCCCCAGCACTCAGTGGGGAAGATTTGGAAGAGGGGTACTTCGTGGGCTTCTTATGGGAAGGGTTTTGAGGTGTGTGTGAAAAGTGACTTCTGCCCTGGGGGGGGGGGCAAATGAGAGGAAATGGGGGGGGAAGAAGGGTCAAGACAGCTGGCAGGTCTTATGTTGCTTGCGAGGGAATATATGGGGTGGGTTCTGGGACTCCCTCCAAAGAGGGAGGAAGGAAGGTGGTTGTGGGTTTTATTTGGGGAGGGGGCTTCACGTTAGGGGTGAAAAGGGTGATGGGTTTGGGGAGCCTTTATTTGGGGAGTGATCAGTGTGTGGGGTGTGGAAGGGCCTTTTTCTTATTTCTCAGCAGGGGGAGTACTGTAGTTGGCCTTGAATGTGGGGTGTATGGGAAGGCTCCAGAGAGTTGTGGGGGGATGTATTCCACCACCCCATGGCAGATTCAATTAACTGAAAAGATACCTTCCTGCTTGTAAGTAGCACTGAGAAGGCAGAGTTCAACAACAATTTGTTTAAAACTGCAACCGTATACTAAAATGGCAGATTTCAGAGAATAGGAGGTTTGGGTATAATCTTGCCGTTAAATAAAAATTAAATAAAGACGAAAGGTTAGAGATGGCAGAGTCCCTAGGATTGGCGGGTGTGTATAGGGTGATATAATGAACCAGACCCTTTTTGCTGAGCAATGGGGAGGCAGCGAATCCCCCTCTTTGGGGTGGGGCGTCCTGGGGGTCGTGTTGCATTGATGAATGAAGTGCCTCCTTCAGTGTGGGGCTCATTGCCTGAGAAAGGGGCTGTCATGGTGGTCCTTGATCTTCCAGTAACTGGGGGTGATTGCTGGGTTTTGGAGAGGGATCTCCCAAACGGGCGCAGTGGGAGCCTGACACTGAGCATATGGTGAGTGAGTGGTTGCACCTCTTGGCATAAGGAGAGAGGATTCTGGGAACGAACACAATTTTTGTGTGGGATGTGGGGTCGCTTAAGGAAACAAGTTCCTGCTTTGGTGGGGGTGTTCAGGAGGGGCCATCCCCCTTTCCTGGAGGAAAGGAGTGGGACCTTCCTTATGATGGATGTGGAGACTGTGGTATAACTTGTGTTGTATGCAGTTCTCTGGGCAGTAGATCCCAAGGAACGGCCCTCGTGGAGAAGCAAGTGGTTGGTGGTTTGAGGTTGCGGGTTGAGTCCTCAAAGTTCCTTCTGTGTATGAATGACTTTCTGTTTTCCTTTTCAGTTTAGCAAAAGCGTTATGGGGTAGCACTGTCACTCATTGGTAGGGTACCTTCTCTGCATGTAGAAGGTCCCATGTTTGATCCCATCGGTCCCTGCTGGAAAGCCTGGAGATTTGCCAGTTAGCGTAGACAGTACTGAACTAGACCCAAGCTTCTGACTATCTGTCTTAAGGGAGCATTATAGGTTCCTAGTGTTTGAGGGTGGGGAAGGTTAATGCGAGCAGGGGACACAGGGAGGTCCTTGGGGCAGTGACTTCCAGTCTGTTCCCCCAAGGGGGCTTGTGTGGACACTGGGCACTCTTTAAAGGAAGGAGCTGGCTGACTGGCTTGCAGTCTGAGCTCGTGCATGTGTGTGTTTTTTTCTGGAGTTGGAGGAGTATTATTTGCAGGTCAGGAGGAGTTGAGACCCTTTTGTGGGTGGTGGGAGGCGGACAAAAGCAGAATGGGAAGTGGCGGGGCTCCTTCTGTGGGGTCCAGCCCACTTCCTGAATTAGGGTGAGGGGGTTTTGCTGTTGCTGTGCCGGGGTCAACGGGAGCATGTGCATAAGTCATCCTTTCCCTTGATGTCATTAAATGAAGGGGAGATGTGATCTCTCTTTTCGGAAGAAGGGTGGTGCAGTTGGTTGCCACAGAGTTGTGGGCAGGCTTCAGAGGCTGGGTTGCTGGACTCCTCTGGGTGGGAGTCCACCGGTCCTGAGGGAAGCTTCTTACCTTTCTTCTCCTGTCAGAGAGCAGCAGGCTGCAGGGCTGAAGTGTACATCTTGGAGGGACATGGATGAGATAACTGAAAAGGGAGATTTCTTAACCTTTGAACATCAACCACCTTATTGGACTTCGGGGGATGGTATGTTTCCCTCTTTGTATTCCATGCTTTAGGAAGGAATAAGACCTTGAATTCCCCTGAGTGATTATAGGGTGTGGATTTTATTAACATTTATATTCGCAAGAATAAGATTTTTTTATTTTTAAACAACACTATGACATATAGAAGGCAGGAGTTTAAACCTGCAGTGTAAAAACTTTGTAAGTCAGAAAGCCTGGATATATAGAGAGAGAGTGTGTGGATTTAATTAACATTTATATCCACAAGAATAATTTTTTTTATTTTTAGACAACACTATGACATATAGAAAGAAGGCAGCAGTTTAAACCTGCAGTGTGAAAACTGTGTAAGTCAGAAAGCCTGGAGATAGAAGATAGATATGTCACCTCAGTAGTGAAATTTGAAATGGAGTATTATTGGCTGCTTCCAAACAGGACACTTTCAGACAGTAAAGAAGTTCATTTTTTCTCTCTGTCCCCACCCGCTTTCAAATGCATCTTTCCCCTACCCCATAGCAGCTGATTTCCTGGGAGCTGCTCTGAAGAGCTGGTTTGAAAAGTCTTGATTTTGTTACAATTTCTCTCTAGCTCATTCTCACACATGGTCTGGAGTCAAAGTTCTCAAGGGATGAGCAGATAATATGGTGTAGGCCTTTGAAATGTACCACTTCAGGGCTACATCAGGCCTTCCAACACCACTCACAGCTCCTGGTGTCTTTCTTTGTTGGGTAAGATTTTTGGCAAGTGAGACCTGTCAAACAGGCCAAGGAAAGTTGTGCAGCCATCTTCTTTTATTTTTGTAGCACTGGTACCACAAAGTTATTGCTGCTGGTCTTCTATCAAGGGGGCTGATCAGCCCCTACACCTGTTGATTTTCAGCAGTGCTTGGGGTCATCTTCTGAGCCCAACCCTCCTTGGTATGGCATACTAAGTAGAGCCTTTTTGGTGCTGGCTCCAGAGCAGTGGAACACCCTGCCAAAAGACACTCTCCTAGCTCACATTTTGCAGGCAGCTGAAACTTGCCACTTTCTGATAGGTTTCCTTTTTCATCAGGCACTTTCTTCTGCTATTGTGCAAGTCTCATATTTTTAATTTCACCTTAATTTTGAATCTGCTCTTTCTCCCTCTCCTCCAGATGTGCTTTCAATCTCTGTTTGCTGCCTCAAGTATTTATTTTTTTTAGAAAGGCAGGATGAACATGCTAAAAATGAATCAGCTGTTCAGTTTTTGGTCCCTTGGGTACAACCTTCATGGTGTCCTTTTGGTATCCTGCCCACATAGAATCCAAGGGCTGTTTCTTTGCCTATCTCTGGCTTTATAGATAAAAGTTAAAAATTGTCTGGTCTGCCGTTCTCTTTCTATTCTGCCCACCTACTGGTAAAAGCAACTCTTTGGGGATTGTCTGTGTCTAGATGTTGGGCGGGGGAGGGGGAGGATAGAGAACACCCACCAGGGCTGGACAGTCCTTTCCTTTCACTTTGAAATAGGTCATGTGCCAAAAATAACCAATTGCAATGCGTCTGTCTGTAGACGGCACTCTGAATTCAGTAAATGATATAATTTGAGCTTTCTGCAGCTCTGGACCACTGACCCCTCCACATGTTTACTTGGAAGTATGACTGACGCTGTTTAAACTTTCTAGTGTTTGGTTTTTTTAAGGTGGCAGCTTCTAAGCTCTTTGCAGCCTTGGTTATGTTAAGATTTACACCTTCCATATGCAGTGGGATGATGTTATACCACCTTTTTATAGATGGGGGGGGGGGAGGTGGGAAAATCTGACAAAATCCCACACCCAGGGGTGCATCTCAGAAATATGGCTCGCCTAAGCCTTACTCTGTCCCCTCTTGTCCTCTGAGCTCCTAACTCCAGCTTCCTGGCACACAAACTTTGTTTTTAGTCTCTAAACTAAAGCTGCAGTCTTCTATACACTTCAGCCCCTTTGAACTCTGTGGGGCTTAAGTTGTGAATAATCATGCTTCTGATCAGGCTGTGCATCTCCATGGAAACCATCCTGTGAGGGTCATTAACGGTGGCTTCCATTTCATAGATGACTTGGTCAAATGCTAAACAGCCCCCACCCCAAACTTTGTCCTTGCCTAAGGCAGATTTTGAACCCATGCCTCTAAACTCGGACTCCAGTCCGTTTGTAACAGCAGCAGAGCTCCCCCCAAAAATCACTTTGCATCTTAAGGTCTTGTTTTGCTGGTGCTGTTTTGTCATTCAGGTGGGGAGGATTCCTCCCCACACACACACAATGGAATGGTGCTTCCTGAGTGTCCTTCAAACAAATCTGCCTAAATGGAGGCACTTGTCTTCTGTGGAGAAACAAACCAGAGAGCCAGAGTGGGAAAGTACAGATGGGTTGTGGACTTTCCTCATCACTTTTCCAAGCTGTCTCTCCAAATGCTTCCTCTTGACATAGTGAAAAACGCGAAAGCAGAGGTGGGGAACATCTGGGGCCCTCCAGATGTGCTCAGATTCCTGTGTGCTCCTGCGGCCAGCATGGCTAGTGGTCTGGGAGGATGATGGGAGTTTGACAACAACTGGAGAGCTGTAGAGTTTCCCCATTTTGGACTGAAGGATTTTGTCCCACCCCCCCACCCCCCAATTTTGAGAGAGACATAGGAAGCTACCTTATACTGAGGCAGACCTTTGGTCTACTTAGCTCAGTTTGAAGAAGAAGAAGAAGAGGAGTTTGGATTTGATATCCCGCCTTTCACTCCCCTTCAGGAGTCTCAAAGCGGCTAACATTCTCCTTTCCCTTCCTCCCCCACAACAAACACTCTGTGAGGTGAGTGGGGCTGAGAGACTTCAAAGAAGTGTGACTGGCCCAAGGTCACCCAGCAGCTGCATGTGGAGGAGCGGAGACGCGAACCCGGTTCCCCAGATTACGAGACTACCGCTCTTAACCACTACACCACACTGGCTCTCTACTTAGCTCAGTACTGTCTACACTGACTGGCAGCAGCTCTCCAGGGAATTCAGGCAGGGTGCCTTTCTTACCCATACCTAAGGATTGAACCTGGAACCTACATGCACAATGGATGCTCTCC